>NC_053156.1:16848862-17448862 GCF_016835505.1 Polypterus senegalus | reverse complement strand
GCTGTCACTCTAGGGTTCTTCTTTACCTCACTGCTGACTTTGCGTTGTTCTCTTGGGGTCATCTTGGCAGGGCACCCACTTCTAGGCAGAGTAGCCACAATACCAAATGGTCTCCATTTATAGACAACTTGCCTAACAGTAGACTGATGAATATCTCAAATCTTCGAGATGACTTTGTAACCCTTTCAAGCCGTATGTAGATGAACAATTCTCCATTGTAGCTCTTCAGACAGCTCTTTGGTGCGAGGCAGGATTCCCATCTAGACATGCATCTTGTCAAGAGCTCAGACTCAAACTTTATAGTGCTTTTTATCAATTAAAGTAAGTAAAGTAGGCCACTGCTCTGAACTCATCTCATTAAATGGACTCCAGGTGTGCTAAATTCGGACTGCAATGAGCTTTTTAAAAAGTCATTAGCTTAGAGTTCACTTACTTTTTCCAACCTTCAGTTTCACAGTTTGAATGATTTATTCAATATGGTCAAAAATTCTCTGAAAATCTGTGTCTTTAGTTATAGAAGACTGTGTTTGTTCATTATTGTGACTGACATAAAGATACAACCATGTTTTATGTGGGAATTAGACATAAATAGAGATAATTCCTAGGGGTGCACATACTTTTTACTGTGACTGTATAGCATATTTTTTTGGGAGTTAGAACAGAATTTTTGGGGCATCTTTAGAGTGAATCTCCCTTTATTATTTATTAGCAAAATACCCGGGCTTCAAAGCAGCGAAGTACTACCTTAAAATTTTTATTAAGAAGAAAATTAAACCTTTTAAAACTGAGGGATAATATACCAATAATTATTTGTTGAGGATCTCTTTGTATACCACGTTGTCAGTTCGGCCCTCGGTTGTAATATGACCAAGCTGTGTGCGCTGAGCTTACTCTTGAGCATGTAACGTACAGTTGGCCTTGTGAACAGTAATCTTGTTTCAAATCTCACAGCTTGGATTGCTGCGGTCATAATCGGTTTGAGTTTCATGGTTTGTTTCAATTATGACCGTATTTGTAGGACTTGTGTTGAAGTGGCATTCGGCATCTGTCAAGCGTTGTAAGCACACAATCGGTTTCATCGATAACTTCACATCCAGCTTTTGAGAGTTTAAACATTCATAAACATCAAAGTGTCCACTACTGAAATCGTCACCTGTGAGTCTAAGATGTTTAAGAGGCATTGGCGGTTGTCCAAAGGTGTAAAATATTTGGCCATTTCGGTACACTTCAAAGCGACAACCGAACAATTCAGCGGCAGCCATCAACTCACATGCAGATCCATAGGTGAAGGGCTTAAGCATTTCACTCTTCTAGTGCTCCTGTGTAGTATAATTATCTCCTGTACCGTCATCAGTCCACACCTTGAACCTGTCCAGTCATTCAATACATAAGACACAATGTTTCTCCGGATATCAAGAGTGAGCCTGATATGGCCGTGCAATATGTAACACAGAGAATGGAAAAGGCAGCGCCATCTCGGGCATGGAAACCACTCGGTAAGTGACAGTCCTTTGATCGATGGTGATCACCTCGATACACATGTTAATGGGAGTGCGTTGGAATGATAAAGGAAATGGGTACCTGAACAATGTAAAGTAAGTCTAAAACACCTACACAATAACTATAATCGTAATAAGCGAACAATAAAACAGCGGAGAAGCCGTGGATTAAATAAAAAGGCTGTAGTTATCAGCAGGGAGACGTGAATCCCGTGGCGAAGGAAGGCGGCCGACAGTGGCATTATGCCACTGAAATAAATACGTACATTGGTTTCGGTTAGCGCAAGGAAGACGCCTACCAAATTTCATGAAGATGGGGCCATTAATAAGAAAGTTCAACATGGCGAACGTTGTTGACCATTATGACCATTATGCATAGAATTTCGAAATGAAACCTGCTTAAATTTTATAAGTAAGCTGTAAGGAATGAGCCTGCCAAATTTCAACCTTCTACCTACACGGGAAGTTGGAAAATTAGTGACATTGTAAAGTTCAATATGGTGGCTGACAGTGGCATCATACCACCGAAATAAGTATGTACATCGGTTTTGGTTAGCACAGGGAAGCCGCCTACCAAATTTCATGAAGATGGGGCCTTAAATAAGAAAGTTTAACATGGCGGATGTTGTCGACCGTTATTTTGAAATGAAACCTGCTTAACTTTTGTAAGTAAGCTGTAAGGAATGAGCCTGCCAAATTTCAGCCTTCTACCTACACCGGAAGTTGGAGAATTAGTGATGAGTGAGAGGACCACCATACTAATACGGTGTTTGACCCCCTTTCGCCTTCAGAACTGCCTTCATTCTACGTGGCATTGATTCAACAAGGTGCTGAAAGCATTCTTTAGAAATGTTGGCCCATATTGATAGGATAGCATCTTGCAGTTGATGGAGATTTGTGGGATGCACATCCAGGGCACGAAGCTCCCGTTCCACCACATCCCAAAGATCCTCTATTGGGTTGAGATCTGGTGACTGTGGGGGCCATTTTAGTACAGTGAACTCATTGTCATGTTCAAGAAACCAATTTGAAATGATTCGAGCTTTGTGACATGGTGCATTATCCTGCTGGAAGTAGCCATCAGAGGATGGGTACATGGTGGTCATGAAGGGATGGACATGGTCAGAAACAATGCCCAGGTAGCCCGTGGCATTTAAACGATGCCCAATTGGCACTAAGGGGCCTAAAGTGTGCCAAGAAAACATCCCCACACCATTACACCACCACCACCAGCCTGCACAGTGGTAACAAGGCATGATGGATCCATGTTCTCATTCTGTTTACGCCAAATTCTGACTCTACCATTTGAATGTCTCAACAGAAATCGAGACTCATCAGACCAGGCAACATTTTTCCAGTCTTCAACTGTCCAATTTTGGTGAGCTTGTGCAAATTGTAGCCTCCTTTTCCTATTTGTAGTGGAGATGAGTGGTACCCGGTGGGGTCTTCTGCTGTTGTAGCCCATCCACCTCAAGGTTGTATGTGTTGTGGCTTCACAAATGCTTTGCTGCATACCTCGGTTGTAACGAGTGGTTATTTCAGTCAAAGTTCATTCTCCTCTGACCTCTAGCATCAACAAGGCATTTTCGCCCACAGGACTGCCGCATACTGGATGTTTTTTCCCTTTTCACACCATTCTTTGTAAACCCTAGAAATGGTTGTGCGTAAAAATCCCAGTAACTGAGCAGATTGTGAAGTACTGTGGACGAAGGTTTCAGCCCCGACAGCAGGTGCGGTTATTAAGCAGCTTTATTTTTCAGAGTCACGGTGAGAAGAGTTCCAGAAAAGCAGACAATCAAATATACATGACAGTGTCAGGGCTCTTCTGAACCCGTCTGTTGGGTGGGGTCCAGTTTTATACCCTAGAATGCGTGATTTAATATCATTATAAAATGTAACAGTCAACACATTTATTATACACAAACCTTGAGCCCCTTTTTTTTCCCTTGTAAAACTTGATTTCTTGGCTCCTTTTGTTATGGCGTTCAGATGTAAGCTAAGGAAAGCGTGATAAGGCAGACTCATGTGTGGAATGCATTTTCTGTTTGCTAAAACAAAGCATGCTGTTACTTGGTTTAGTAAAGCTTACTTCTCAGACATGAATTGGTACAAGGGAACAGAGAACATTCGTCTTCCACAGTACTCAGACCGGCTGGTCTGGCACCAACAACCATGCCACGCTCCAAATTGCTTAAATCACCTTTCTTTCCCATTCTGACATTCAGTTTGGAGTTCAGGAGATTGTCTTGACCAGGACCACACCTAAATGCATTGAAGCAACTGCCATGTGATTGGTTGATTAGATAACTGCATTAATGAGAAATTGAACAGGTGTTCCTAATAATCCCTTAGGTGAGTGTATATGTGTATATATATATATATATATATATATGTGTGTGTGTATATATATGCCAGCAACACTCACGACAATGACAACACAATTACATTGACAATCATGTTACATTATTTTCTAAATATTTCCTTTTCTTTTTCATTACTTCTTTAACACACTACTTCTCCGTTGCGAAGCACGGGTATTTTGCTATATATATATATATATCCCTGCGCTAACCAAAACCGATGTACGTACTTATTTCAATGGTATGACGCCACTGTCGGCTGCCATATTGAACTTTCCAACATCATTAATTTTCCAACTTCCCGTGTAGGTAGAAGGCTGACCCGATCTTCACAAAATTTGGTAGGTGGCTTCCCTGCGCTAACCGAAACCAATGTACATACTTAGTTCGGTGGTATGACGTCACTGTCTGCCGCCATATTGAAGTTTCCAATGTCACTAATTCTCCAACTTCCCGTGTAGGTAGAAGGCTGAAATTTGGCAGGCTCATTCCTTACAGCTTACTTACAAAAATTTAAGCAGGTTTCATTTCGAAATTCTACGCATAACGGTCAACAATGTCCACCATGTTGAACTTTCTTATTCATGACCCCATCTTCACGAAATTTGGTAGGCAGCTTCCCAGCGCTAACCGAAACCAATATATGTACTTATTTCGGTGTTGTGACGCCACTGTCAGCCGCCATATTGAACTTTTTAACGGTCAAGTCCTGCAAATACTGTCGGAATTGAAACAAACCATGAAACTCAAACCGATTATGACAGCAGCAATCCAAGCTGTGAGATTTGAGACAAGATTACTGTTAACATGGCCAACTGTACGTTGCATGCTGAAGAGAAAGCTCAGCGCAAAGCTTGGTTATATTACAACCGGAGGGCCAAGCTGACAACGTGGTATACAAAGAGATCCTTAACAGATAATTATTGGTATATTTTCCCTCAGTTTAAAAAGTTTTAATTTTCTTCTAAATAAAAATTTTAAGGCAGTACTTTGCCGCTGCGAAGCACGGGTATTTTGCTAGTATAATTATAAAATTGATCATCATGCTCTGGTACCGTGTACTAGAATGCTGCTGCAGGAATTATTACAAGAACAAAAAAATACGAACACATAACCCCAGTCCTCAAGTCCTTACACTGGCTCCTGGTTAAGTTTAGGGCAGATTTCAAAATCCTCCTTTTATCATATAAAGCCATTAATGGCCGAGGTCTGGCTTACTTGTCTGAACTTATCATGACTTACAAACCTGAGCGCACATTAAGATCTCACAATGCCGGTCTGCTTATGATTCCAAGAACTAATAAAATAACAGTGGGAGGTCGAGCTTTTAGTCACAGGACCCCCTAACTTGTCGAGTGGTCTGCCTGTGTCTATAAGAGATGCCCCTTCAGTCTCAGCTTTTAAATCCCAGCTGAAGACTCATACTTTAGTTTAGCACACCCTGACTAGAGCTGCTGATTAACTGTGCCGACTGCATCTCTGTTGTCAGTCATTAGCACTAAAACATAAGTAATATGAGAGTTAGAATTTGATACTAACCCTCAGCTATTCTGTTTCTCTTCTCTTTGCCACAACACACCTGCCAAGTTGTTTTGCCTGGCTAAGGTAAAGTCATCCCTGATGGAGGATCGCAGGAGTCGTGGGAAGGAGTGTCCTTTCATCGGATTAGTGCTATTTCAGCTGTGGAATGGCCAAATGGGGTAGGCAGCTTGATGACTGAGGTGTCCAGGACTCTAAACAAATCCAAATCATATTATGGGATATCATCTACTGTTAAATTCTACTCCTACTTTTATTTTTGTACTGTATTGAGGATTTGTTCTGTTCTGTGTATTGTGTTGACCCCCCTTCTTTTTGACACCCGACATGATTGAATGGAAATACCTTTTACTACATTGGAGAAGTTTGGGTTTGGCCCAACATTTGTGCATGGATTAAATTACTGTATACTAACCCAGAAGCTTCAGTTTGCATCAATAACATTTGCTCAGACTACTTTAAACTAGAGCGTGGCACTAGACAAGGATGCCCTTGTCACGCTGCTGTTTGCAATTGCCATTGAACCACTGGCAATACATTGTCGAAATACTGATCAGATAAAGGGGATTAGCAGAGAAGGACTGGAACAGAAAATCTCATTATATGCAGATGATATGGTACTGTATATATCGGACCCAGAAAATTCTGTGCCTGCAGTCTTAGCAGCACTCACAGAATTTCAAAAGATCTCTGGTCTCAGAATTAATCTGAATAAAAGTGTACTCTTTCCAGTGAATTCTCAAGCATATAATATTAGATTAGACACCCTACCTTTTTCATTGCAGAACAGTTTAAATACCTCGGGTAAACATCACAAGTAAACATAAAGCTCTTTATCAACAAAATGTTGCGTCTGCATGGAAAAAATTAAACAAGACTTGCATAGATGGTCAACCCTTCATCTCACACTAGCTGGAAGAATTAACACTGTTAAGATGAATATTCTTCCTAAGCTCCTTTTTATTTCAAAACATCCCAATATACATTAATAAATCATTTTTAGGCAATTAGATTCAACAATAACCTCATTTATTTGGAATTCAAAACATCCACGCATCAAAAGAGCGACCCTACAAAGACAAAAGGCAGAAGGTGGCATGGCTCTACCTAACTTCCAGTTTTATTACTGGGCAGCAAATATACAGGCGATAAGAACCTGGACACAAATAGAAGAACATACACAGGCTTGGACTGCAATAGAAGTAAAATCCTGCAGTACTTCTTTGTATTCCTTGCTCTGTGCTCCAATAAACACACGTTATCTGCAATATACAAATAACCCAATTGTGCTCCACTCACTTAGAATCTGGAACCAATGTAGAAAGCATTTTAAGACGGAGAAGCTTCTATCTGTGGCACCCCTGCAAGAGAACCACCTCTTTCAACCTTCACAAACATATGCAGTTTTAATATCTGGAAAAATTTGGAATTAACTTGCTTAGAGATCTTTATATAGACAACGTCTTTGCATCCTATGAACAATTACATTCCAAATTTAACATTCCAGCTACACATTTCTTTCACTATCTTCAAATCAGAAACTTTGTTAAACAGAACCTTCCAGATTTTCCTCATCTTGCACCCTCATCCATGCTGGAAAAAATTGCTCAATCTCAAGGACTTAGACTCCATCTCTACAATATATAAAATCATTTTACAATCCCTCCCTTTCAAAGATCCAAGAGGACACTGGGAAAAGATCTTCAATTAATATATCAGAAAAGGAGTGGAAAGTAGCAATGCAGAGAATTCACTCAAGCTCCATATGCACAAAGCATACAATTATACAACTCAAAATTATATATCGAGCACATCTGTCTCGACTAAAACTCTCAAAATGTTTCCAGGGTGATCCAACCTGCGAGCGTTGCAACCAAGTCCCAGCCTCACTGGGTCACATGTTCTGGGCCTGCACCAAATTAACATTATTCTGGACAAATTTTAAATTACCTCTCAGACAGCCTTGGACTCACAATCCCTCCTAACCCATTAACAGCTGTGTTTGGGGTTCTTCCAGAGGGTTTAAAGTGGAGAAAGACAAACAAATTGTGATTGCATTCACTACACTGTTGGCACGCAGACTTATTCTGATAAACTGGAAGAACCCAAACTCTCCTCTTTTAAGTCAGTGGGAAACTGATGTGTTATATTATTTGAAATTGGAAAAAATCAAATACTCAGTTAGAGGATCCGTACAGACTTTTTCAAAACATGGCAGGATCTAATCAGTAATATTTTAAAATAAGTTCATAAAGCACAGAGAATTTATTAATTTAGGTATGTTTACAAACCTTAAATTTAACGCGTTTGGCTTGCTCTCTCTCTCAGGGTGGGGATCGATCTGTTCTTAACTTAATTTTTCTTCTGTAAAAACTTGATTGCTTTGTATGGATTGTAATAAAATTAACAAAAATAAATAAAAATAATCTATATTCTTCACTGGGACTGACATGAAAGATAGAATAATTAAACATGTACTACGAAGATATTTCAATGTTCCTTAAGCGTTTTGAAGAATCAGCTCTAAGCACAGATGGCTTAACGTCTATTACAGAGCTGATTGTGTGGTGATCGGTTACTTGGAGAAAGAAAAGCAAGGACTGCAGGGCGGCCACGCAATATATATTGAATATAAAACAGAAAAAGAAAATAATGGCGATAAATTTCAACAAATATTAAACACTTGTGTCATGAGCACGAGGCGGCTATGCAGTGTCCGCAGCGGATGTGGCCATCCGCCGTGCATAAGATACCATATTGGCGGGCGAAGGGGCCGTCGATTCTTTCTCTGCCAGGGCGCTACAAGCCTAGAGCCACCCCTGAGTACTGCTGCAATAAATAATTTCATCGAAGGTCACACACAATCACTCGCCGTGAAACTCATGGTTAATAATGTGCTTTAACTCTTATCATCATGAAAATGATATAGCGTTGTGGCAGTAGGGGCGCTAGTGCTCCCTTGAACCCTCAGGTATAACTCTAGACACCAGGTAAAGTCCAAGACTCTTTATTATTTTTCACAGTGCACCAAGCACCTTCCACACTACTCATAAATCCACCAATAACTAACTTCGCACAATAAACTCTCCTCCTCGCCAAGACACTTGCTCCTCTACCTCCCAGCTCAGGTCGTTGTCTGGACTGAGCCATCATCCTTTATAGCCCCTGACCGGAGGTGTTCCTGTCCCAACAGTCCACAGTTCCTTATTCCTTCGGGTCAGGGCAATCAGTCCTTACTTCAACCTGGGAGCACGTCGTTCCTTCCCGTCACATGACCGTGGCGTACTCCCGGTCATAAGGCACAAAGAGCCCATAAGCCCCCCACAGCGACTCCTGGTGGCCCCCAAGGTATCCAGCAGGGCTGTGTAAAAACACTACATAGTCCATAAGGCCCTGCTGGAACTCGGGGCACGATCCTTCTGTCGGGAGAGCTCCTCCTGGCGGCCTGGGGGTGAGGGCCAGAGCACGAAGCGGCAGTCCTCCACAACATATACATCTCAGTATTTTATTTATTCAGAGAGCTGTAATATCACGAATGTAATGGATTCTGTGTCCAGTTGGAGGAAGATAGCGGTTTAAGAAGCAAGTAGTGATTCACATACACAGCACATAGAAGATCACATACAAAACAGAGCAGTTAACGTGCTACTTTAATTATGATGTGATTTGAGAAACTGGTTAATTAAACGATTTTAAGATGAAGTTTATGATGTTCTACTTTAATGACAATATAAACTATGTGATTAAAGTGGAAATTTCGAGATTAAAGTTGACATTTCGTGCTTTTCCCCCCCCCCACTGTGTGCCTTTTTTTTTCTCTGTACCCTAATAAGCTTTCATATGACACTCAGATGGTGAGCTACGACTCACCTTTCACGCGACTTTGATATCTGACAAGTTCTTTTTAATTTCCGGCACTGTGCGACTTTGTGAGCGTGAGCTTTCAAGTTTCTCCACCACGCTATGTCACTCGATCAACTTCTTTTTGTTGATTATATCACTGTTTAAACTGACAAATAGTATGTTTTCCTTTGCCCCACTTGGTATTTGCTGAAATTCTTATATTTTCCCCAAGCTTTTCCCATTGTCTTTTCACAGAAGGCTGAGCTTAAGGGCGATTTATATTGATTTGCAAATTCAAAAGGCGTAATTCTGGGGGACAGAAGGTGCGTCCAGGGCGTTACTTTTCACACTGACAAGGATTTATGGAGCTGAAGAACGTGGAAGTTGGCGAGCGCACAGATTCCTGCATCTGGATTTTTCTGTGCATAAGCACATTTCGCTTTTGTGCTACGTCATGTTATAGTGCAAATTCTACGCCACGGCGTTATACATGAGGCCCCAGGTGTCTCCATTATTACCCACATGGGTGATGAAGTCTCCCAGCAGAACAATGGAGTCCCAGCTAGGACCCTTTCCAGGATCCTCCAGTAACTCCAAGAAGGTCTGGTACTCTGAACTAAATCTTGGTGCATAAGCACATGTGGCAGTCAGAGTTCTTCGTTCTGCACAGAGGCAGCCATTTTGTACTATGGGACAAATTCCAGCCTGGCTTTGACCAAGCAAGAACTCAATAAGAAGCCTTCCCACCCTATGTCTTTCCCCTTAGGCAACTCCAGAGTAAAGGACAATCCAGTCTCTTTCAAGGGTTTGGTTCTAGAACCAAGCGAGTGGGTGGATATGAGCCCAAATATATCTAGTTAGTATTTGCTACCTCACCCACCAACTCCAGGGGCCTCATGGATAAGCGGTGTGTACGCACAGAAATGTTGCGTAAGAACTTTTCCACATTCAAATCACGATGTATAAAACCTACACCTGGCGTAAAGCCACGCACTTTTCCACGGTACCTCATACCTTGTCGTGACGCAAATTCTCCGCTTCGGTTTTGCAGACAGGCGGCACCCAGCGTCAAAGCAGTGCTACTGTTCCTGTGTGGTTACACCTTATTTTCCTGACGTGGCTTTATAAATACACTGAAACTAACCGCATATTGTTTATTATTGTAGCATCTGATTGTAATTAACTTGTAACAATATAATGGTCCAGGGTACAGCCATAGTATTCCAAATACCATAACTGCTTTAGTGTTGTTACTCTCACTTCTCCTTCTTCTTCTTCTTATTCTTCTTCTTTCAGCTCCTCCCGTTAGTAGTTGCCACAGCGGATCATCTTTTCCATATTACTCTCACTGTAGTTGCTAAGTTACAAACGCAGCACCCTGAGGCACTTGTGCTAATCGCTGGAGACTTTAACCATGTGACACTGGATAAAACATTACCTGCCTTCTCCCAGTATGTGGATTGTAACACTCGGGGAAACAGGACTATCAACCTACTGTATGCAAACGTTAAAGGCGCATACAGCGCCACCCGCTGCCTGTGCTTGGGAAAGCAGATCATAACCTGGTTCTGCTTCAGCCTCAATACAAACCAAGAGTGAGGCGCTACCTACAACTACACGCTCATTCAGGAAGTGGTCCCCTGAGGCAGAGCAGGCTCTGAGAGACTGCTTTGGAACTACAGACTGGGATATATTGCTTGGGTCACATAGTGAGAACATTGAAGAGGCTGTTGAATGCACAACTGATTACATCAACTTCTGTATGGACATTGTAGTTCCAGTAAGAACAGTACGCTTCTATGCTAACAACAAGCCATGGGTTACAAGTGACATCAAGGGCCTTTTGAACCAGAAGAAAAGGGCTTTTAAAGGTGGTGATAAGCATGAGCTCAAGTGCGTGCAGCTCAGGGCGGTGAAAGAGCAGTACAGGAGAAAGCTGGAGCAGAAGTTGCAGAACAACAGCATGAAGGAAGTGTGGGATGGGATGAAGATTATCACTGGCTGCAGCTCGAAGCGGGTGCCGCCATCGAGACAGACGTGGAGAGCAAACCAAATGAACAACTTCTTTAATAGGTTTGATCACAGTAACCCACTCTCACCTCAGAGTACTGCATCCTCCAACCATCCTTCTGCTGATACCAGCATAGGTGAGACATCCCCACCCACAATTACAGCAGCCCAGGTGAGCAGAGAGCTGAAAAGACTTTGTGCCAGCAAAGCAGCGGGTCCAGATGGTGTATCGCCACGATTGCTGAAGGCCTGTGCGTTGGAACTGGGGAGTCCTCTACAGCACATCTTCAACCTGAGCCTGGAACAGGGGAGAGTCCCAAGGCTTTGGAAAACATCTTGTATCACTCCTGTCCCAAAGGTATCACGTCCTAGTGAGCTGAATGACTTCCGGCCTGTTGCTCTGACGTCACATCTGATGAAGACCATGGAGCGGCTGCTGCTTCACCACCTGAGGCCACAGGTCCGCCACGCCCTCGACCCTCTGCAGTTCGCATACCAGGAGAAGGTGGGAGCGGAGGATGCCATCATCTATATGCTTCACGATCCCTCTCCCACCTGGACAGAGGCAGTGGTGCTGTAAGAATTATGTTTTGGACTTCTCTAGCGCCTTCAACACCATCCAACCTCTGCTCCTTAGAGACAAGCTGACTGAGATGGGAGTAGACTCACACCTGGTGGCATGGATTGTGGACTATCTTACAGACAGACCTCAATATGTGCGTCTTGGGAACTGCAGGTCTGACATTGTGTGCAGCAATACAGGGCGCCGAGGGGACTGTACTTTCTCCGGTCCTGTTCAATCTATATACATCAGACTTCCAATATGACTTAGAGTCCTGCCACGTGCAAAAGTTCGCTGATGACACTGCTATTGTGGGCTGCATCAGAGTGGGCAGGAGGAGGAGTACAGGAACCTAATCAAGGACTTTGTTAAATGGTGCGACTCAAACCACTTACACCTTAACACCAGCAAGACCAAGGAGCTGGTGGTGGATTTTAGGAGGCCCAGGCCCCTCATGGACCCTGTGATCATCAGAGGTGACTGTGCAGAGGGTGCAGACCTATAAATATCTGGGAGTGCAGCTGGATGACAAATTGGACTGGACTGCCAATACTGATGCTCTGTGTAAGAGGACAGAGCCGACTATACTTCATTAGAAGGTTGGCATCCTTCAACATCTGCAATAAGATGCTGCAGATGTTCTATCAGACGGTTGTGGTGGCGCCCTCTTCTACGTGGTGGAGTGTTGGTGAGGCAGCATAAAGAAGAAGGCGCCTCACGCCTGGACAAACTGGTGAGGAAGGCAGGCTCTATTGTAGGCACAGAGCTGGACAGTTTGACATCCGTGGCAGAGCGACAGGCGCTGAGCAGACTCCTGTCAGTCATGGAGAATCAACTGCATCCACTGAACAGGATCATCTCCAGACAGAGGAGCAGCTTCAGCGACAGACAGACTGATGTCACCGTCCTGCTCCACTGACAGACTGAGGAGACCCCACACCATGTGACGCTTCAACTCCACCGGAGGGGTAAACGCTAACATTATACAAAGTTATTGTCAGTTATACCTTCATTGTTATCACTATTTAATTTAATATTGTTATTATCAGTATGCTGCTGCTGGAGTATGTGAATTTCCCTTGGGATTAATAAAGTTTCTATCTATCTATCTATCTATCTATCTATCTATCTATCTATCTATTATATAGTGTCTTTCATATCTATCTATCTATCTATCTATCTATCTATTATATAGTGTCTTTCATATCTATCTATCTATCTATTATATAGTGCCTTTCATATCTATCTATCTATTATACAGTGTCTTTCATATCTATCTATCTATCTATTATATAGTGCCTTTCATATCTATCCATCTATCTATCTATTATATAGTGTCTTTCATATCTATCTATCTATCTATTATATAGTGCCTTTCATATCTATCTATCTATCTATCTATCTATCTATCTATCTATCTATCTATCTATCTATCTATCTATTATATAGTGCCTTTCATATCTATCTATCTATCTATCTATCTATCTATCTATCTATCTATCTATCTATCTATCTATTATATAGTGTCTTTCATATCTATCTATATATCTAGTGCCTTTCCCATCTATCTATCTATCTATCTTGAATATCCACTCTCAATTTAGCAGGATACAAGAGGCTGTATCTGATTTCTGCTTTGCGTAAGCGCTGTCTAATGCGATCAAATGTGGCACGTTTAGCAGCTGTTGAAGGTGAGAAATCAGGGAAGATACGAATGTGGTTATATTCAAATATAATCTCTTGTTTCAGTTTGACATGGTCATCTAATTTCCTTTAGATCGTAGTTTGTTGAAATGAACAATAAGGCTGCTACGTTTTGAGGCATTCGATCCACATACGCAGTAAGCTGCAGATATCTTGGTGTCTGATTTAAAGTCATCTCCAGCTATTTTAGAGAATAGTTCAGCTATGAATTTCACAGGGTTTGGACTTTCATGGTTTTAAGGGAGACCTTCAGTTCTGATATTATTTCTTTTGTATCCATCTTCCAGTGCAGCCAGTCTGTCTCCAAGCATTCGGATTTTGTTGCCATTGCCTTTTCATCAGCAGCTGATGCCAATTGTTCAACTATTTCAATACGAGCCATGAACGTGTGCTTAACGTCTTCAAGCTGCGCATCAAGTGCTCTAATTTTATTCTCAACCTTGCTCACATTCTCCTGTATTCTTTTCCTCAGTTTTTTTCTAGCATACCTTTAAAGGTTTCCTCAAAGCAAATTACTTAAACATTTCTCCTGGTCTTCAACATCCTTTAGCAGCTTCTCGTTTGTCATGTTTATGTCCCTAACATCTTTTCTTGGATCCTTTGTATCCTTCTTTACAGTACTCTTTATCTCATTTCAAATTCAAAATAAATTGGAAACCAAGAAGGCAATCAGTGAAATTACCAGAATAGATGAAGAATATGCCATGTCTCCAAATGAGGCACTTTATAAAAAAAAGACAGGCTTTGTAATCAGAATTCAACCTCTTGACCACAAAAAATACAGAACAACTCATTTTTAAATTGTGATATCATTACTGTGAAAACAGAGAGAAGGCTAATACAGTAAGATCTTAGCTCAACACATCCTCAAGCAGGAGGTTTGCAATGCAATATCAGTAATTACCAGCGTTTGTCTTGGTAGAGTTACTCTACTTTCCCCTTTTGTATTCTTTATTGTGTAGCCTTTGTCAGAATACCTCACATCCCATAGACTTACCACTGATTATAAGGTGTTGTACTTTATAACTTCATCCCACCTTCCCTTCTACATCTATAACCTCAGGTAATTACATAGAGTAAAAGACAAGCAGGAGTCAAGTTACATTTTAAATAAAGTTTTATTGATAACTAGACATTAAGCCCGTTACAATAACAGGCGCTAGAACAGTAGTGCATAAACATTAGTAGGACCAGTCTATATTAAATGGCAAGGACCTTGACCTCATTCTGTTTCTTGTCTTAATTTTTTTTTGTCAAAAATATTTTTGCAAGAAGCCTAAAGTAAAATAATAATAAAAATAAAATAGAAACGGATGACAATACAGTAAGTATAATTAATAATTGCCTTAATGTAAAACTTTGTAACAATCTGTAATACACAATATCTGAAGAAGATATTTAGGAAAAATTTTCTATTTTTTTACCTCATGAAATGTTTCTATACAATTTCATTATGGACAACATTTCTTGTAAATATTCTGTCTGAGTTTGGCAACAGTTTGCCTTGTTCAGGAATCTCTACAACCTTGACAACAACATCTGGATAACTTCTAACTCTTGATAATGCAACATATAACTGACCGTGGCTGAATACTGCTTCTGGCAAGTAAATGGCAACTTTTTCTAAGGTTTGCTCTTCTGAGTCTTTCTCTTTTAGCGTTTTTCTGACGCTCATTTTCTTTTTCTTCAATCGATCTATTTGTTCGTATTTTTTTTTTTGTCTTTCAGCCTCCCTTTTGTTGATGTTAACTTGTTGAGCTGACCGTTCTTCCAGGAGATGTTACTTATATAGGATTTGATTGTCTGTGTCTTTTGTCCTACTTGACGTGTCCTTTTTTTTTTTTTGGGTGGCATGTTGTTAGTAGAAACGTCCGTAATATTTTCTCTTACAGTAATACTGGCTTGTATGTGGCTGTAATATGCGTCGCTGTATTGTGTGCCCTTAATTTTCTCTCGCAGTAATACTGGTTTGTATTTCCGTAAAATGTCTGTAATTTTCTCTGACATTAATACTGGCTTTGATGTCCGTAATATGACTTTAATTTTCTGTCACAACAGTGGCCAATCAGCAGAGTGTCCCCAGCAACTGAGGTAATGTTTGTCTTGGTAGAGTTACTCTACTTTCCCCTTTTGTATTCTTTATTGTGTAGCCTTTGTCAGAATACCTCACATCCCATAGACTTACCACTGATTATAAGGTGTTGTACTTTATAACTTCATCCCACCTTCCCTTCTACATCGATAACCTCAGGTAATTACAAGGAGTAAAAGACAAGCAGGAGTCAAGTTACATTTTAAATAAAGTTGAATAAATTATTGAATAAATCAATAAATTGACTCTTCAATTCCACCCGGGGGAGTAAATGCGAACATTAATTTTATTTTAATTTTTTTCATTTTTATTACTATTTAATTTAATATTGTTTCTTTGTATCAGTATACTGCTGCTGGATTATGTGAATTTCCCCTTGGGACATCACTTTGTTATGCAAGGCATTGTGGGAATCTGAAACAAACAAATGAGACATGGAGATGAAGCAGAAACCTTGATAACCTTTAAGAAGCATCTGGATGAGATATTAGGACAGCTTAGCTATCATCCATCTATTATCCAACCCACTATACCCTAACTACAGGGGGTCACGGGGGTCTGCTGGAGCCATACCAGCAGATTATGTTCGTGTCACTCAATCAAATTTCCCCTTGGGATTAATATCTATCTATCTATCTATCTATTATATACTGCCTTTCATATCTATCTATCTATCTATCTATCTATTATATAGTGCCTTTCACATCTATCTATCTATCTATCTATCTATCTATTATATAGTGCCTTTCATTTCTATCTATCTATCTATTATATAGTGCCTTTTAATCTATCTATCTATCTATCTATTATATAGTGCCTTTTAATCTATCTATCTATCTACCTATCATATAGTGCCTTTCATATCTATCTATCTATCTATCTATCTATCATATAGTGCCTTTCATTCACACAGTCTATCTATCTATCTATCTATTATATAAAACCTTTCACTTTTATCTATCTATCTATCTATCTATCTAATGTGTGGCGTTTAGCTGATAATCATGCCTGTGGCGTCTCCCCAGCAAGTACTGTGCATTTCCCCAGCAAGTATTTTAATCTGTGGTGGCGTGCAGCTGATTATGGTATGTGTGGCGTCTCCCCAGCAGCTGATTTTATGTGCGCGCGACTACCCAATCAGCACTCTCCCAGCAATGATGTCTTTTATTTGCTTATCATGTGCTGCCACGGCTAGGCCATTGACTGTGTGCCCAGCTTCGAGTGTGTGTGCGACCAAGGTGCCGTGCGCATGGGCGGGCACAGTGTGATGCGCGGCCCGCGCATGCGCACTTCACCAGAAGACACACACACACGGACACCTGGACGCACACATGGCTTTTATTAAAGAGGATATTCATAAATAATAACAATAAGCAAAGTACATTTGAATATTGGCAACCATACAACCTAAAAAATGCTGATGTGTAGACTTGTCTCTAGTTAAGTCATCATTTTTAGTCAGCTTTCTTTAGAAAAGGCTGCATGCCTGTCTCAATATGGCTGCTGAGCTGTGCTTCTCAGTGTGGTCTTCTTTTCAGTCCATGGTGTGTGACATGCTCCTTCATCATGATGGTGTGAGTGAGGGAGGGAGGGGTAAAGCAACCAAATTTATACTTCATTTGTCCAAATCCTTGCACCAATAATGTGTCGTGCTACAGAATGGCCTCTGATTCAAACCAATCCCAAACAGCCATACTCCAGACCAATGGGGGCACACAATACCTTTCACACCGTCCCCCAAAACCATTTGTTGAGCTGATGCTTGCCAGCTCGGTAGTCTGGCTTTCCTGTGGGATTGATTGATGCCGAGAATCACTTTAGGTGCTTCCCTAACACAATCATAAAATTATTCACTATCCTGATTCAGCTGCGGTGGGTTGGCACCCTGCCCAGGATTGGTTCCTGCCTTGTGCCCTGTGTTGGCTGGGATTGGCTCCAGCAGACCCCGTGACCCTGTATTCAGATTCAGTGGGTTGGATAATGGATGGATGGATCCTGATTCAGTCCTAAAAGGGGAAGCGGTAGTTAAACCTCAAACCATTGCTGTTCTTATCAATGATATAACACTAATATTATATTGTTTTGTCTAAGTTACGAATAAAGACATACAAAATATTTATCACCTTGTGTGGAAAATTTCACACCACAACACCAACACAGATGGAGATAAAAGCATGATAATGAAAATAAAATGCACACAATTAGAGGCTACTATAAGTCCTTATTTTCTACTTAGTTTAAAGAAGACATAATCTAATGCATTTTTAATACATTTCAGAAACCACAGCTTAATGCTCTCATTACAGAGGAACTGGATAAACCTCTGACACTCTCAGAATTACTAGACACTATAAACTCACTTCAGTTTCTTAATGTTTGGAAAACATACAGGATTAAATCATTTAGAGAATTATATATAATGTATTTGCATCCTATGAACAATTACACTTCAAATTTAACTTCCCATCAACATCATTTTCCACTACTTTCAAATTATAAACTTTGGTAAACTGAATCTGCCCAATTTTCCTCACCTCCTACCTATTTCTGTTCCAGAAGAAATATTGATCAGTTTTGACTCAGGCAGGAATTTCATTTTAAAGATCCGAGAGCACAGTGACAAAAGGATCTCTTCCTTAACATTTCAGAAAAGGACTGGAAGGCAGCCATGCACATTAATTCACTCTAGTTCCATATGTGCACAGCATATAATTATTCAACTTAAAATCTTTTATCAAGCACATCTATCCCATTTAAAATTGCCCAGGGCAAGATCCAACCTGAAAACGTTGCAATCAAGCTCCAGCCTCACTGGGCCATATGTTTTAGATGTGCACCAAATTAACATCATTCAGGACCAAAATCTTAAAATGCTTATCAGATAGCCTTGGTGTCACAGTCCCTCCTAATCCATTAGCAGCTGCTTTTGGTGGATTCCCAGATGAGCTTCAAGTGAAGAAGCTAAACAAACTGTAATTGTCTTTACTTTACCATTAGCACGTAGACTTGTCTTGCTCAACTGGAAGAATTCTATCCCACCTCTTTTAAGTCAGTGGGTAAATTATGTTACCATATATACTCACGGATAAGTCGGGACTTGATTTTACAATATAATTTCTAGTATTTTATAATGTCTGTCATATAAGTCAAATGCGGAAAAGGGATTATGATATGCTAACGCCCACATGAGAGAGTAACCATGGAGCACACGGCCTTTATTTTCTATGTGGGTGAGACTGTATCCAGCATGCTCTTAACCGCTCTCTCTGTCTCTATCTCTCGCTCGCTATTGTGCCTACATGACCACATGGTAATACCGCACTATTCCAAAGGAACGTTTGCACCGATTTGTATTTTTGCATCTCACACCCTCATACACCTTTATCGTAAGAGCATCCCTTATCTGCAATGGAGTATTCGATCAGAAGAAAATATGAAGCTGGTTTTAAATTAAACATCATTGAAGTAGTGAAAGAAATTGGTAACTTCGCTCCTGCAACAAAATTCAATGTTGGCAGTGTTATGGCGTATAAAATCAACAAATTCTCTATATTTTTATTATTATATTTTACTCAATCCCTACAAGATGAATTCAGATCTAGGAGGTATTATAACAAAAGGCCTCTTCCTTTACACCTCACTTTTATAACAGTTCTTTACAGCATAGTGCTAAACTGGTATTACAGCCTAGGAAAGGAAGACTGAGTCAATACCTCAGGCTATTGATTACTTTATGAATGGACATCTGGGACAACAATTTGGTTTACAGCCTGGGAAAGGAGGACATGAGGCAATATCAAAAACTTTATAATCTGGGAAAAGATAGATTAAAGAGTGAGCAAAAGTCATCCATCATATTGACAGTCAGCCAATCAGGTGCATGCAACAATCATGTGTTGTGAAACTTTATAATAAATATGCCTCATTTGAAAGCAACGTCAGAAGAAGAGAAACAACGACGACAGAAGAGCGGTGTCAGAGAAGAAAACAAAGAAGTGTGACCAGTTTTCATCCGATCATCAGTTAACAGCGTTTTCGTGAACATCGATTGCTAAATCAAACGCCTGGGACATCCATCCTTGACTTCACTGATTCCTTGTCATCTGTAACTTTTTGTAAGCTTTTTCAAAAGACTATACATATCAGACTTTTCTATCAATCTTATTTTCTATTATTCTTTGTTCCCATGGTATTATTATTATTCCTGTAATAAGTAACATGCTGCTTGTAATTTTCTATGCTTTGTCCCGGGACATAACAGCGTTTAAAACGTTACAGTAATGTGTGCATGCCCATCTGCCATGCATCTCGACACCCTACCCATCAAATGAAACTTCAAAGTCTCGTCTTTCCGATGATATAAACCATTTTGACACACAACAACCACAGCAATGACACTAAAGCCTTTTTTACAGAGAAGTACATACTTTTAAGAGTTGACTGTGCCTACCTTTGAAGACCCCCTGCAAGTCAAACATCAATATTTCCGAGCAGTATTGATCCCATTGTGTCCGTAAGGCTCCAGCGAATATAATCCAGTAAAACGATTAGGTCCAAAACACACGATATATCCTCAAAGGGACAAAAACTCCAGGAAGCGTTTCATAACTTGAGACCACCTCGTAATTTTTTTCATTTATATTGATCATATCAGGCGTAATTTGTTTCTGTTGGCGATAACCATGCTACCGCATGTAACACGGAAGTGTTAGCTTCTGATCGACACCTAAGTTGGCCAATTACGACGGGTCTGGGGTTGACTGGCACCTCGTATAGCCAACGAGTGTCACAGACAGCTGAAGGATGACGTACAACTCAAAACCCTGGTAGAATCTACCAGTTTGATTGGACACTGTGACTGACACTCAAAACTTACAGCCAATGAGCAGCCGAGCATTTTGATATGTAACTTGCCATACTAACTTGTAAACAAAGCGATCGAGCTGCGAAGGTGGCATTTGTGCCAGTCTGCAGAGTTGGTGCGTGGTTGTTTATTGTGATTTCGCCAAGTTTTTCGCATTTTAAATATGAATAAACGTACGATAAGCGTAAATAAACGCTCGATTAAATAATAGATGCATGTGCGGCGTGAAAGTATTCAATCGGCCCAGGTGACGTCTAATGGCAGAGAGCGACATGTGCCACGTCCTTGTGCTTTCTGCTTGCTAGTGATTGCTGCCATCAAGTGGCACATGGAAAAACGCTGAGCTGTGTTGTAACAGTTTGTAAAAGAAATATATATAGTTTGTGTGCATTTTATAAAAAAAAAAAGTAAAAAATAAAAAATATAAATATATTTTTGGCCCATAACACTTGTATTGACTATTTTACATAGAAATGTATATTTTTTATTGTTTTATTATTTTTATAACTAATAGAGTGACACTGTGTGTAGATATAGATTCCTTTAGGTGTAAGCTTTCAGTAGAGCCCTCATTGATATCTGTGGGTTGAAGCATTCAAAAGTTATTACACTTTTAACATACGTTCCAAAATGTGGATAATGGTCTCTCTAAAAGCACCTGGACATGCCCACATAAAACTGGTGTAAAAATGTCATTTTACAGGTATTCTTTTCAAATTTGAAATGTGAGTAGTCCACAAGTTATTCTGTTGGTACATAGTGTGTTTCTGTCCCCACCTACCTACTGCAGCTTTATTTTCCTTTATTTTCATAAAAAAACTTAGGCGAGAACAAAAAAATTCATTTTTTCTGTGAGTTCTAATGTGCATAACTTTTGATCAGTCACACCTACAGTGATTCTGACTACTAAGGGTGAAACTAGAGAATGTTACCTTTACAAAGAGACCAAACATGTTTATACTCCAGATAGTTCAATAACAGCAATGATTCTAATTTGGAGAGGTCGAATTACAAGCGATTTAGCAAAAATGACCCAGCTTGATAAGGTAATGTCTATCGAGTGATTGAAGTAATAAGGTAGATTTCTTTGAGCACCTGGTGCAGCGGAGATTTGCCATTACCTCTGTGCTGCAAGGTTTATTAAGGCTGCGGTGAGAGCTCCACTCAATGGTAGGGAACAGGACATAAAGAAGGTATTTTTGGCTGATAAATGGCCTATAGTCAAGAGTGCTGAGCCTTTGTCGGTTTAAATGTATTCTTGTAGACCAAAAGTAATATTTAGATCTGAGATATCAATAAAACATCATATGTTGCTCATGCTGATAATAATTAAGTCTATTGAAGTGCTGAGTGACAGGCCGTTATTCCAAAAGCACTTGTGTAGTTTAAAGTGCTAAGGGTTAATCAGCGTGTGTGTGTCATTCATAGGGCACTGTTGTGGTGAGGGTCTGTGTGTATGCATATATCTATGTATGTGTGTGTTCATCTTAAAGTGCAACAGTAGACCAACCCGATAACAAACTTGACGAGAACACATACCCTTGAGAAGCAGGTAATGGGTAAGTACAGGGAAATACTACGATAATACAGTCATCCATCCATTATCCAACCCGTTATTTCCTAACTACAGGGTCACATGGATCTGCTGGACACAGGGCATAAGGTAGGAAACAAACTCCGGGCAGGGCACACACACACACACATACAGCAAGCACACACTAGGATCACCAATGCACCTAACCTGCATGTCTTTGGACTGTGGGAGGAAACCCACAAAGACACGGGAGAAGATGCAAACTCCGTAGGGAGGACCGGGAAGCGAATCCAGGTCTTCTAACTGCAAGGCAGCAGCTGCCCACTGTGCCACCATGCCGCCCATAATACAGTCAGAGAATTTCAATTGCTTTCCTCCTTTAGTATGATAATTTTCATTTTATGCTAGTATTGGTCATTTTGTATTAATTGCAGTTTTTCATTTGACAATTACAGGGTACTACTCGGCTTTTGAAAGCATTCCTAAGAATATTTAAGAAAATTTACCTTCCACCACAAACACATAATCAATGACATGTTTACATCACTCGAATTGGAATTTGTTGTCTATACAAGATATTGAGCTACCATAAGCCTACTTGTGTCCTATTTTTTTAACTGCAAAGTAAAGTGCTGTTAAAAAGGCGCATTAATGGAGTCTACTAACATATGAAATTGCATTGCATTTTCATATTATTTTTGACTATATCTCATTGTTACAAAAGCATGTAATGAATATAACTGACTCCTAGATGAAGTACGGTAAATAAAAATGTGAAAAGCTCCAACGTTCATATCGGTTACCTTAGCTGCTAAAATGCACCTGAATGTTATGCCATTTCTAACTTGTTCCTATTTAATTTTTATCAAGAGGGAATGCCATGCTGAATTTAACGACCTGGTCTCCACATGCTGCATTATTAACATTATGATCCACTCTCTGTTAAGGAGCTAAATCACCCAAGGGCCTTTGGTGGTCTTATTCTGATCTTGGACAGACTATTAAACTAATTTAATTTTTAAGATATAACATCAGTAGAGAAAGTCCAAAGGAGAGCAGATAACCTGATATTGGTAAAAGCTATGAGTGTCCTGGTTTGACAAGTAACAGATAACTCTTTTTTAGATGAACCAAGACACATGTGCAAAGGCAAAACAAAACACATAAAATTAAAAGAAAAGATTGAAATCAGATGAAAGGAAAGAGTCTAAGTCAAAAATCAGGAAAGAGAAGAAGATCAATAGCAAAGAAGGTGTTTTTGTGTTTAAAGGATTTAATCTGTAGAGTGAATTAAACTAATAAGTAATATCTGTTTTAATCCTGTCGTGCCGATGAACTCAAGGTCACAACCCTGGAGACCACGCCCTAGAAACGCAGCACGTGACCCTAACGACGGTTATGCAAAATGGTGGCTATAATGGAAAACGCCTGATCATGACAATGACGAGAGATTGAAGGAGTTGAAACTTGTTAGCTGAAGCAAATGGAGATTTTAAGAGGGACATGATTCTAGTGTTTAAAATCATGAAAGGAATTAGTCCAGCGGATCGAGGCGGTGACTTTAAAAAGAGTCCAACAGGAACATGGGGACATGGTTGGAAATTTCTTAAGGGTAGAGGTTCCTTTCATTGGATTGGCTGGCCCAGCTATGGAATAGCCAATAGGGAGGCAGCTTGATGGCCAAATACAAATCATATTATGTGATATCATCTAGTGTTAAATTCTGGTCCGTACTTGTAAAATTTTTATTTTTATACTGTACTAGGAGGAGTACCGGTGTTGTCCAGGAATCTATAACGGTGAATTTCCCAAATGAAAGAAACAGAACATAGAAATACTTTGTAGAACAAACAGTCTTCTGATTGACATTTTATTGTAAGTTGCTCCACTCTGGATTCTGTCTGCTGTTGTGTTTCAGACATCCTTGAAATAGGCTTTCTTCTGGCATCTGAAGTGGACCTTCCAATTCTACGTCTTTTTTTCGGTGGCATGGGTATATTAGGGAAAAGCAGGACAATTATAATGTGTTACATAGTATTGCGTCGGAATAAGCACCACGGTGAGATGAATTTACCTTATTTACAATACATCAGAAAGTGAATAAATAGCAGCAGTCGGTCAGAAAGAGCGACACTGAAATCGTACTGTGAGTCAGAGCGAGCAAATAGCACCACAAATACGGAAAGCCGGTGAGAAAGAGTAGCACTGAAACCGTACTGGGAAAAATGGCGGGCGGGGTGGTCTGTTTGTAAGGAGCGTCTGTGTTGAACCGTGATGCCATCTAGCGGACGTTGGTGATGGTAACTACAGAGAAGTGGCATCGACTGGTGCTGTGTCTGGAAAATGGTGGGGGAAGAATGCTGTCTTTTTAAGGCGAGTCTCTTTTGAAACGTGCTGTTATATACCGGATGTTGGCGAATGAAATACAGCACTATCAGTGCGTGTGGGAGTGTGACGTGTGGAAACGCTGGTGTGTCAGCTGGTCACGTGCACTGGGTCGTTCACGTTTTACACCCATAAGGCCGTTCCCTTTCACCCGATCAAACCAGTCGGCCTTCTCATACTTGGACACTTGCACCATGTCTTGGCAATTTAAAGAAACATGGGTAAAGAGCGACACACAGGGACCAAACGTGCCACTAGATGGCGCCACCGTGAACGTCTGTTGCAACGCGTGTGCCGAACGTTGTGTCGGTGAAAAGGTGTCCTGCGATTCATAATGAACATTTTTCCCAACCAAACATACCCCATGACCTCCTCCTGGTCACAAAGGAGCCCCATCCCCAGTTTGGTGGCGATCGGATTCCCGATGCAGATTTGTATGGTGGACAAACAAACATACACACACACACACACGCGCACACACATACATACACACACACATCGACTCTGCTTTATATATTAGATTGAGGATTTGTTCTGTTCTGTGTATTGTATTGTGTTGTATTGACCCCCTTCTTTATTGACACCCACTGCATGCCCAACCTACCTGTACAGAGGTCTCTCTTTGAACTGCTTTTCCGGAGGTTTCTTCCATTTTTTCCCTACAACGTTTGTTTTGGGAGTTTTTCCTCACCTTCTTAGAGAGTCAAGACTGGGGGGCTGTCAAAAGGCAGGGCCTGTTAAAACCCATTGCGGCACTCCTTGTGTGATTTTGGGCTCTACGAAATAATTTGTATTGTATTGTATTATTCACACAAATATTAGAGTTTCTTTTACACACAAAAGAACAAACAGGCACATGGAATAACTGACCAAGTAGTGTGGTACTTTGGATTTCAGGGTCCTTCAAATCTTGACTTGATGTTATCTTGGTGAACAGGACGGATGAGTTTGTTGGGCTAAATGGCTTGTTCTCATCACAGTTTTTCTAACATTATAATATTCATAAATGATTTCAATCTTCTAAGTCAGGGGTGCCCAATGCGTTGATCGCGATCGACCGGTAGATCGGAAAGGGAGTGTAGGTAGATTGCGTTGCATTCAAAAAATCATCTATCCTCCCGATGGCATTTGCCACTTGATTGACATACAGGGCGGCCAGTCTGAAATCTCTTTTCTTCTAACACACTGGTCATCCCGCACGCACGATCAAACGCGCGAGTACTACAAAACTTTGGCTATCTAAGTGATCTAGTTGGCCTTCCAATTATATTGACTAAAGAAGGATTTAAAAAATGTTGTTTATGGGCTGGATGTGGAATTGGAAGAGGATTTTTTTCTCTCACAATGTCACAATCGAAGTGTATTTGTCTGATCTGTCAATCTATCATTGCTCTTCCAAAGAAGGAAAATGTGGAAAGACACTTTCGAATTGTTCATAAAAACTACGAAACTGACTGACCTTCCGAAAAGCGATCTGAGGAAGAGAAAGGAGGGGGCACTAAAATCGCAGATAATCGGACAGCCGTCGGTTTTCACTCGGCTGAATTCAAAAGCAAAGGCAGACACACCAAAGCATCGTTCCGGGTGAGTCACTCGATCATTAAGCATAAGAAGGCCTTCCAAAATGGAGAGATGATAAAAAGAGGCCTTTGTTGAGGTACATGGCTAGGGGAGAAATTCCTACTGAGATTTCAAGACCCCTGGCCGTAGAAAAAGAAGTTTCCCCTTGTCATTAAACATGCAGAATACAAGCAACTTGATAGCGTTCAATGGCCGCTAGACTTGGCAATTTTTTTCCAATCTGACCAACACGCTGAATGAGCTTAATTTACAACTGCAAGGAAAAGAGAAAACCAATATGGTCAATGTGATTAGCTCAGTTAATGCTTTCAAATGAAAAATGCAACATCTGTCCTCAAAGCTGCAGCTCCTCGATTTGGGGAACATCCGAAACCTCGGGTCAGAGCTGGAGGCGCAATGGAAGGCGTGTGTGCAACTTGACAGCATCCGCTACGGAGCAGATTGAAAATTGTCTGTCAGACTTTATCTAATGGAAAAAAGTAACAAGGCGAGTGTTGCCCAATGTAGCGGGTGAGAGGAGCGTTTCTTCTTCACAAATGTCACAAAGGTAAAAGTAAAGAGAATGGTGCAGTAAAACTACTTGTAGTAGTACAATTTTTTTTATAAAGTTACTCAAGTAAAGGTAACGGAGTAAATGTAACTCGTTACTACCCACCTCTGATACTCAGTATATATATATATATATATATACTGCTCAAAAGAATTAAAGGAAGACTTTTTAATGAGAGTATAGCATAAAGACAATGAAGCTTATGGGATATTAATCTGGTCAGTTAAGTAGCAGAGGGGTTGTTAATCAGTTTCAGCTGCTGTGGTGTTAATGAAATTAACAACAGATGCACTAGAGGGGCAACAATGAGATGACCCCAAAACAGGAATGGTTTAACAGGTGGAGACCACTGACATTTTTCCCTCCTCATTTTTTCTGACTGTTTCTTCACTATTTTGCATTTGGCTACAGTCAGTGTCACTACTGGTAGCATGAGGCGATACCTGGACCCTACAGAGGTTGCACAGGTAGTCCAACTTCTCCAGGATGGCACATCAATACGTGTCATTGCCAGAAGGTTTGCTGTGTCTCCTGCACAGTCTCAAGGGCATGGAGGAGATTCTATGAGACAAGCAGTTACTCTAGGAGAGTTGGAGAGGGCCATAGAAGGTCCATAACCCATCAGCAGGACCAGTATCTGCTCCTTTGGGCAAGGAGGAACAGGATGAGCACTGGCAGAGCCCTACAAAATGACCTCCAGCAGGCCACTGGTGTGAATATCTCTGACCAAACAACCAGAAAGACTTCATGAGGGTGACCCAAGGGCCCCATGTCCTCTAATGGGCCCTGAGCTCACTGCCCAGCAGCATGCAGCTCGATTGGCATTCGCCATAGAATACCAGAATTGGCAGATGCACCACGGGTGCTCTGTGCTTTTGACAGATGAGAGCAGGTTCACCCTGAGCACGTGACAGAAGTGAAAGGGTCTGGAGAAGCCATGGAGAACATTATGCTGCCTGTAACATCATTCAGCATGAGCAGTTTGGTGGTGGGTTAATGATTGTCTGGGGAGGCATATCCATGGAGGGTCACACAGACCGCTACAGGCTTGACAAAGGCACCTTGGCTGCCATTAGGTATCAGGATGAAATCCTTGGACCCATTGTCAGACCCTATGCTGGTACAGTGGCTCCTGGTGCCGACAATTCCTGGCCTCATGTGGTGAGAGTATGCTGGCAGTTCCTGGAGGATGAAGGAATTGATACCATTGACTGGCCACCACACTTTCCTGACCTAAATCCAATAGAACACCTCTGGGACATTATGTTTTGGTCCATCCAATGCCACCAGGTTGCACCTCAGACTGTCCAGGAGCTCAGTGATGCCCTGGTCCAGATCTGGGAGGAGATCCCCACAACACCATCTGTCATCTCATTAGAAGCAGGCACCGATGTTGTCAGGCATGAATACAAGAACACAGGGGCCATACAAAGTGCTGCGTACAATTTGGAGTTGCTGCAATTCAATTTTGGCAAAATGGACTAGCCTGCCACATAATTGTTTCACTCTGATTTTTGGGGCGTCTTTGAATTCAGGGCTCTGTAGGTTGATCATTTTCATTTCCATCAAACGATGTGGCATCCTTTCGTTCCTAACACATTACCCAGTCTATATCAGTATAGATATCCAGGAGGATTTCTTTTTCCCATTGAGATCTGATGTGTTTTCAAAGTGTTCCTTTAATTTTTTGAGCAGTTTATATATATATATATATATATATATATATATATATATATATATATATATAAGGAACTGCAGGGAACTCTCTAGTTTTATATGGCGATGGACAGTTCCTAACTCCCAAAGCACAGGCAACAACAAAGAATAATGCACATAATCAAAACAAGTGACACAAACATAATCAACATAAATCAAAGGATCAAAAAAATAAACACCAGGGACATGAAACAAAAATGTGAAGCCCAGCCAGGAGAGGAACCCTGAATGAGACATGACAGGTTGTATTTTATTGTTCCACTGTGTCACTTATTAAGATTTATTTTGTTTTGTCATTTTGGAGGGGGCGGGTCTTAAAGGCTTTGAACCTGGAAGTGCCATCACTCATCTTCTGGATGACGTACCCCACACCTCTTGACCCGGGGTGGTATCACTTACCTGAACAGAGCCTTGAGGATGCCTCCTAATCATGTGCTCCAATATACAGTATACATACTATTGTAAGTGCCAAATGGGATGGATGGACATCCTGACCAGAGGAGGAGATGATTCCTTACCCGGACGAGAGGCCCCAAGTGGACAGACAGGCATCCCGGCCAAAAGAGAGCAAGGTGCTTTTACCCGAACGAGACTCTCCAGGTGGATGGACGGACATACCACATAAAAGAGAAGAAGGTTCCTTACCCAGACAGGAAGCCCCAGGTGTCCCGACTGGATATATTTGTAGTACCCTCCCTGTCCTGGATGGAAGGGAAGGACAGTAAAGAACAGATTCTAATGGATGTTCCCCCAGGATGCTAGATGGTAGCAGTCCTGTATATCTGTGCCCTTTAAGACTTGGACTTGTAGTCTGGTAGCGCAGCCATACTGGGGTCTGGGGGTGCTGCAAGAGGGCATTGCAGGGAGATGCATTCTCTGTTATTCGGTACTTCAATATGATCCGGAAATGCTTCCGATGGGTCAGAGCTCTAACACCTGAAGTACTTCCGGGTCCTTAATAAAAGGGACTGCACTGCCTCGTCCAGGCAAGTCGGATCTGGGAGGAAGGACCGCAACACTCAACTGGAGGACAGCAGTGCAGTAGAGAGAGGAGAGGAGGAGAAAGAGACAAAAGACGACTCGTTTTGTGCTTCTGTTTGTCTGTAATCATCGCCCTTTATTTGAACCCGAGACTGTGTTGGTGTGTTCATGTTTGGGGATCACTGGCACTCCTAGCCTTCACACTATTCAGTATATACTGTATATTTACCATAAATTATTACATGAGCGCAAAGACTCCCATATACTAAGAAATGTTTTTTTAAAGACAGGAATGTTAAATTGCCATTTACTTCACGGTTTTATATGTTACAATGTCCGAAGATAGTGATTATGTGGTCTTTATGACTGCTTCCATCGCCTTTCAAGTTACAGGATAATTTGATTATGTGTAAAGCCTCCAGTTATGATAGTTACATGCCCTGCTGAAAATAAGGATTACTTTTATTTCACTTTTTAATGATACTGTACAAAATTCCTGAGGCAATGTGGTCTTGAGAAGCCCCTAGTTACTAAATTAATACACTGAGGTTATCAACACACATGGTGTTTAAATAGAAGCTTTTGAAAGTAAAGGTGAAAGACTGTTTGCCTCAGGAGTGTTTTAAAGAGTGTGACATCTCGTAATGTTGAACATTCCTACATGTGAGCACCCCAAACTGGAGATTTATATATAATATAAAAGCTTTTACGCAGTGTAAGTCTTTTTAGGCTACTTTATGTTAGGGCTTAATTAAAGAGCAGGAGTCTTGAAACACATGAGCCTTGAAAGACGAAGAGACATTTGCCTTTATTGAGGGTTTGATTGTAAGAAATTGGGCAGCCAGGTGGCGCAGTGGGGAGCTCGCAGTTAGGAGACCTGGATTTGCTTCCCGGGTCCTCCCTGCGTGGAATTGCATGTTCTCCCCGTGTCTACGTGGGTTTCATCCCACAGTCCAAAGACATGCAGGTTAGATGTATTGGTGATCCTAAATTGTCCCTGGTGTGTGTGTTTGCCCTGTGGTGGGCTGGCGCCCTGCCCAGGGTTTGTTTCTTGCCTTGCGCCCTGTGTTGGTTGTGGTTGATACATTGATAGATAGATAGATGAGAAAGGCACTATATAATAGATAGATAGATAGATAGATAGATAGATGTGTGAAAGTCACTATATGATAGATAGATAGATAGATAGATATACATATATATATATATATATATATATATAGAGATAGATAGATAGATAGATAGATATGACAGACACTTTATGATAGATAGATAGATAGATAGAAGTGAAAGGCATTATAGATAGATAGATAGATAGATAATTTTATTTTTTAAAATGACCTTTATTTTGAACATTAACAATATATACAGTCATAAGACAAACAATCCCAATATTCAAGATAAAACAAAAGTTATATATCAGACAACCACCACTACTCCCCTTTACACTCCTCCTACTCCGCACATAAATAATATAATCAAAAGTTTAACAATTCATTATAATACAAAGCCCACCACTACTCCCCCTTTACACTCCTCCTACTCCACACATTAATTAAAACATATTGTTGATGCCTACCAATACTTTTCATTCCCAGTTATTTTTTTTTTACTCCTCCACTACTCCCCGGTCCCCACACATTAAGTTAAGTACACAAGTCTGTATTTAGTATTCAGTACTCTGTCTAATCCTTCTAATGTTTAACAAAACAATCGCACACCAGCTCTTCTTTGTTATTCCAAATTAATTTTTAGTTGCCCCTCCTCAATAGAGCACAGCACCCCCTTCACTCCCCACACTTTTTTAAATTCTTCGATATTACACATTGTTTTATAATAAGTAAATTCCAGCCTAATTCTTGAAATTACATAAAATTTGAAAATAAACAGTACATCATCCGGTAACAAACTACTCTGTTTATTATTACGGCTTTTTAAAATGGATAATTTTGCCTGCCCAAATAAATAATTTAAAAGTTGAAGTTTTGATTTTGATTTTTTGTTGTATTTCATGCCCCAAATAAATTTCTGATCATCAAAAGAAACATTAAATTTTTCACATATTTTTTGAAAGTACATAAACAGAGTTTGCAGTCTCGTACAATACAAGTATAAATGATATAACTGTCTCTCTCTCCCCACAGAAGGCACATTTATCGCTCACATCACTTTGAATTTTACTTAAAAACACATTAGTTGCGATGACCCCGTGTACGATTCTCCATTGGAGATCGCCTGCTCTCTTATTATTAGGTGGTTTATAAAATTCTCTCCATGCTGGGCTGACCTCCGCCTTTACATTTAATTTTTCAGTCCAGGGCGTCATGATGGTGTTTTTTAGATTTGGAAAATGAAAAACTTTAATGCAGTACACATACATATCTTTTTTAGTTAAAGATCGAAAAAAACATTATTTTTGTCTATCAAACCTTAAAATCGAGTCCTCCCTCACACCATTCATGTCTAATTTAGGTTCCACCTCCAGATCAGAAAAACAGTCCTCCTCCTCCTCCTCCTCCTCCTCCTCCATCTTTGGATGTACTGAAGTCGAGTTCCCCTGATTTTCTCTAAGCCTAATGAGGTCTTTTGCCATAAAGGACAGTAAATAATTGACCGTTCTTATTGATCGTATACCCATCCTTGAAGCCAACACAGTTGAATCTTTAAAACTCTTGTTGTCTTCCTCCAATAATTGAGAACAAACCACAATTCCACTTTTAATCAAAGTCTTTACAAAACTAATTTTAAAAGTAGTGGACATGTGAATAAAGAATTAAAAATGAGGGGTTCATTGAAAGCGAAGGTGATTTGGATGGCACTCTCTGAAGAAAGGAACTCCAAGTACGTAAAACTCCCTTATAAAATTTGGGTAACGGAGTGAGATCAAACCTGCTCAAGTCCATTAGCAATAACTGCACATCAAAACTCAAATTTTCAATCTTATGGAAAAATGAAAGAGCCAGTTTTTTCCAAATTAAGGGTTCCAAAGAAAAAAACAGGCGTTGTAAAACCATCAACCTGAAACTAGCGGCCTTGCAGCAGACATCAATCAGCCCTTGTCCTCCTTCCTCCACCGGTAAACTGATGAGTCCTTTCTTGAGCCAGTGCATGCCATTCCAAAAAGTCAACTAATAATTTTGTATGGAGTGTAAAAGTCCTGCTGGCGGGTCAACACTCCTCAGTCTGTGCCACAGCATGGAGGCCACGAGATTGTTAATAATGAGAACTCTTCCTCTAAAAGAGAGTTTAGGTGCAATCCACTGCCATTTCTTTAACCTCAAGTCAATCTGTTGTAAAAAGCCCTCCCAGTTGTCCTTTTCAGTATCCTCACCACCCAGCACAACCCCGAGATAACGGAAAGCTTTCCTATTCCAGCCCAGCCCTGATGGCAAGACTGGTGGAGGACGATGTGCCCAGTCCCCTGATAAATATGCATTCCCCTTCTCCCAGTTAACTTTAGCAGAAGATGCTCCTTCAAAAAGTGTTAAACATTTACATACAGCGGAGACGTCTGCATCAGAATCCACAAACACCACGATGTCATCTGCATAGGCCAGAAATTTAAACGTTAAATTTTTAGACAGCGGAATTGTGAATCCCTGCAGGTGTTTATCAAGCTGCCTAAGAAAAGGTTCAATGGAGATGGCATATAACATCCCTGACAAAGGACACCCCTGACGAATCCCCCTGGTCACAGCGAATGGCGGCTTAACACCCCATTGATTTTAAGTACTCCAAACACGTTGGAATACAACAGTTTGATATACCTTATAAAATGTAAACCAAAACCAAACGCTCTTAAAGTTGTAAATAAATATTTGTGATCGACCCGATCAAAAGCCTTTTCTTGATCTAACGACAGAACGCCAACATCGATATTGAAGCTTTCGATGCAGAAATGATGTCCCTCAGCACAAATATATTGTCGTGGATTTGTCTGTCCGGTACGCAGTAGGACTGGTAGGGGTTGATGATGCTGCCCATCACTTTTCTCAGCCTCGTCGCTAATCCCTTCGAGATGATTTTATAATCTGAGCAGAGTAAGCTCACGGGCCGCCAGTTCTTCAGAAGGCAGAGGTTGCCTTTCTTAGGTAGCAACGTGACTACAGCTCGGCGACAGCTGACCGGAAGCTCCCTGCTTGCAAACTGTCCTGTACCACCTCGAAGTCCAAACCTAATAACGCCAAAAATGTTTATAAATTCAACGGTAAGCCGTCAATTCCCGGCGTCTTCCCAGTATTTAGACTCTCGAGTGCAATTGTGAGTTCTTGAAAAGTGAGGTCGTTGTCCATAAACTCGCTAAATCATCAGAAATGTGAGGCAGTCCTTGTAGCAAAGTGGCTGAAGAAGAGAAACTGAGCGGCTCCTTTGAAAACAAAGTCTCGTAAAAAGACACAGCAAAGTCCCGGATGTCCTCAGGCTCTCTCAGCTCTTCTCCAGTGTCTTTTTGGAGGACATGAATAACTTTTCCTTGGGCTTCCTTCTTTTCCAAAGCAAAGAAAAATTTTGTAGGTGCATCGAGGTGGTTAAGTTTTTGAAATCGAGAACGTATTAAAGCTCCGTGAGCTCGAAGTTCCAATAAATCCCGTAGTGTTGTTTTCTTTGTGCTCAGGTTGTTCAGCAGATCTTCAGAGTAGCCATTTAGCAGAGTCTGATGGATCTCGGTGATCTCCTCCTCGAGTTTCTTCATTTTTAAAATACAGGCCTTGGTGACGTGTTCAGTGTACTGTTGACAGAACTGACGAATCTGCACCTTGGACACGTCCCCCACTGTCTCAGGGATCCGAACTGCAGTTTGGTGGAACTCCACTGCTTCCAGAAGAAATTAAAACATTCCACAAAGTGATTGTCCTGAAGGAGAGTTGTGTTGAAGTGCCAGTAAGATTTATATTTTTGTGGAGATGGGAGGAGAAAAGTAACAGAAACCAGAGAGTGATCGGAAAAAGCGACAGGAGTGATGAGAGTGTTAGTTAATAAATTGAGGTGCCGTTTTGAACTGTAAAAGCGATCTAAGCGAGCAAACGAGAGGTGCCCTCTGCTCCCTTTGAGCCACGTGAACTGTCTGTCAGCTGGAAAGTGAGAGCCACACATCGACCAAGTCATAGGTCTCGGCGATTTCCTTGAGTTTCTTAACTGACCCCAAGTGCGGCTCGGCCCCATTTCTATCCATAAACCAGTCCTCTGTACAATTAAAATCCCCCCCCAGCACGACGATCTCATTATTTGTAAATTCATCCAAAACCCCCCTTAATAATTCAAAAAAATCCACCCTGGCAGTGCCGTTATTGGGGGCATAAATATTAATAAAACCAACGAGTGGGGCCCCTCCTCTGCCTGCACAACTAAAAGTCTGCCAGCCATAACCTCAGTCACCTTTGTGATTTTTAACAAGGAGGTTTTACTAATCAGCACCGCCACCCCTGCGCTCACACTGGTGCCATGACTGAAAAAGCCGTCCCTCCCCAGTCCTGCACCCAGGCAGCCTGACTCTGTGGATCTGAGTGGGTCTCTTGTAGAAAACTCACATCCAAGTGCTTTTGTTTTAAAAAATCACAGACCAAGGTCCTCTTTAAATTATCTCGACAGCCATTGACATTTAGGGTACCCACGTGTAACTCAGCCATAGGTACAACACAAAAGAAACACAAAACACACCAGAAAACCAAGAGATTCACTTTCATGACTGCAGTATCCATCAGGACTTATTTTGAAGGATCTTGCGCACTCTGCTCATTATGTTTTTTAACCTGGTGGTCTCCTTTTGGTCCAACCCTAAATTAGCTGCATTGCGCTTTATGTTTTTTGCTGAGCTCAAAAGAGTTCAAGGTCTGGAAAATAATCCTGCACTTGAACACCCCTCTTTCCCTCTAAATATTCCAAGAACTTTCTGATGCTCTTAGTGCTGTAACCCCCTTTAGGCTCCAAACCAAACACTGAGAAGGTGTTATCAGAAATGTCGGAGGTATTCTCTCTTCACCCTCCACACCTTCACCACTATCTGCAATATCCTTCTTTTAACTGATACCATTTGTTTTTTGGACCGATTGTCTGACATTAAAATCTTTTTTGCGCCCGTGGTGGACTCCACTGCTTCCTTTCTTTTCCTAGTGGTGATTTGTGAGGTCTCCTTACACTCACTCGACTCCACACTCACATCCATCTTGTCTGCCTCACTCACTGCTGCTCTCCTTACACCTTTGACTTCCTTCCTACTGCTGCTGCTGCTTGCATTTTGTTCAGTGCCCAGGTCCAACTCAAGATTGCCCTCAGTAGTAACTACATTAGGCATGACTACATTTGTCTCACTATTAGTGGGCAGTGTTGCACCACTTGGAGACGGATCATCTCTTGCTGTATCATTACAGCCCCCTTCATCCTGAAGCAGGGTAACATTCTCATTACTGCAGACTTCTGCAGCCTGACCAGCGAGGGCCTCCTCAGTCTCAGCTGTGTGCCCTTCTATAAGGACGGAGGCTCCTTCACCTGGGACACTGGGCTCATCTACAGGTGTATCACCAGCCTCAGCCAGCACACCTTTGTTATTTTTGTCTTGCTCTTTTTTAGTGTCTATTGCAGCATCACCTTTGTCAGCAGGCTCTAGTTGCTCCTCGGTTTCCTTCTCATCTAATTCACTCACACTATCAGTCAGCTCACCTTCTTCAAACTCCTCCTCCTCCTCCCCTTCAGACTCTGGCTCACTCTCTCTACTTTCTTCATCACTTAAATAAACATTCTCTCTTTTGCAGTCAATCGCTTTATGGCCTGCTCTACCACAACTGAAACATTTCATTGATTCTGAACTCACAAACACCACGTAATCCACACCCTCCACTCGGAACTTTAAGGCCACGTTAAGTTCATCATTTGCGTTTTTTAAAATCATATAAAGCTGTCGCCGAAAAGACACGACATGCTTTAAATCAGGGGATCTGCAGCCCAGTGGAATCATAGTAATGGCAGACATCACTTCACCATATCTGCGCAGTTCGCTGCAAGATTTCATTACTCAAGAAAGGAGGTACATTGGAAATGATAACCTTACGAGCAGGAGTCGACAGCGGCAACACGGAGATCAGCGCCATTAAGCACAACACCCTGCTCGACCAGTCGGGGCACCAGCGCTTCATCATCCACAAATATTACTACAGCTTTATTCATACGTGAGGCTGACCGCACATTCTTACACCCCACCACCCTACTGACCTCCATAACGCAGGCCTCCACCGAGACCGCCGGATCAACAAGCAACCTTACGGCGTGCCTTCTGGAAAGACCTGAAAAACTATCTGGAGATAAGCCATCTCGTATCACTTTAGACGCCGCCATAGCGGCAAAGCCGCTATCGCGTCCTCTTTAAAACTGTAAAAGTATTCGTAAAACTAAAACAAACAAACAAAAAAGAAAAAAGAAAGAGAGAGATACTCACAACACGCACGCCGTCGGCGACCGAAAACACAGACACGCCCACCCCAGACCACACCAATCAAGAGGCAAACGGATAGATAGATAGATAGATAGATATAGAGGACACTATGATAGAGAGAGAGATAGATAGATAGATAGATATAGATAGATAGATAGATATGACGGACACTTTATGATAGATAGATAGATAGATAGATGTGAAAGTCACTATATGATAGATAGATAGATATAGATAGATAGATAGATAGATAGATAGATAGATAGATAGATGTGTGAAAGTCACTATATGATAGATAGATAGATAGATGTGTGAAAGTCACTATATGATAGATAGATAGATAGATAGATAGATAGATAGATAGATAGATAGATAAGAAAACAAAATACAAATACAGAAAACTTAACTAATGTCTCATACATTCATTTTTAGTTCTCCATCCTCAATTGAGCAAAGCACCCCTTTAATTCCCCACACATTTTTGAATAACTCTAATGTATTCATCAATCTATGATACGTATATTCCATTATTATTCTAGATCGTACATTTATCTTTAAAATCAAGACAGCATCAGCAGCCCCTGTCCCAGATTGTTTATTATTTCGACTCTTTAAAATTGCTAGTTTGGCTTCACCCAATAGATAATTTAATAACTGAGCTTTTTGCCGATATTTTTTGTTGTATTTTGTACCATAAATGAACATGATATTAATAAATTTCCCCATTAACCTTTTACATAATTCACTAAAAAAACTGAAAAAAAAACTGAGTCTCATACATTGCAAGAATAAATGGAATATAGTTTCTTTTTGTCCACAAAATATACAATTATCATCCCCTTTCTGCTCAATTACTTTTAAAAAAGAATTTGTAGCGACAGTCCCATGCAGAATTCTCCATTGCAGGTCAGCCGTTCTTTTCTTACTTGGGGCTTATATAGCTCCCTCCAAGCAGGTGCACTCCCACCATCCACCCCCAGATTGTCTCTCCATGGCGTGTCACATACTGTTTTTAGTTCTGTAAAGTGTATAATTTTAATACAATATTTATAAAGGTCCCCCTTTGACAAAGACTTAAAGCTCACGACTTCCCCTTTATGGAATGTCACGATTGTATTGTCGGTGAGCGAGGACAGATCAACAGCAGGGCAGACCTCCATCTCCGTGTTTGTTGCTCTGATCGAGTTGTTCAGCCGATGATAATTTTTGGCCATGAATGATACAAAACTCTGAACTATTCTGACCGACTTGACCCCCAGTATTGAAGATAGCTCTGTTGGGTCAATAAAAGACTTCTTGCTCTCATCGTAAATTTGGGACAGTGTAAGTATTTGATTTGTGATGAGTATTTTAACAAAACTATCGCTGAACAACAGAGGACATGAGAAAACAGAGTTGTAAACTAACGGCTCATCAGCCAACCAACCAGATGTAACAAAGTTTCTTTTAAAAACAAAGTGCCATGTTAATAGGACTCCCTTGTAAAAATGGGGTAGGCTGGACAGGTCCATTTTGTGAATGTTCATCACTAGAAGTTGTCTATCAAAACGTAAACCTCCCACTCGTCTGAAGAAACCCAATGCCAGCTCTCTCCAACTCAGAGGGTGAGAAACAAAAAAAACTTTCTGCAGAGCCTGAAGTCTAAATTGTGCAACTTTAGAGACAACGTCAATGAGCCCCTGACCCCTCTTCCAAAGGTAAAAGATCACACTTTGTTTTATCCAGTGCAGGCCAACCCAAAAAAAATCAACCAGAAGTTTCTGGATTCTGTGTAAAAGTCCAGGAGGAGGGTCCCCACTCACAAGTTTGTGCCAAAGCATAGAGGCTATCAAATTGTTACAAACAATCACTCGTCCCCTGTAAGACAGCTTGGTCACAATCCACCTCCATTTGTTCAGTCGCATTGTTACTTTATCTAAAAATCCTTCCCAATTACTTTTGTCCACCCCCTCAGCACCCATCACCACCCCGAGATACCTAAAACACTTTCTGTCCCACTTAATTTCTAAGGGCAGATCTGGTGGTGAACTTGCAGTCCAGGATCCAAGTAAAAAAGCAGTACTTTTGGCCCAGTTGATTTTTGCTGAAGATATTCTCTCAAATATCTGTTGACATGAGATTAATATTTTAATGTCATCGTTTGACGTGACAAAAATGACGACATCATCAGCGTAAGCCAAATATTTAAAAGTAACATTTGGGCACATAGGAAAACTCACGCCCTGCAGTTTGTGACTTATCTGACGTAAAAATCGGTTCGATTGACAAAGCGTAGAGCATTCCAGATAAGGCACAGCCCTGTCGTATTCCTCTCTTTACTGAGAACGGGGCACTCAAAGAACCATTGACTTTTAAGACACCAAATATATTAGTATATAAGAGCCTGATCATATTTATAAAATATTCCCCAAATCCAAAGCTTTTCAGCGTATAAAACAAGTATCGATGATCTACTCGATCAAAAGCCTTTTCCTGGTCTAGAGACAGAATCCCTAAATCAACCCCGCACAGATTAGAGGCTGAGATAACATCCCTCAATACAAATATATTATCATGGATTGAGCGGTCAGGCACACAGTACGATTGACACGGGTGAATTATGGAGTCCATCACATTTCTCAGGCGGTTGGCCAAGGCCCTTGAAAAGATTTTGTAATCCGTGCACAATAGGCTCACAGGGCGCCAGTTTTTGATTTGGCACAAGTCCCCTTTTTTTGGTAGCAGAACAATGACCGCCCTCCTGCAGCTCAGTGGTAGTTCACCAACCTTTACACTCTCCAGAAAAACTGAAAGCATGTCCGGTCCCAGCAAATGCCAGAACTGCTTATAAAATTCTGTTGGAATCCCATCAATCCCCGGAGTCTTTCCAACATTCAGATTAGAAAGTGAGTCAGAGAGTTCTTGAAGACTGATCTCGGTGTCCAGATGTAATCGGAACTTTTCTGAAATTGTTGGCAAACCTTCCAAAAACTCGGACATGGCAGCTTCATCAATGCTTTCATCCTTAAACAAATTCTTGTAAAAAGAGACAGCAAAGTCCCTTATCTCCCTTATCCTTCTTTTCTAGACTAAAAAAAAACCTTGTGGGTGCGTCCAGGTGATTGAGATTTTGGAAGCGAGACCTCACTAAAGCTCCCTTAGCCTGCAACTCCAGAAGTTGAGACAGTGAATGTTTCTTAGCTGTTAAAATCTCAAAATTGTCTTTATCAAAACTGTTCTGAAGAGTGGCGTGTAGTTCAGTGATGTCCTCCTCCAGGCTTTTCATATGCTCCACACTCCTCTTCGTCACTTGCTGGGTGTATTGTTGGCAGAAAGCTTTAATCTGAACTTTTGAGACATCCCACCATTGTCTGAGGGAAGTGAATTTGGATTTAGTGAGGGTCCATTGCTGCCAGAAAAACTCAAAGCACTGAAGGAAGTTTGAATCATCCAACAGGGAAACATTGAATTGCCAGAAAGACTTAAAGAAAGGTATTTTTTGAAAAGGTGAGCTTTAAAGCCACCAGAGAGTGATCAGAAAGACCGAAAGGACAGATATAAGTAGTAGTGACTGAATTTAAAAGATGCCTTGAACAGTAAAACCGGTCTAACCGTGCCATAGAAATGCGGCCACCCCCCCCTTTGACCCAGGTATATTGTCTATCTGTAGAGAATTTAATCCGCCATACATCTACCAGATCTGACTGCTGTAACAAAGTATTTAATACTCTGACAGAAGCTGGATGTGGCTCAGCACCATTTCGATCAAGCTGAGCGTTATCAGTACAATTAAAATCCCCTCCCAGTAGAAGAATTTCCCCATTAATAAAAGATTCCACCACTCTTCTTAAAGAATCAAAGAAACAGATCCTCTCTCGACCATTTGTTGGTGCATATGAATTAATTAACACGAGGTCTTGTTCCCCATCTTTAATCTGCACCACCAGCAGGCGCCCAGCCACCACCTCACTAATATTAGTGATTTTTAAATTCACAGTTTTAGAAATCATCACAGCTACCCCAGCACTGACATGAGATCCGTGACTAAGCACAGCCTGACCCCCCCATTCACGTAACCAGTCCTGTTCATTCTTAATATCAGTGTGTGTTTCCTGAAGTAGTGCAATGTGAAGGCCTTTTTGCTCTAAATACTCAAAAACTGCAGCCCTTTTTGCGTCTCCCCTACACCCGTTCACATTCAGACTCCCAATATGAAAAGATTCCATTAATTCAAGATATAAGGGAGTAACCAATAAAATACATAACACAAATAAATAAAAGAAACGTAGGACTAAATCCATCATGATTAAAGCAGTGATTTCCTAACCCTACTGATCAAATTCTTTAGTCTCACTGACTCTTTCTGATCCATGCCAAGCTGCACGGCATTGCATCACCCTCTGTGCTGACACCAGGAAGAGCTGAACGTCTGGGAAGTGTTCCTCCACTTTAACCCCTCTCTTACCCTCAATAAATTCTAAAAAATACCGTATACTTGCGGTGCTGTATCCGCCTCCCAGTGTATATCTTGAAGAGGACTCGCTTCTCACGGAGGTGTCAGTGTCACTACCCTCATCCTCTCTATCGCCAACGTCGCAGTCACTGTAACTCTTGAACAAGTTGCTGCGTTCACTGGATGGCTCGCTGGACACAAGGCTTTTCTTTGCCAACTTAGTATTCCCTGATTTAATCTTTCGTTTGTGACGGGGCACTTTGAAAATCTCATCCCTCTCGCTCACACTTGCACTCCCACTCTCCACTTCACACACCTCATCCATCGGCCTCTCATTCATCTGCCTTTCCACGGCTTGCTCTGGGATATGCTTTATCAGCACCGCGTCTTGTGCAGCTTCATCGGATGCCTGAGACTCGTTCACAGCGGAGGCAACTGGCGCAACTCCCTCGGAAAGAGTGTTCAATGTCGTCCCCTCACTGCTACTGGTCTCAGGCTCTGTGCTCACTTTATTTGCTACACTTTCAGTTTCGGCCTCCATATCTTCGGCAACAAGAAGCGCGCTCTTCTCTGGAGCGTCTTTAGACAGAAAATTTTCGGGCCGATCACACACAACACCCGCTCCATCCAACCGCTCATTACACTCAGACCCATCCTTCTCCATATTCTCCACCTCACTTTCATACTCAGACTCGCAGTTTTCATCGTTAACCCGTCAGTGTTCTCCTTAATCGGAGCGGAGCCGCCCGGCATCACTACGGGCTCATGTTTGCACTGTGCCGCCTTGTGTCCAGCTCTGCCACAGTTAAAGCAACGCATTGAATCAGAAGTTACAAACACAACATAATCATCGCCTTCCACCTTAAACCTGAGGGCCACGTTTAGATCTTCATTCATATTATTTAAAATCATATAAACTTGTCTCCGAAAGGAGACCACATGTTTTAACTCCTGCATTTTGCAGCCAAGGGGGATTAGCACTATATCAGACATAATCTGCCCATAACGTCTCAATTCCCTTAGTAAAATATAGTTTTTTAAGAAAGGTGGAACATTAGAGACAATAACTTCTTCGCAGGTGCCGATAACGGCAGGACAGGAACTAATGCGTCATTTATAACAACTCCTTCTTCAACAAGTTTATTTACGAGAGACTCGTCGTTTAAAAAGACGACTACAGCCTTATTCATTCTGCTTGCTGATAGAACATTTTTATAACCAACTATTTTCCCTACTCCCACCACACAAGCTTCGGCAGAAACCTGTGGGTCCACCAGGACCTTAGCGCCATGGCGGCGTGAAAGACTTTCAAACGCCTTTGAAAACAAACCAGGAGCCCGGCCTTTGGACACGGCCATGGCGATAACCGCCAAGGCCGCGTCTTAACAGTAAAAAAAAAACTTATAAAAAAAACAATAACAACTCCAAAACAAATCTCTAAGAAAAGAAAAGAAAAAAAAAAAACAAATACAAGAAAAGAGAAAAAAATGAGGCTTACACAGAGACGTCGACGCCCGTCGGCTTACACCGACTCAAACACGCCCACCCCGGACAGCACTAATCGAGCAACACACAGACAGACAGATAGATAGATAGATAGATAGATTTTAATCCCAAGGGGAAATTTGATTGAGTGACACGAACATAATCTGCTGGAATGGCTCCAGCAGACCCCCGTGACCCCCTGTGGTTAGGGTATAGTGGGTTGGATAATGGATGGATGATAGCTAAGCTGTCCTAATATCTCATCCAGATGCTTCTTAAAGGTTATCAAGGTTTCTGCTTTATCTCCATGTCTCATTTGTTTGTTTCAGATTCCCACAATGCCTTGCATAACAAAGTGCTTCCTGGCTTCAGTCCTAAATGCACTTCCCTATGACTTTACTAGTTTTCGATGTCGTGATATATATAACACTACAAAGTTAACAACAGACTACCTGTCCTGCATATGTCTTATAAAGTTTCTTAGCTGATCTGAACAACTAAGTGATCAAGTAGTACATTGTATCAAATTATCAAGTAGTACATTTTTCTTCAAAGTGGATGATGGGCCATTGTAGTTTGTAATTTCTAATAGCTCATCTCATCTTCAATAAATTGTTTTTTTACCTGTGAGGGTTACGGCAGCAGCAGACCATGTGGGTCAATTCTGACCTCCCTGTCCCTGGTTGTAAATTCCAGCTCTTCTTGGGCACGACTCACCTATCTCAAGCCAACCAAGAGATATAATCCCACCAGCGTGTCAGACATGGGGTCTACCACCCAGTGGGATGTGCTCAGCTCCCAGCTCCAGTAGGTCTCAAACCGGGGGGGGGCATGATTATAACATGCCCAAACCACCTCAATTAATAATAATAATTTTTTACATTTATACAGTGCTTTTCTCATTACTCAAAATGAGCAACTTCAACTTCCAATAAATGTGTAGCATCCACCGGGATGAAGTGACGGCATTCATTTTTTTGGCAAAACACTCAACATGCATGGGCTATTAGGTGATGAAGTGATGAGAGAGATAGCCAATTAGAGTTTTGGGCAGAATTTCTAGGCCATGGATGGCATTTTACCGAGCTGTTTCTGAAAGATGCCCCGATGATCTTTAATGACCACAGAGAGTCAGGACCTCAGTTTTACATCTCATCCGGAAGGACAGTACTAGCACAGCATCCCCATCACTGTATCGTGGTATTTGGATCCACACACAGACCACAGGGTAAGCGTCCCCTTCTAGCCTCACCAACACCTCCTCCAGCAACAAGCCTAGATCTTCCTAGATGGTCTCCCATCGAAGTACTGGCTGAGCCCAAACATACTTAGCTTCAAGTGGATGACCTCTTCTGAGATGCACATGGTATGGCTCCTTTAGGTCAAGAAGAGTAGTGACTATACTCTGGGGCTCTCCCAAAATGCTGAACTTGTCACCTTTAATGGAGTTGGGAAGAAACCTTATTCTGCTGCTTGTACTCGTAAGCTCATTCACAGCTCATGAACGTGGTGAGGACAGAGATGTAGATTTTCCAGTAAACTGTGAATATTGTCTTTAAACTCAGCTCCTACTTCAACACCATGGTCCAGTACAGCCGCCCACAGAACAGCTGCCATTGCTCAAATCCACTTGTCATTCTCACGTTCCCTTTTTCCATCACTCATGACCATGATCCTGAGATACCTGAACTCCCCCACCTAGGTCAGCTCTCCCCCTTCACCTGGAAACAGCAATCCACTCTCTTCCAGGAAACAACCATGACCTCAGATTTGGAGGCACCAATTCTCATCATCTGCAGCTTCACATCTAGCAGTGAATCATTTGAGTGTGTGCTGAAGTTCACGATTACATTAGGCAAACAGGACAATATCATCTACGTGATGCTACCCTTAGCCTCTCCATGAACTGTTATAAATTGTTATGGATTGTCCATATCAAACAACATGTTTGAACACTAGGAGGATCATAAGTACACCTGGTACAAGATCACCTTGAGCCAAAGGTCAGTGTTATGAACATTTGGGTGAACAACAACAACAACATTTAATTCTATAGCACATTCTCATACAAACAATGTTGCTCAAAGTGCTTTCCATGATGAAGAATGAGAAAAAAAAAGTCTAAATAAATAAAAATTAGAATAAAGGAACATTAATTAACATAGAAAAAAAAGTAAGGTCCAATGGCCAGGTAAGACAGAAAAAAAAAAAAACTACAGATGGCTGGAGAAAAAAATAAAATCTGGAGGGGTTCAGAGGCCATGAGACCACTCAGACCCCCTGGGCATTCTACCTAACATAAATGAGCTCAATCAGTCCTCGTGGTATTCAGGGTTCTCATGGAAGGACTTGACGATGACGGTCATGTGGACTTCTGGCCTTTAATCCATCAATGGAGGGACATCACGGTGCTTTGACCAGGTGGTGGTGGTGCAGGTCGCCACCCCAGAAAAAGAACAGAAGAGAGATTTTGAATATGAATACCATGAATAATAATGATAATGAATTGAATATGCAGAGCATCAGGATTAAACTAAGGTGAAGCTCAGAGAAAGCCATGTTAAAGTAATATGTGTTTATCAGTTTGTTAAAGTGCTCCACCGTATCAGCCTGGTGAATTTCTATCGGTCAGCTATTCAGATTTGAGGTGCCTAAGGGCCGATTTATACTTCACGCTCAGAACGCGTACGTGCCCGCATCATGGCTGCCACGCGTTCCCAGCGTTCATTTCACGCGTACTCTGAGCAGGTCCTCAGAAATTAACGCGACGCGTGCGCGAGTTGCAGTACCAGCAAAAAGTCGGAGGGCGCAGTGTGCTAAAAGTCAGAACGTGACGTCAGAGTCTCTGTTTACTATCTACATGTGACAGAAAGCCTCTATGGAGATTCTTCGGGGATCGATGTGCGCGCTTTGCTGTTTGATGAATGGTTCGATGTGGTGAAGCAAAATGCAGACATACAGATGTATTCGTGGTGCTTTTATATTCAAGCATCGCATATTCCCGATCGTAATAACATGATACATTTTAAAACTCTCACATAACATCTTTTGTGCTGTCTATTTTTTATTTTTTTACTTTACCTGCTGTCAGGTCCAAGAAGCTCGTAGCGATTAAAAACTGGGATGACGTGTACGATGGTTTGCTTTAATAATAAAGTAAACCTACGAGGTTAAAGTGGACATTTCGAGATTAAAGCCGAAATTTCCACTTTAATCACAAAATACACGTTTTTACCGTGTCTTTTATTTTTTTCTCAGTGGCTCAAATACAGCGCTATACTTTATGTTGCCGATGTAAAGTTGCAAAAAAAAAAAAAAATAGACGGCATAAAAGATGGTATGTGAGACTTTTAAAATGTATCGTGTCATTACGATCGGGAATATGCGACGCTTGAATATAAAAGCACCACGAATGCATCTGTATGTCGGCATTTTGCTTCACCACATCGAACCATTCATCATACATCAAAGTGCGCACATTCATCTCGTAGGATCTGCATAGAGGCTTTCTGTCACATGTAGATAGTTCCCGAACGTTATGACACGATACATTTTAAAAGTCACACATACCATCTTTAGTGTCATCTTTTTTATTTTTTTATTTTTGCAACTTAACAACAGCAACATAATGTATAGTGTTATATTTGAGCCACTGAGAAAAAAATAAATGACACGGTGAAAACGTGTATTTTGTGATTAAAGTGGAAATTTCGGCTTTAATCTCGAAATGTCCATTTTAACCTCATAGTCTACTTTATCATTAAAGCAGACCATCGTAAACGTCATCCCAGTTTTTAATCGCTACGAGCTTCTTGAACCTGACAGCAGCGGAAAGCAGCAATAGATCTCCACACAGAACAAATTAAACGTATGATATTCCAACTCTCTGCATATTTAGAATCTTTAGATTTATACTTGATATCACTTTCCTGATGAAATGCATTAAAGTGTGTATGTTGCATTTTACATATAATTTCGTTTAAATAATGAATACTGTTAATTACACACATGGGGGTGACACGGTGGCGGAGCGATAGCACTGCTGTCTCGCAGGGAGTTATGTTGCTGGTATTTCCTGCTTGTATTCCACACATTGTTCCAGTTTCCTTCCAAAGATATGCAGATTTGGGGATTTGGTGCCACTAAAATGACGCTAGTTTATGTGTGTGCTTGTATTCACCTTGCGATGAGCTGAGGCCTCGTCAACGGACTGTTTCTCACTCGTGCCCAATGCTTGCTGGAATGAACACATCCCTGGATCGATGGATTTAATCAATAAACATCCTTTTCAGTGATATTGCTGTAAGGTGTCATCAGAATTTAATAGGCGTTCTAGACAATTCACAACACAGAGAAGCCGAACATGTTCTCACCGCGATAATATCTCGCACTGCCACCTGGTGGATTCCTCCACATTTACGTAAAGTACGCGCGCAAGTATGAACACTACAACGCTTGCGTAGCAGGAGCGTCCACTGCAGCATGCGTCGCGTCGCGTCGCGTGAAGTATAACTCCGGCCTAACAGCAGAAGGCCGCCTCACCACTTCTTTTAAGTTTAGCTCTTGGAATTCTAAGCAGACACTCATTTGAAGATCTAAGGTTATGATTTGGAGTGTAAGGTGTCAGACAATTTCCGAAATATAAAATGGAGCAGATTATTTAAGGCTTTGTAAACCATAAGCAGGAATTTAAAGTCAATTCTAAATGACACAGGTAACCAGTGTAGTGACGCTCAAACTGCGGTTATGTGCTCAGATTTTCTTTTCCGAGTTAAGGTTCTAGCAGCTTCATTCTGTACTCATTGCAATTGATTGATGCCTTTTTTGGGTGGTCCTGAGAGGAGAGCATTACAGCAATCTAGTGGTTTCAAAACAAAAGCGTGGATTAACTTCTCAGCATCTTGCAATGTTATAAGAGGTCTAACTTTTTCTATATTTCTTAAGTGGAAAAATGCTTTCCCAATAATCTGATTAATATGCGATTTAAAATTCTGGTCAGAGTCACTAGTTACCCCTAAATTCCATACCTCCGTCTTGACTTTTCATCCTAATGAATCAAGTTTAATTCTAATAACCTCATTATATCCATTATTGCCAATCACTAAAATTTCTGTTTTCTCTTTATTTAGTTTGAGAAAATTGCTACTCATCCATTCAGAAACACAAGTAAGACATTGTGTTAGTGAAACAGCAGAGTCGGGGTCATCAGGTGCTATTGATAAATACAGTTGCGTGTCATCAGCATAGCTGTGGTAGCTCACATTAGGCCCCGAGATAATCTGACCTAACGGAAGCATGTAAATCAAAAAGAGCAGCGGACCAGGATAGAGCCTTGTGGAACACCATATAGGATATCATGTGTCTTTGAGTTATAATTATCACAGCTTACAAAGAATTTTCTGCCTGCCAGGTAAGATTCAAACCAGTTTAAGACACTGCCAGAGAGGGCCACCCAGTGACTAAGGTGATTTCTAAGAATATTGTGATCAATGGTATGGAATGCGGCACTCAGATCTAAGAGTGAAGAGTGGGGAAGAGATGTCAACTAAATACCACTTGGTGGTGGGCTTGATTTGAAACAAGTAGTGTAGGCCGGACAGACCAGGGAAACAAAGATGAACTGTTAGGGTCTCCTTGAACTCTGATGAGTTCAACTCTTACCTACAAAAGAGCTACTCCCATGTGTAGAACAATGCCAGGGATAATAAGCCCAAATTGACCGTGTTCAGGACCTTGATTGTGGAAACAGCTGCTGAAAGCTGTGGTCTAAAGGCAGTTTGGGGCTCTTACAGCAGCAATCCTAGGACACGATGGTGGACTCTAGAGCTGAAGGAAGCTGTCAAGCTGAAGGTGACCTTCAGGAAAATGTTCTCTGTGGGATTTCCTGACTTGGTTGAGAGCAACCGACAGGCTTAAACGGTAAAACAGTGATGGTCAAAGACCATATGGAGCCCTAGGTGGAGGAAAGTTCCCCATCAGTTCACCCCTCAACTTATTTAAATGGCACCCCTCAGATGATGCTGCCCTAAGCAGCCACTTATGTCACCAATGGTCTGCTGTAAAAGCAGCTGTGGAAGCAAAAGCTCAAGCATGATAGGTATTTGGTGAGGCCATATACAGTACTGTGCAAAAGTTTTAGACAGGTGTGAAAAATTGCTGTAAACAAAGAATGCTTTCAGAAATATAAATAATGATTGTTTATTTTTATGAATTTACAAAATGCAAAGTGAGTGAACAAAAGAAAAATCGAAATCAAATCAATATTTGGTGTTACTGCCTTCAAACCAGCATCAATTCTTACAGGTACACTTGCACAAAGTCAGGGATTTTGTAGGATTCTAGTCAGGTGTATCATCAACCAGTTATACCAAACAGGTGCTAATGATCATCAATGTCACATGTAGGTTGAAACACAGTCATGAACTGAAAGAGAAACATCTGTGTAGGAGGCTTAAAACTGGCTGAGGAACAGCCAGACTCTGCTACCAAGGTGAGATTGCGGAAGACAGATTCATGTCATGGCAAGATTGAGCACAGCAACAAGACACAAGGTAGTTATACTGCATGGAGCAGACTGGGGTTTCAAGATGTGCTGCTCAAGCTCTTTTAAAGAAGCACAAAGAAACGGGCAACGCTGCGGATCGTAGATGCAGTGGTTGGCCAAGGAAACTTAGTGCAGCAGATGAAAGACACATCAAGCTTATTACCCTTCGAAATCGGAAGATGTCCAGCAGTGCCATCAGCTCAGAACTGGCAGAAACCAGTGGGACCCAGGTACACCCATCTGCTGTCCGGAGAAGTCTGGCCAGAAGTTTTCTTCATGGAAGCCATACCTCCGACGTGGAAACAAGGCCAAGCGACTCATACACTCACCTAAAGGATTATTAGGAGCACCACACTAATACAGTGTTTGACCCCCTTTCGCCTTCAGAACTGCCTTAATTCTACGTGGCATTGATTCAACATGGTGCTGAAAGCATTCTTTAGAAATGTTGGCCCATATTGATAGGATAGCATCTTGCAGTTGATGGAGATTTGTGGGATGCACATCCAGGGCACGAAGCTCCCGTTCCACCACATCCCAAAGATGCTCTATTGGGTTGAGATCTAGTGACTGTGGGGGCCATTTTAGTACAGTGAACTCATTGTCATGTTCAAGAAACCAATCTGAAATGATTCGAGCTTTGTGACATGGTGCATGATCCTGCTGGAATTAGCCATCAGAGGATGGGTACATGGTGGTCATGAAGGGATGGACATGGTCAGAAACAATGCTCAGGTAGCCCGTGGCATTTAAACGATGCCCAATTGGCACTAAGGGGCCTAAAGTGTGCCAAGAAAACATCCCCACACCATTACACCACCACCACCAGCCTGCACAGTGGTAACAAGGCATGATGGATCCATGTTCTCATTCTGTTTACACCAAATTCTGACTCTACCATTTGAAGGTCTCAACAGAAATCGAGACTCATCAGACCAGGCAACATTTTTCCAGTCTTCAACTGTCCAATTTTGGTGAGCTCGTGCAAATTGTAGCCTCTTTTTCCTATTTGTAGTGGAGATGAGTGGTACCCGGTGGGGTCTTCTGCTGTTGTAGCCCATCCGCCTCAAGGTTGTGCGTGTTGTGGCTTCACAAATGCTTTGCTGCATACCTCGGTTGTAACGAGTGGTTATTTCAGTCAAAGTTGCTCTTCTATCAGCTTGAATCAGTCGGCCCATTCTCCTCTGACCTCTAGCATCAACAAGGCATTTTCGCCCACAGGACTGCCGCATACTGGATGTTTTTCCCTTTTCACACCATTCTTTGTAAACCCTAGAAATGGTTGTGCGTGAAAATCCCAGTAACTGAGCAGATTGTGAAATACTCAGACCGGCCCGTCTGGCACCAACAACCATGCCACGCTCCAAATTGCTTAAATCACCTTTTCAGTCCTTTTCAGTTTGGAGTTCAGGAGATTGTCTTGACCAGGACCAGACCCCTAAATGCATTGAAGCAACTGCCACGTGATTGGTTGATTAGATAACTGCATTAATGAGGAATTGAACAGGTGTTCCTAATAATCCTTTAGGTGAGTGTATATGTACGAAAACATAGGAACTGGGGTGCAGAAAAATGGCAGCAGGTGCTCTGGACTGAGGAGTCAAAAATTGAAATATTTGGCTGTAGCAGAAGGCAGTTTGTTCGTCGAAGGGCTGGCGAGCGGTACAGTAATGAGTGTCTGCAGGCAAAAGTTAAGTATGGTGGAGGTTCCTTGAACGTTTGGGGCTGCATTTCTGCAAATGGAGTTGGAGATTTGGTCAGGATTAATGGTGTTCTCAATGCTGAGAAATACAGGCAGATACTTCTCCATCATGCAATACCATCAGGGAGGCGTACGATTGGCCCCAAATTTATACTGCAGCAGGACAACGACCCCAAACATACAGCCAAAGTCATTAAGAGCTATCTTCAGCGTAAAGAAGAACAAGAAGTCCTGGAAGTGATGGTATGGCCCCCACAGAGCATCATCAAGTGTGTCTGGGATTACATGAAGAGAAAGAAGGATATGAGGAAGCCTACATCCACAGAAGATCTGTGGTTAGTTTTCCAGATGTTTGGAACAACCTACCAGCCGAGTTCCTTCAAAAACTGTGTGCAAGTGTACCTAGAAGAATTGATGCTGTTCTGAAGGTAAAGGGTGGTCACACCAAATATTGATTTAGATTCCTCTTTTGATCATTCACTGCATTTTGTTGATTGATGAAAATAAATGATTAACACTTTCAACACTTAGCATTTTTTCACACCTGCCTAAACCTTTTACACAGTACCGTACCTTGTTAGTTTGTACTGACTCAGTGCTGCTCAGTAGGTTATTCACTTTGTTGTCATTGAAATGCTCCATGTTAACTCTTTAATTGTAAAAATACAAACTTTTTCACAATCAGGAATTGAACTTTGGATTGCTAAAGTATTGCGTCATCATCTTAAACACGGAGCAAACAAACTCACAAAGTAGATTGCTTGGAGGCAGTGTGGTGTAGTAGTTAAGGTTTGGATTTGAAATCCTGAGGCTGTGGGTTCATATCCTACTACTGACACTGTGTGACCCTGAGTAAGTCAGTAGACCTGCCTGTGTTCCAATTGGAAAACCAAAAAGAAATGTGACCAATTGTATCATACATTTTGTAAGCCGCCTTGGATGAAGGTGTCAGCCAAATAAGTAAATGTAAATGAACCAAACACACAGGAGTATTTTATTATATAAAAAGACTAGCCGTCCCCCGCAGCTCCGCCTGTGTATTAGAGAAAAGGACAGTGAGGTGGGCGCTGCCCGGCTCCCCACTCCTGACGTCACGCTTTCCCCTCCCCATGGCCCACAGCCTCTGTCTCAGATTAGTGCTAATATATCACTCCAGCAAGTGAACTATGATACTGAGCGTGATGAGAGAAGTCACAAAATCAACCAGAATGTTCAAGCAAATTCTAGAAAAAAAAAAAAATAGATCTAAATCTGTTAACTCTTTGAGGGCTGAATATTTTTTCAAAAATCCTCAGTTTTCTGAAAAGAAACACTATGCACTGGTTTCACACATAAATCAACATAAAACATCTGTTGCTATATGCTGTGGCAGCTGTTGGTGCCTGCTGCTCAGTGGCAGCTCGATGGCCAGCAGGAATGTACAGTGGGCAGGCTACCTCTCTGTCTTCGCACAGCAAGTGGGCGACGGTGGCGGTCGCAGTGTGATGCACTTGTTATCAAAAGTGGTGGTGCTGTAGGCATATCGGCTACATGAACGTGTTCAGCACCAAAATCAGCTGGGGACCGATAGGCTGATGCCAGTACCTCACTTTTGTTTTCGATATCCGTCTCCGGATCACTTGCATCGAATTCGGAGTCCAAAAAAGTCTGATTCAGTGATAATACGTAAAATGTCCATGGAGCATTTTGCTTTGCACATTTGATTTAGTCTCACCAGGTGTCAATGCCATTTTAGAGGCTGTTTGCTCTTTGCTACTCATGAACGTGCAGGGAATCGAGGTCAAATCAGCAAAGCTATGTAACTGTCCTTCTAGCAAAGAGAGTCAAACTAAAACGTAAGTGTGAGTTTTGTCTCAGTTTAGAGCCGATTACCTTCTTCTAGCCCTGAATTTCACCAAAAGTTGACATCAGCGCTGAAAGAGTTAAGTAGTTGACTAGCTGAGCACAGGTAAAGTACCCGCCCTGAGGCTGATGAACGAGTAAGGAGGGCGGACCGATTCCACCCGCCCCATTCCCTCAGCCTGCTGCGTCTCTTGCGGATTCGTGCAAATAAATCGATAACACAAGCGAATTATTATACATAGCGCAATGAGAGAAGTCGCAAAATCAACCGGAATGTTCAAGCAAATTCTAGAATAAAAACAGATCTAAATCCGTTAAGTAGTTCTCTCGTGAAAAGCAGACAGACAGACGTTGGATTTTATATATTTATATTAAAAGATAGACAAGTACTGGATTTTTGAACTTAGGTTGAAGCCAGCCATCAGAGTAGACAGTCAGACTTCCTGGGAGTGATCTTTTTCTGGAATACAATAGAGAGACTGGCCTGTATTTTGGTCCTGTTTTGAAGGCCTCACACCACTTTGATCGTTTTGTGATCTGCAATCATAATATCCAGAGATGCAGCAAGCTGTGGTGAAGTGGGAACACAAGATAGAATTTTTGACTCCATAGTGACGCACTTCAGTTATTGCAATACAAAAACAGAGTTCTGTGCTTTAGTCCGGTCCTTAAATAATGACCAGTGCTGTTTATGGAGGGCGGCACGGTGACACAGTGGTAGTGCTGCTGCCTCACAGTAAGGAGACCTGGGTTTGCTTCCTGGGTCCTCCCGGCATGGAGTTTGAATGTTCTTCTTTTGTCTGCATGGGTTTCATCCGGGTACTCCTGTCTCCTCTCACAGTCCAAAGACATGCAAGTTAGGTGCATTGGCGATCCTAAATTGTTCCAAGTGTGTGCCTGGTGTTTTTGTATGTGTGTGTGTGTGCCCTTTGGTGGGCTGGTGCCCTCCCCGGGGATTTGTTCCTGCCTTGTGCCCTGTGTTGGCTGGGATTGGCTCCAGCAGACCCCCGTGACCCTTTCTTAGGAGGAGCTGACGGTGGTAATCAACTGTAAACAGTGACAAATCTCACTGCTACGTTTTGCTTCCATTCTGTCTGGTAGAAGGAACGTTAGCTGTGTTGGTTTGACCGAGATTCCCTGCGCTTGCGTGAGTAACGAGGAGCAAGCAACCGTAAAAATGGCATTGACATCCAGAGAGAGATCGAAGCGAATGTGTAAACAAAAATACACAGTGGATGACGTTTTGCATATTATCGCTGAATCGAACTCTGACTTGTCGGAGTCCAATGTTGATATCAGTGATCAAAAGCGAATATAAGGTGCCAGTTTCAGCTGATTGTGGTGCTGGACAGGTTTGTGTAGCTGACCCGCCTATGGCAACGTTCACCTGGGAGCACCGCCACTTATAATGACAAGGGGTCAAACCAGACTGCATTGCACTGCGACTGTCGCTCCTAAAACCCCATCATGTGAAGACGTCCTGGCAGCCAGCCCCGCTACCTTTGATCGGCTCAAGCCACCAGAAACGGTGAACTGGCAGCCACCGCATGAAGCAACAGATTTTTTATGTTGCTTTATGTGTGAAACCATTGCGTTGTGTGCTTTTCAAAAAACTGTGTTGTTATGGAAAATAATATTCAGCCCTCAAAGACTTAACCGTGGTGAAGTAAGTCACAAGATCCTGTAATGTTCTGTCATCAGTACAGTACAGTCCACCCCCGCGAAGTCGCGGTTCAGAGTTCGCGGCCTCAATCATTCGCAGAACCTAACTAATAATTGTTAGCGGAAACCGCAAATATCCTCCGCTTTTTTTGTGGCAATACTGTGCTGTAGAGAGAACCGCGACTTGGGATGGTTGAAAGTAGCCAATAGAATTTGAAACTGCAACTCCCAGCAGTCCCTGTAGTGGCTCTGATTGGTCTTCTGCCTGAGGGCGCTGGGGCTGTTGGGGTCAAAAGATGTCAGCGTGGCTTTTAAAAAGGGGGCCGGTGACTAAAAGTAAAAAAAAAGTTTTTTGTAATTTGTGTTTCAAGTTCCTGTCTGTCTGCCTTCTGTTGGGTTACCTGCACTTTTTCATTTTGTTCTGGAACGTTTTGTGCGTCTGGATTGTCTGCCTGTGTACATGAGGACTGTAAGTGGATTCGTGGCCATCCTGTGAAGAAAGGAGCGCTCCTGAACCCGTCCACCCGTCTTCACCATTTCAGGAACTACCAGTAGGACTATCTCTACATTCCCATTCAAAGTGCAGATCTCTGGACTATCTATTTTCATCATTGCATTTCATCCGTTGCTGTTTTTCATGAATGTTTTCATGATTTACTGTGTGTGTTTTGTTTGTGCTTTGTTGTATTTAATGTGTAATCGCCATAAGGGCAACAGGGGTGGTATTGTTGTTTTCTTATTTTATTTGTTTTCATTACATTCATTATTTGCTGTTTGATTACCGGTTTGCTTAGTTTTTGTCTCTGTTGGTGAGTGGGCACGTGTCGGGTCAAGGCTGGAATCTCCACCATAAAAATAAATAAATCACCATCTTCTCAATTGTGGCTTCTCGCTCTATGCTTACTTAAAAGCATGAACAGCACCTGCCCTATTGGGCTGATTGCTTTGTTTCTCTCTCTTCTCCCTCAGACATCCTTTGCTCCTGTTGTGCTCCCCTATGATGTTTGTCTACTGTTTAATCTATAACTAACTGCATACTCCGCTCCTTTTACTTCTGAAAGAGACATGTTTGTTTGAATAAAGTTCCTGTCTCTACAATCTCCTGTGTTTCTGTGCAATTCTGTGACCCAAGCGTGACGCCCTGCAAGCCCCACTCTCCCTGGGATTGAGCCGCTGAACTAGACGAGCCTGAGAACGTCAGCACTTACTAGGGAATCCATTCCCAGATGGCTTTATCTATTCCTGGGAATTCGGGAATCCTGCATGTCATTCCCATGAATCCCGGGGATGACACAGTACATGGGCATCTGACATTTGAACGGTTTTAGAACAACCAGCACTTATTTTTAATAAAATTACTGCAATATGTTGACACCAATAAAAGACTAACCTTATCTACTGTACAAGCAGTTCATGCTCTCATATAAGTACATGTGTCTAGTTCAGGGGTGCCCACACTTTTTCCGGCTTGCAAGCTACTTTTAAAATGACCAGGTCGAAATGATCTACCTACATTAAAAATGGTACATATATATTGCATAGTTTTACTGTCAAATAATGCAAAGAATACACGACACGTGTTTCACCCTTTACATTGTGCCACAGCATGTGGTTCGTTTATTTGAAAGCATGTAGATCGGGGTAATTACATTCATGGCATTCGTAGTCTGAATTGTATGGGTGGTTACCTACCAGGTAACGCTTGTGTCGGCAAACATCCGCCACAGTGCCCTCTTCAGTTGCGAGAAGCAGATCATAGAATGCTGCAAAGTTTTACTGTCAAATAATGCAAAGAGTATGCGACACATGTTTCGCCCTAATTCTGGGCTCATCAGGCGTACACAGTCACTGCACCCCCTCTCGGGAATCGAACCTCGGACGTCAGCGTCAGAGGCAAAGCCACGGCGTGTAGTTCGTTTATTTGACAGCATGTAGATCGGTGTAATTATTCATGGCATTCGTAGTCTGAATCACAATCTGATTGTATGGGTGCATATGGGATGACCAGTGTGTTATTAGAAAAGAGATCTCAGACTGGCCGCCCTGTATATCAATCAAGTGGCAAATGCCATAGGGAGGATATATGATAGACTTACATTGACTTACATTTTGAATGCAATGCGATCTACCTGATCAGATACTGATATACGTGTTCTAAACAATGCCCACGCTTGCCGTTGCTCTGAAACACCGCCATTTCAGCTTTTACTGATGCATCCAGTTTCTTGTCATCTTTCTGTGATGGCAAGTTTCTTGGCACAGAGGATGCAGATGCAACAGACTGACGAATTGCAATTTCAAGTTGTTGTTCAAAGCTGTTGTCTGACAGACGTCAATGAAGTCTGCCCCGTCCTGGCATTCGTGAGCTGCCGAGTGCAGACTCCTCCCAGTCCACTGTACTCAGTCTTAGGGAGATTGACGACTACTGCTGGTTGACTAAATTAATCTGTAAAACACTGCACCGTGGGCCAAAAAACGGTGCCACTTAATTATTTTCAGCTATAAGTTTTTTATTTCTTGATCAATTTTTACACTGTTACATGCTATATATGTGAGCTTGGCCATTTCCGGTTTCCCGGGAATTACAGCAGTTTCTTTCCCAGGAATGCGAGAATGAAAAATGTCCGGGAATGGATTCCCTAGCGCTTACCTCTGTGTACTTGCGTGCAGCCTCTTCAAGCGCAGTTGGCTCAGTGATTTTCTTAATTTCATACATGCCGTCAGTTTCATCTTGTACATATTGTTCCAGTAGTATTTTCTGCACGCAGAAAGCAGATGCTTGCAGGCAGACAGAGCGGCGAAGGTTACAAAGAAAAAATAAATAACACTTTCGCCCCAGCGGGGAATTGAACTCAGGTCTCCGAGGCACGGCAGGCCTGCTGCACTCTGAGACAGCAAATCTTAGCGCTATGCCTTGGAAGCTGTTGTATTGTTCTTGAACCTTTTGTGAAAGTGTTTAATTTGATCTTTGGAAATCAGGCTTCACACATTCTATAGTTTATGCCTACATTTTGTAACATTTATTACTAAAATATGAAAAAGTTTCTGTTTTAACAATGTGTTTACACAGATTACTGTAGAAACGGAACAGACATGAAATGCATGTGTTCCAAATAACAATCAATTATTTCCACTCTAAAACTCCAGCAGTTCAGTCACTCCCAGATAATCAAACAAGGCATGAGCTGTAAAAATTGGTGAATGTTCTGCGACGGTGGGGGATGGAATAGCCGGCTGCTTGCTGCTCGTCTTAATAGGCACATTTAGAAGACAAAAGACTCTGGTGGAGAGGTGCGAACGGTTTTAAGGTGGGCCGGATCTACGAGTTTTTTCGTAGACTCTAGTAATTCTAGTGTTAAAAAAGTTTTTATAGTTCATTTGCAGTGTGTAAAATGATTAGTGTTGCTGTAATTGTGATGCTCTTTGCATGAAAAAAAAATGTTTTCATTAAAATTTCACTTTTTCTTTGTTAATTGTGACGTTTACTTAAAAAGTAAAAAAGTGTTTGGCATCCAGGGATGCATTAATGCCCAAGTATGTGGCAGTTTAAGGGTTAAAGACCCAATATGCCACCGAAAAGAGCTGCACCGTCTAAGGCTTCTGCCAATGAAAACACACTTGCATGAATTACAGTACATACAATACAATACAATACAGTTTATTTCTGTATAGCCCAAAATCACAGAGGAAGTGCCGCAATGGGATTTAACAGGCCCTGCCTCTTGAAAGCCCCCTAGCCTTGACTCTCTAAGAAGACAAGGAAAACTCCCAAAAAACCTTGTAGGGAAAATGGAAGAAAACTTGGAAAAGGCAGTTCAAAGAGAGACCCCTTTCCAGGTAAGTTGGACGTGCAGTGGGTGTCAAAAGAAGGGGGTCAATACAATACAATACACAGAACAGAACAAATTCTTAATACAGCATAATAATATAAATTTTAGAAGCACGGAGCAGAATTTAACTGTAGATGATATCACATAATAAGATTTGGATATTGTTAGAGTCCTGGAGACCTCATCCATCAAGCTGCCTCCTCATTTGGCCATTCCACGGCTGAAACAGTGCTGCCAGCCAATCCATGAAAGGACCCTCTTTCCCATGATTCCTGCGATCCTCCATCAGGGGTGAATTTGCCATAGGCAGGCAAACAACTTGGCAGGTGGGCCATAGAACCAATTGCCACATTTGAGTACCGAGAAGAGAAACAGAATAGGTGAGGGTTAATATTCAAATTATAACAATCATGTTACTTATGTTTTAGTGCTAATGACTAACAACAGAGATGCAGTCTGTACAGTTAATCAGCAGCTCTAGTCAGGATATGCTAAACTGAAGTAGTGAGTCTTCAGCCGGGATTTAAAGGCTGAGAGAAGGGGCATCTCTTATGGAAGCAGGAAGACCATTCCACAGTTTAGGGGCCCTGTAACTAAAAGCTCGACCTCCCACTGTTATTTTATTAATCCTTGGAATCATAAGCAGACCGCATCTTGAGATCTTAATGTGCTCAGGTTTGTAAGTCATGATAAGTTCAGACAAGTAAGCGGACCTTGGCCATTTAATGCTTTATATGTTAAAAGGAGGATTTTGAAATCTGCCCTAAACTTAACTGGGAGCCAGTGTAAGGATTTAAGAACTGGAGTTATGTGTTCATATTTTCTTGTTCTTGTAATAATTCTTGCAGCGCATTTTGGATTAACTGGAGGCTGTATAAGAACAGTTTGAACAGCCAGTGAACACCGCATTGCAGTAGTCAATCCTACTAGAGATAAATGCATGAATTAATTTCTCAGATCCTGTTTATTTAGAAAGCCCTTAATTTCCTAACATTTTTAAGATGGAAGAAACATGTTTTGGACAACTTTGTAATATGCGCTTTAAATGACATGCTAGAGTCAAAGATAACTCCTAGATTGTGGGCTGATTCAGTAAAATTAATTGGGATTCCAACTGAGTTAAATGATGACAAAATATTGCTGTGATCAGCGTCATTCCCTCCAACAATTAACATCTCTGTTTTATCTGTATTTAAAGACAAGTAGTTCTCATTCATCCATTCCTTTAATTCACTAACACAACTAATTAAAGACAACATCGGAGAAACTTCATTTGATTTAAATGAAAGGTATAACTGGGTGTCATCTGCATACAGTGAAAATTAACATTATGTTTCCTAATGAGAGTGGAAGCATGTAAAGTGAAAACAGTAAAGGTCCCAGTACTGAGCCCTGGGACACCATATTGAACTTCTGTGTATAATGATGGAGTACTGTCAGCACATTTCTGTACATATTGGAATCGATTTGATAAATAAGAACTAAACCAAGCGAGCACGGGGCCTGTAAGCCCAACATCGTTTTCTAGCCTGTGCAGTAAAATAGAATGGTCAATGGTGTCAAATGCTGCACTTAAGTCCAACAACATAATTACAGTGGAGTTTCCTTCATCAGAGGATATCAGAATGTCATTTACAACCCGTGTTAGTGCCGTTTCTGTACTATGACCAGTGCGAAACCAGACTGGAATTTCTCAAATAAATTGTAATGCGTAAGGTGTGACTGAAGCTGACTGGCGACTACTTTTCTAGTATTTTAGAGAGAAATGGTAAATTTGAAATAGGCCTATAATTATTTAGTATGTGTGGGTCTAGGTCTGACTTTTAAGTAAAGGTTTAATGACTGACACTTTTAGTGCATCAGGTATGGTGCCATGCAGTAATGAACTATTGATAACGGTTAGAATAGGCGCTGCAAGAACATCCATTGCACTTTTTACTAGTTTTGTTGGCACTGGATCTAGGGAACAAGTAGTGGGCTTCATTTTAGTAATTAAAGTTAAGACTTCCTGCTCAGTTACAGGATTAAAATTACTAAAGTGCTGAATGCAATGTGAGACAGGGTCTGCTAAGCTAGTATTTGGTTTGTACTGTGATGCTGAGATCTGGGATCTTATATTTTTAATTTTCTCATTGAAAAAGTTCATAAAGTCTGTACTGCTAATATCTGTTGGTATTTTGCACTGTTGATCTGAATTCCCATTTGTTAATTTAGCCACTGCTCTAAAAAGTACCCGAGGATTTTTATTATTGCTATTAAATTAGAATAGTATTCTGAGCGAGCTTTAATGATAAAATCCAGGCAAAACATTATAATTTAGGCTCTGCTGCTATTGACTCCACCATTGATGATTTTCCTCCTCCTACTCATTCATTTTCTATGTTTGAGCTTCCCTCCACCTCAGAAATCATGGATCTCATCAATAGCTCTAAGCCTTCGACCTGTCACCTGGATCCAATTCCCACTGTTCTGGTTAAAGCCTGTCTTTCCTAGTTAGCTCCTCTTGTTGTTTCAATTATTCACTCGTCACTTTCCACCGGAATTGTTCACCAGTCTATGAAAACTGCAGTGATTCACCCCTTACTGAAAAACCTGGGGCTGACCCTACTGACTTTAATAATTTTCGACCAATTTCTAATCTTCCTTTTATTTCAAAGGTTCTTGAAAAAAACTGTGGCTTCCCAACTACATCAGCATTTATCTGCTAACAGTTTATACGAACCATTTCAGTCAGGCTTTCGACGCTTTCACAGCACTGAGACGGCACTAATTAAGATCACTAATGATCTTCTAGTGGCTGCAGACTCAGGCTTAATCACAATCCTTGTTCTTCTTGACCTCAGTGCTGCATTCGACACTGTCTGTCATTCTACCTTACTAAAAAGGTTATCTGCACTCTCGTATTTCTCACATTCCGTTAACTTGGTTTAAGTCATATCTTACAGACAGAACTCAATTCATTTAGCTGGACACATGTACCTCTACTCCCACTCCCGTAGTATCTGGGGTTTCTCAAGGTTCTGTCCTTGGCCCCTTGCTGTTTATCATTTATCTGCTTCCTTTGGGTGTCATTTTTCGTAAATGGAAGATAAACTTCCATTGTTACGCAGATGATACCCAGTTATATATCTCAACTTCACCATCTGCATCGCTTCCACCCTCCTCACTTACTGATTGCCTTGCTGAGATCAAGTCTTGGTTTTCTTCTAACTTCTTGCAGTTCAACTCTAATAAAGCTGAGGTGCTTCTTATGGGCACGAAATCTGCAATTGCGAAGGCATCAAAGATCTCAGTATTACTAGACAATACATCTGTTACCTGTACAGTCCAATTCCACTGTAATTATGTTGTTGGACTTAAGTGCAGCATTTGACACCATTGACCATTCGATTTTACTGCACAGGCTAGAAAACGATGTTGGGCTTACAGGCCCCGTGCTCGCTTGGTTCAGTTCTTATTTATCAAACCGATTACAGTATGTACAGAAATGTGCTGACAGTACTCCGTCATTATACACAGAAGTTCAATATGGTGTCCCGCAGGGCTCAGTACTGGGACCTTTACTGTTTTCACTTTACATGCTTCCACTGGGATCTCTCATTAGGAAACATAATGTTAATTTTCACTCGTATGCAGATGACACCCAGTTATACCTTTCATTTAAATCAAATGAAGTTTCTCCGATGTTGTCTTTAATTAGTTGTGTTAGTGAATTAAAGGAATGGATGAATGAGAACTACTTGTCTTTAAATACAGATAAAACAGAGATGTTAATTGTTGGAGGGAATGACGCTGATCACAGCAATATTTTGTCGTCATTTAACTCAGTTGGAATCCCAATTAATTTTACTGAATTAGCCCGCAATCTAGGAGTTATCTTTGACTCTAGCATGTCATTTAAAGCGCATATTACAAAGTTGTCCAAATCATGTTTTTCCATCTTAAAAATGTTAGGAAATTAAGGCGCTTTCTAAATAAACAGGATTGTGAGAAATTAATTCATGCATTTATCTCTAGTAGGATTGACTACTGCAATGCGGTGTTCACTGGCTGTTCAAACTGTTCTCTATACAGCCTCCAGTTAATCCAAAATGCCGCTGCAAGAATTATTACAAGAACAAGAAAATATGAACACATAACTCCAATTCTTAAATCTTTACACTCGCTCCCAGTTAAGTTTAGGGCAGATTTCAAAATCCTCCTTTTAACATATAAAGCATTAAATGGCCAAGGTCCGGCTTACTTGTCTGAACTTATCATGACTTACAAACCTGAGCGCATATTAAGATCTCAAGATGCCGGTTTGCTTAGGATTGTGAGGATTAATAAAATAACAGTGGGAGGTCGAGCTTTTAATTACAGGGCCCCTAAACTGTGGAATGGTCTTCCTGCTTCCATAAGAGATGCCCCTTCAGTCTCAGCCTTTAAATCCCGGCTGAAGACTCACTACTTCAGTTTAGCACACCCTGACTAGAGCTGCTGATTAACTGTGCAGACTGCATCTCTGTTGTCAGTCATTAGCACTAAAACATAAGTAACATGATAATTATATTTGAATACTAACCCTCACCTATTCTGTTTCTTTTCTCGGTACCCAAATGTGGCCATTGGTGCCACGGCCCACCTGCCAAGTTGTTTGCCTGCCTATGGTAAAGTCATCCCTGATGGAGGATCACAGGAATCATGGGAAAGAGGGGTCCTTTCATCGGAGCAACGTTTCACCTGTGGCCTGGCCAAATGGGGAGGCAGCTTGATGGATGAGGTCTCCAGGACTCTAAAAATATCCAAACCTAATTATGTCATATCATCTACTGTTAAACCGTACTTCTAAAATTTTTATTATTATGCTGTCTTAAGGAATTGTTCTGTTCTGTATATTGTGTTGTATTGACCCCCTACCATTGACACCCACTGCACGCCCAACCTACCTGGAAAGGGGTCTCTCTTTTAACTGCCTTTCCCAAGGTTTCTTCCATTTTTCCCTACAAGGTTTTTATTGGGAGTTGTTCCTTGTCTTCTCAGAGAGTCAAGGCTGGGGGGCTGTCAAGAGGCAGGGCCTGTTAAAGCCCATTGCGGCACTTCCTGTGTGATTTTGGGCTATACAAAAATAAACTGTATTGTATTGTATTGTATTGTATTTACAGATCAGATAAAAAGCTTTGGTGTAATTCTGGGTAGCACGTTGTCTTTTCAGTCTCACATTAGTTCTGTCACCCGAGCAGCTTACTTCCACCTGCGTAACATTAATCGCCTGCGTCCATCTTTGTCAAATCACTCTACTGCTATTTTAGTCAACAGTTTGGTCACCTCCTGCCTGGACTATTGCAACTCACTTCTCTTTGGTCTGCCCCAAAAGTTACTACATAAACTTCAACTTGTTCAGAATTTGGCTGCTCATATAATAACTAAAACACCCTACTATGATCACATCACACCTGTTATTCAGCAGCTTCATTGGCTGCCAATAAAGTTTAGGGTCAACTATAAAATTTTAGTCCTTACATATAAGGCCATTCATAATCTTGCCCGTACATATCTCTCACAGCTCCTACAAGTCACTAAACCCTCTCGCATGCTGAAATCCTCTTCTTCCATCAACTTAAATAATCCACCAGCACGTCTTGTCACGATGGGATATCGAGCATTCAGCAGATTGGCACCCTCCTTATGGAACTCATTACCTGCCTACCTTAGGAACATGACTACCCTTCACCAATTTCAGGTTAATCTTAAAACTCATCTGTTCAAAATTGCTTATTCACTGTAATTGTTACTGGTGTTGTTTTATTTGGATTTTACATTTTGAAGTTATTGAATGTTTAATTTTTATCTGATTGTACAGTGACCTTGAGTTTTTTGAAAGGCGCTTCAAATAAAATGTATTATTATTATTATTTTTTTTTTTTAACCACATCCAAAATTTGCGGTTTTTCACAATTAGCGAGTGGTCTAGTAACGTATCTCACGTGAATTTTGGGGGTGTACTGTACCTGGTTTGTAAATGGCAATTTAATGTAGATACAGTGATCCCTCGTTACATCACGCTTCGACTTTCGCGGCTTCACTCTATCGCGATTTTTTTCTCATACACGCTTACGTCACTACGCATGCGCTTTCTGAGAACTTTTATCTAAGCTCTACGATGGCTCCTAAACGTGCTGCTTTTTGTAAGCCTTCTGACAATAAAACTAAGCGCAGGAGGAAGATGCTTACTATCCAGAAGCAGGTGAAACTCTTGGATATGATCAAAGATGGCAATACCCTACAAAAGCCTCCTCACGCATATGAAAAGACAGCGCCAGCAACTGCCTATCAAGATGTTCTTCAGCCGTGCACCCAGACACCCACTGCCTACTCCTAGTACTCCTTCAGCGGAAGAAGACAACGATGCACCTGCTGAAGATACTGCACCACCTGAAGACTCTCCTACTGAGGTTGTGCCTTCATAGGTTAGTAATTGTGTGTAAGAACTGTGTGTGTGTGTAATTAAATGCACAGTACAATAATCTGCTATATAAAAGCGCTCGGGATTGTCCTTCCGTCCCGTGAGTGCAAAGCGTAGTGGTATTCCGCTTATCACAGACTTACTACTTGCGGCTTGCGGTACGAAGCGACGCGATGTGAGCAGATATCTGCTGCACCCATCATCCCCTTGCTTTTGTGCGCGATGCGCGGGAAAAATAGACAAAATTATGTCTCTGGAAATAATTAATGTTGATGGAGTACAAATGCCTCACCGCGTAGTAAATATCAGGGGAGATGGTGCTTGCTTATTCGCATCTATAGCTTATTTAGTGCATGAAACTCCGTCTTTAGCGGAACAGATTCGGGCTGACATTGTACGACTTTGGACAGGCACTTGAGGGGATTAAAAAAACTTAGGTTTTCGGGAGATGTTATGAATGGGCACTTTGATGTTCTCATTCCCTACACTTACATGCCTGATGTACACATGGAGCGCACAAAAATTGAGGATAAAAGTCGGTCGCCTTAAAAGGCGGGTGAATATTTGTAACGTCTAATATGTCTCATTTTCTCTTATTTTGTCTAATATATTGGGTAATACGAGTGTAATGGTGACTAAATGGTGTTATTTCATGTCTAGTGGGCTCTAATAATGTTAAAAACACGTATTTAGAAGGTCGTAAACAGGTTTTCTATACTCTAACTGCAAAAATATTCATTTTATAAATAAAGAATCCAACTTCGCGAAAATTAATTTATCACGGTAGAGTCTGGAACGAATTAACCATGATAAACGAGGGTTCACTGTAGAGCTTTTTAATTCTTGAATGCCCTTGCTTTTAATTTTTATTGCAGGTGTTTGCTTTGTATTTTGACACATTACATGCAAATCTACAATTTTCCACAAACAGAACATTTGTGAACTGATGCTCTAATATTCCAGGACCAATTATAGTAAATATCTTTACTCAGACAGATTTGTTCATTTTCAGCAATTAATAATGAAGAGATATACCAAAGATTTCATAAACTGCTAGCATTATAACCTCTTTTTACCATTTCCATGTTACTTAAGAGGCAGAAAAGTGTTTGTTAGTTGTGGTGATTATACTTCAGAGAACAATGACATCGTACATGGTGTACTAAAAAGATCTATTCTGAGTCCACTGCTCTTTTCAATCTCCATTCTTCTATTAGGTCTGATTACCTGAAAGAACAACGTGAGCTACCACAGCTCTATGCAGCTGACACACAGCTTTATTTATTGATTGGTGCCTGATGACCCTGATGCTCTTAGCTATCTAATCCTGTGTCTTACTTGGTATTCAAGAATGGATAAGCAGTAACTTTCTGAAGCTAAATAAGGATGAAACAGAAATATTAGTTAATGGCAAACATGGATATAGTTGGGGTATTAGAAATAAACTCGATCCTTTAGGCTCAAAAGTCAGGACAGAGGTAAAGAATTTAGGAGAAACTATTATCTCTGACCTAAATTTTAAATCACATATTAATCAGATTACTAGGAATGCCTTTTTTCACGCAAGTTAAACCTTTCATAACTATGCAAGACACAGAAAAATGTGTTCACACTTTTGCTTTTAGTTGACTAGATTACTGTAACGCACTTCTTACAAGACTACCTAAGAAAGAACATCCAACAGTTACAATTAGTGCAGAATGCAGCAGGGAGAAAATCTGAGCACATCCCACCAGTTTAACCGCTGCCATTCAGAACTGACTTTAAAATACTACTAATGGTTTATAAAGCCTTAAATAATCAGCTCCATCTTATATTTTACAATACCTGTTCCCCTTCACTCCAAGTCGTATCTTTAGCTTTTCTAATGGTGGTCTGTTTATAATTCTAAGAGCCAGGCTTAAAAGAAGTACTTGGTAAGGAATCCTTTTGTTGTTGTTATGTAAAATTTGGAATACTTTACCAATAGAAATTTGCCAGGCTAATACAGTGGGGACATTTAAACAAAACTGCTACAAACCATCCATCCATCCTTTTCCGCTTATCCGAGATCAGGCCATGGGTGCAGCAGCTTGAGCAGAGATGTTCCTCCAGCGTGTCCTGGGTCTTCCCGGGCCTCCTCCCAGTTAGACTTGCCCGAACATCTCACAAGGGAGGCATCCTGATCAGATGCCCGAGCCACCTCATCTGACTCGTCTTGATGCGGAGGAGCAGCGGCTCTACTTTGCGCCCCTCCTGGATGACTGAGCTTCTCACCCTATCTACAACTTGGGAGGAAACTCATTTCAGCAGCTGCTATTCACAATCTCGTTCTTTCGGTCACTACCCACAGCTCATGACCATAGGTGAGGGTAGGAACGTAGATCGACTGGTAAATTGAGAGCTTTGCCTTATGGCTCAGCTCCTTTTTCACCACGACAGACAAATGCAGAGCCCGCATCACTGTGGACGCCACACCGATCCGCCTGTCGATCTCACGCTCCATTCTTCCCTCACTCGTGAACAAGACCCTGAGATACTTGAACTCCTCCACTTGGAGCAGGATCTCACCCCCAACCCTGAGAGGGCACTCCACCCTTTTCCGGCTGAGGACCATAGTCTCGGATTTGGAGGTGCTAATTCCCATCCCAGCTGCTTCACACTCGGTTGCGAATTAATCCAGAGAGAGCTGAAGATCACAGCCTGATGAAGCAAACAGGACAACATCATCTGCAAAAGCAGTGACCCAATCCTGAGCCCACCAAACCGACCCTCAATGCCCTGGCTGCACCTAGAAATTCTGTCCATAAAAGTTATGAACAGAATCGGAGACAAAGGGCAGCCCTGGTGGAGTATAAACTCTCACTGAAAACAGGTTCGTGTGGACCAGGCTCTGACACTGGTTGTACAGGTATTGAACAGCCCTTTATCAAGGGGTCTGGTACCCCATACTCCCGGAGCACCCCAGACAGGACTCCCGAGGGACACAGTCATATGCCTTTTCCAAGTCCACAAAACACATGTAGATTGGTTGGGCAAACTCGTGCACCCTCCAGGACCCTGCTAACGGTGTGGAGCTGGTCCACTGTTCCACGAACCAGGACGAAAACCAGACTGTTCCTCCAGAATCCGAGGTTCAACCATCTGATGGACACACCTCTCCAGGACCCCAAGACTGTTTGAGCCTTCGAATTCCACTGCTTTCATAATCTCTTATCTGCCTTTTATTCTCTCCAACGCTTTTGGGTCTCTTTTCTCCGAGCTGCTCTTTCATATTTGCTTAGTCATTGATGTTTCATCTTGAACGTATTGTCCTTATACGCTTTATATGTGCTGAGAGCACAGGATCTGTGTGTGCTACGTGCCTTTATACAACTGAGTGTTTTGCTGGCCGTGCTCTTATATGATATCGCTTGTGTCTCTCGGGTCTTTTAAGTGTCTTCCGAGAACGTCTGCCTGCTTTTCCTTTCCAGGATTTTTTTAATAGAGATTACAAAGTTTGTGTTTCAGCATGGCATACATTGCAGCCCACATAGGTTACAGGGAGTTCAACATAAATTAGAATCACTGAGAAGACTGTTTATTTAAGATTAAAATTTAAGGCATAAATGATATTTCAGAAATACAGTATAGTGCATGCCTTATTCACAATGTATTTGAAAATTGTCTTGTTTTGATTGTGAAATAAATAGCCTCGATACACAGAAAAGGTTTGGGTCAGCCACCCATATACTTGAGCCCTGGCTGCAAAAGGTAAATAAGTTGCAGAGTTATGAACGGTATTGAGTCCAACATTGACTGACGGAAAACAGGAACTGGTCTGGGTTTTAAGGTGTCTTGCCAGGAAAGTGACGTTGTTGTGGCTGGAACTGGAAGTGGCGTCTTCATGTTCGAAACGGAAGTGGCATCTTCATGGCCAGAACTAGAAGTGATGTCTTAATGGCCACAACCGGAAGTGGCGTCTTCATGGCGGAACCGGAAGTGACGTCGTCATTTTCGGAACTGAAAGTGACGCTTTCTTGGCGGGACCGTAAGTGGCGTCTTCATGTTCAGAACTGGAAGTGATGTCTTCATGTTCAGAACTGGAAGTGATGTCTTCATGGCTGGAACCGGAAGTGACGTCTTCATGTTCAGAACCGAAGTGGCGTCTTCATGGCGGAACCAGAAGTGACGTCGTCATTTTGGAACTGAAAGTGACGCTTTCTTGGCCGGACCGGAAGTGGCGCCTTCATGTTCAGAACTGGAAGTGGCGTCTTCATGTTCGGAGCCGGAAGTGGCATCTTCATGGCGGAACTGGATGTGACGTCGTCATTTTCTGAACTGAAAGTGACGTTTTCTTGGCCGGACCGTAGTGCTGATTTCATGTTCAGAACTGGAAGTGACGTCTTCATGGCCAGAACCGGAGTGGCGTCTTCATGTTCGAACCGAAGTGGCGTCTTCATGTTCAGAACCGAAGCGGCATCTTCATGGCTGGAACCGGAAGTGACGTCTTCATGTTCAGAACCGAAGTGGCGTCTTCATGGCGGAACCAGAAGTGACGTCGTCATTTTGGAACTGAAAGTGACGTTTTCTTGGCGGGACCGAAGTGGCGTCTTCATGTTCAGAACTGGAAGTGTCGTCTTCATGTTCAGAAGCGGAAGTGGCGTCTTCATGTTCGGAGCGGAAGTGGCATCTTCATGGCCGGAACTGGATGTGACGCCGTCATTTTCTGAACTGAAAGTGACGCTTTCTTGGCCGGGACCGTAAGTGCTGATTTCATGTTCAGAACTGGAAGTGACGTCTTCATGGCCAGAACCGGAGTGGCGTCTTCATGTTCGAACCGGAAGTGGCGTCTTCATGTTCAGAACCGAAGTGACATCTTCATGGCCAGAACTAGAAGAGGCGTCTTCATGTTCAGAACCGGAAGTGGCGTCTTCATGTTCGGAGCCGGAAGTGGCGTCATCATGGCCAGAACCAGAGTGGCATCTTCATGGACAGAACCGGAAGTTGTGTCTTTGTGTTTAGAATCAGCCAGAATTTCCCATTTTGACCTGCAGGGATAACAGAGAAAGGATTAGTGCACCCTACCACCCCTGGCCTGCCATTTTGATACAATATAGAGTCAGCCTGCCATATCCACAGGTTTGGTATCCTTGTTTTAAACAATAGTAGTTTGAAAATATAAACATATATCCAGAATATTCTCATAAAGAACATTTGAAATTCCTGTGTGCATCGATACCTGATGAATAATGCGCTCAAGAAACAACATATGCTGGCTGAAGCTGCTGAGCCACACCGCACTCCAAGGCCACCCAACCCTCAGTCCCGCTGTATTAGCCTTTGTGTTCGCTTTGTGCGCACAATTATCTTTATGCTTTTATATAAGTCCTGAGCACATCTGCTGGGGGTCCTGAAACCATATATCAGCAGACAAGGTGGGTCGACCTATACTATGGAGGGTGTACATTTTAATATATATCCTTTTTTTTTTTTTTTTTTAAATATACTACTTATTTGAACTAAATATATTTCAAATTATTTTAAAGACATGTTAACATGTTTTAAGGGCATATTCCAACATATTTAATTTTTATAAGCTTTCTCAACATTTTATCAAAAGCTGCAAAATGCCATTTACAAATCAAATCTGAGTGGACTTTTTGAAAGGACTGTGCAAAGAAGGGCAAAAGTGTGTAGAAAAAAAAGAGTAAAATGAACAATATTCATTCATTCCAAACACACCACTGTAATAGCGCATAGTTCAATAAATCTCGATGTTCATTTTCAGAAGCAGCTTATGGCAGCAGAGCTTGTAACGGGACATTTGATGGTCTCTCCGAGGCCAATATAAACCAGACAAAATGCACATCTCCTCACTTAGCCTGATTTAGAGGAGTTCATCTTGCCTACTGCACTCTTGTGGGCCTTCTGGTGAAGTTAATTCAAAATTCATTTTCCCATTATCTTCACTCACCTGAAATTGGTCAGATCAAGCACAAAGGACAATTTGTTTTAACGCTGTTTATGCAAAGAAATATTGAGATCTTCAAGTTGTCATTTTCTGGCTTTGTTCCATATTCTGTTACGACATTAGAAAAGTTGCCCAGAGACAAAAATGTGTTATAGTAATCTGAAAATGATAATTACTAATGGGAGAAGTCAGGGATAGGCTTGGGGTCTGAATACTGAGGGATATTAACACATCAGTTGTCAAATACAAAACACATGAGTATGAATCTCATAACTTCATTTTAATTTAATCCTGATGTTCTGCATATTCAATTAATTATCGTTACTAATCATGGTGGCTCCAAAATCCATACTAACCCCTACTCTCTCTTCTGCTCTGACCTGCGCCACCACCACCACCTAATCAAAGCACCGTGATGTTCCTACATTGATAGATTAAAGGCCAGAAGTCCACATGACCGTCATCATCAAGTCCTTCCATGAGAACCCTGAATACCATGAGGACTGATTGAGGTCATTTATGTTAGGGGGGCTGGGTGGTCTCGTGGCCTCAGAACCCCTGCAGATTTTATTTTTTCTCCAGCTGTCTGGAGTTTTTATTTTTTTGTTTGTTTGTTCTGTCCTCCCTGGCCATCAGACCTTACTTTAACTCTACATTAATTAGTGTTCTCTGATTTTAATTCTTACTTTGTCTTTCTTCATCATGTAAAGCACTTTGAGCTACATTATTTGTATGAAAATGTGCTATAGAAATAAACGTTGTTGTTGTGAAAAAGTCACGTACAAGGTGAACCCGAGCTCAGAACTAAGAATGAAGTCATTTGTACTTCACAGTGAATGCCACTACTTGCATGGCAGTAGCCAAACCTTTGTACTGTAATCTTATGTAGGCCAGATCAAATAATAAAATATGTCAGGTGATCTCCATATCACACATGCGTCTTGGAGGATCTCCTCACGGGCTTGATCGAGGGGTCGCTGTCCCTAACGTTCTCTTCTCCTTCTCTCCCTACCGTACCGAGAAACCGCCCAGTGAGGGCACTTAGCTTTGTCTCTTCCAACTTGCACACTATAAGAGGGGGGCATCACTTTCCAGTTCGAGTGACCTGCCAGATGGCGCTCCACAGATTGACCTTTGCTTTTTGACAGAGCTTAATGTTTTGTTTTTTTTTTCCGTTATTGTGCCCAAATGATCATTTCCTTTGCCGCATAAAAGTGGGTTATTTCTCTTTTGGACATTTATTTTAAACAGGATGACCTGGTTAGTCTCCTAACTTTCCATTGTTGCTCAATCTGTCATTCCTGCAGCAGGTGTAGTAGCCTTAACCATTAGGGCAGAGGTTCTCAAACTTTTGTATTTCGCGCCCCCCTTTTCTACCTGGAATAATTCTGCGCCCCCTGCATAATATAAGGTAGATGAGAACAACCTATGATACAACTAACAGAGGTATGATACTCGTGCGGTGTTGCGGTATTCTATCATTTTTACTTCCATAAGATTTGCATGTGTTCGGCTAACTTCGATAAAATATTTGCAATTTATTTTTTTTTAAAGTAGTTTAATAACTGTTAAAATGCCTTGTGTGGTTTTTGGTAGTAATTCTAATCCCAGAAACAAATAATATATTATTTATTCTTATTTAATTATTTTTTATGTAAAGAAACGATTAAATATGTTTTAATTTTTAAAAATCTCGTAAATGAGGACGCCGATGAAGTCAATCTGCGCGAGACAAACGTATTTTCGTCCGACAAATATTAGACCGCTGTTAGTTGTATCATGAAAATAACCGAATACGCAGTCAATTATTGAACTCCATTTGGCAATACTGGCCACGCTGCCAATGTTGTGCTGTAGTCGCCGCATTATCACCTGATCTACTGTTACCCGAATGTTCGCGACAGATACCGATACGTCTCGAACTTTCTGGATTGAAAATACGCGACTATAAAAGCAGCAGCGGCGGCGCCGCTCGTCATAGAAACAAACTTCAAATAGAAAAGGAGCTCAGAGTGTCCGTCTGGAAAATCAAACCAAACCTGGACAGGCTGTGTACTTTAAAGCAGTCACATATTATTCATTAGATCTAGGCCTTAGAAATGTTTTATTTTAATTTGAGTTATAATGCATTGTTGTGATTATTTGCTTTTAAATTTGAAATAAAAATGTAAAAAATTTATTTTGATGTCTTGTCCATTTATTCGATGTCCCCCTTGTGCCCCACAGTTTGAGAACCGCTGCATTAGGGCCAGAGCCTCGCAATAATCAACACAAAATAATATCGATGGAAGGAAAAAAAAATGTTGTTGCCAGAATAATGATTAAAAATAATTAAACTCTCAAAGCATTCCAACACAAAATGCACAAACGTGTGCTCAAGGTGGCCCTAAATTGAGAGCTAAACATATTGATTTTATTGATCCGAAAATTAAAATGTTTATAAAAAGGTACAAATTAAACGTCATCATTTAAATACTCACATTTTTCACTCACTATGAAAATGTAATCAAAGCAAATACAGTATGTCAAAATTTAAACCAATTAATAATGAAATGCAGACCACTTAAATCCCGTCGGGAAGTTGATCAAGCACCCAACTTCAGTTTAGCACACCCTGACTAGAGCTGCTGATTAGCTGTTGTTAGTCAATTGTACTGGAATATAAGTAATATGATATTTATAAACTCTTGTTAACTCTTCCCTATTCTGTTTCTCTTCTCAGTATTCATATGTGGCACTTGGTTCCACTACTCTACTGCCACGTTGTTTGCCTGCCTACGGTAAAGGAGCAATTGAATCTTTGGGTAGCAGGGTTCTCTCATCTGATTGGCCGGCCCAACACTGACTCAGCTGTGGAATGGCTGGTAGTGGGGAGTCGGCTTGATGGCTGAGGTCTCCAGGACTCTGACTGTGTCTGCCCTGCCTCAATCATTTTATACAATCTAGTCCTGGTTCTACAATGAGCTGATGGAGAGATGTTATTGTTATTCATTTGCATTAATTAGTTTCTGCTTTGTTTTTGATGTATTTGAACATGTGTATCCTTATATGTGATAGTTCTGTACTTAGAGAGCTTAGAGAGTGGTGGAATCTATTCTTGCAATTTGCCTTGAAAGTTGCTATGGTGTTCTATACCTTCACTTGGTGATGAGTGTTGTGCAAAAACAAAGTAGTTTGTACTATTATATCGCATTTGTTCTTGTCTTCTTAAAGAGTCAAGGCATGGCTGTCAAAAATCAGGGCTTATTAAAGCCTTTTGAGGAATTTCTTGTGTGATTTTGGGCTGTGCAAAAAAGAAGTTGTTATTGATGATGTTGATCGATCCCAAAAAAAAAAAAAAGTGGGAATTCATGTAGATGGGAGAAAAAAAAAAAACTGACTCCGGCCCAGGAAGCAAAGGGTTATGGCGGGCAGAATCAGAATTAGGTGAGGTTGAAAGTGGTGTCCAGCAGGGGTCAGTGCTGGGGCCACTGCTATTCTAAATTTATTGTAACTAGCAGTGTTACCAGTCTAAGATGGATTGAAATCTGCGTAATCAATGTAGACCTTAATATTTGAAGTGCAGTGTGTCCATTCGGTTTGCTATGTCTCGGTCACACACCGTTTGGTACAGGATTCATGAAAGCAGTGCTAATGCTTGTGATGTGCCATCTGTTAAATAACAGAGACACGGCAACCTGATGGACACACAGACAGACATACAGACACTTGTCCTTTTATTAAGGGGGATAGCCAGGCATGTCACCATAAAGATCATTGGGGCAGGACGGATGATTGACAGCAAAATATTCACAGGTGTGGTAAGCCCTGAATGCTTTAAACCCTCTGGAAATTTCAGGTTGTACTTTACAAGTTTGGGAAAGCTTCAGCAGGCAGTTGGAGACTCCCAAGGCATTAGAAATACAGCCTTGCAGATAATAACAGATGGATGGAGGGGGACATGGCACACGATATGGGATAATGATTGGGGATTCTAACAATGTGAAATAGCATATCTAGTTTAGGCTCTTGTCATTTCTACAAGGTATTTCCTATAACGTTAACAGTGGAAAGGATAGATAGATAGATAGATAGATAGATAGATAGATAGATAGATAGATAGATAGATAGATAGATAATGAAAGGCACTGTATAGCAGATAGATAGATAGATAGATAGATAGATAGATAGATAGATAGATAGATAGATAGATATGAAAGGCACTGTATAGCAGATAGATAGATAGATAGATAGATAGATAGATAGATAGATATGAAAGGCACTGTATAGCAGATAGATAGATATGAAAGGTACTGTATAGCAGATAGATAGATAGATATGAAAGGCACTGTATAGCAGATAGATAGATATGAAAGGCACTGTATAGCAGATAGATAGATAGATAGATAGATAGATAGATAGATAGATAGATAGATAGATATGAAGGCACTATATGATAGATAGATGATATGAAAGTCACTGTATAGCAGATAGATAGATAGATATGAAAGGCACTATATAACAGATAGATAGTATAAAGGACCTCCTTCTTATTTTTTGACACAGGCCCGCTGAATAATTAATTGGCTAGACAAACAGAGTGTTGTTGTGTCACATAGAGGATGTGCAGAATTGTTCATAATGGCACTGAGTTTTGTCTTCATTCTCTTCTCCACCATGTCCTTCAGGGGGTCCAGAGTGTGTCCCACAGCTGAGTTTGCCTTTTTAATCACCTTATTGACACAGTGGGCTTCTCTTGGAATAATAATACCAGGCCAGCACACCAGGGGGTAGAAAATGATATTGGCCATCATAGAGTTTTCTGAGACCAGTCCAACCTGTTATTACTGTGGACCCCAAAGTACTTGTAAGAATGGACCACCACTACAGCCACTCCTTGAATAGTGATCAGACATGAAGGCTCTTTGGTGGGGTGAAAATCAATAAGGCAGTTCCTTGGTTTTATATTTATAGTCTGAGATGTAGTGAAGATTAAAGCAGGCAGGACTGTTCCTTGTGGTGCTCGAGTGTTGGTCACATCCATATCAGAAACACAATCCTTTGCTGTTAAATAACCAGTGTGGGAAAGAACTGCTCCTGGCCTTCTGGTCAGACAAGAAATTATCATCCATCCCAGCCAGGATGTCCATCCTTCCTTTATGGCACCTTCACTGAATATTTCATACAAAGGTGTCCAACTTCTGTGAGAAGTTTCTGGGTCATTCCAAACCTCTGAATGTTATTTGTATGAATTACGAGACTTAAGTACGTCTAGTTATTCCTAACCCACTTAGTCATGAACAGCGTTGTGGCAGGGAAATGAATGTTAAGTATATTAACGTTAAATCAGCTCTTACCATCTCTACATTTGTAATTTCATCATTTTTTATTGTATTCCATTTTGTTATCCTTGTCTTGTTTGTACAAATAATTAACATTTATCTAAACACAACAGCAAGCTGAAAATTCATGTGCAAGTTCCACCCAGCTGTGATTGTGTATTGTTCATATTTTATTACTAACAGAAGTAGTAATAAAGCGTCATACTGTGATTAAAAATATGTATTCATTTATTTATTTTTGGTCCATAGCGATATTAGTATTTTTAGCCCATATCCATATTGCTGCTTACGAGTTTTGTGCTACAATGCTGAAGCCGAAACTCATAAAAAATCGGGCTACTCCTTGTGAAAAAGCCGATGGATTTCATTTTCCTCTGCTTCTCAGGATATAAAGCCCTGTCATTTGTGAAATGAAAAACTATACCATTATAACCGTAAATATTAAAATAAGGCGGCGCGTCTCATCTGGCATGCATCATTTTTTTTTTGTCTCACTATTCTGTTTTACAGTTCGTTTCTTATTAAACGGCAGTGCCTCTTGGCCCTTTGAGTACACATCGCTAACGGATGTATCAGCTACTTTGAGCGAGTTCAAATCATGAATAGAGCAGGTGAGACTAATGTGGGTTACATGTACGAGCGACTCGATTTTCTTGTTTTCCTCATTAAAAGTAAATTTAAAAGCTGCGAACTGCTTCCTACCGAGCACCACCGTGCATTTTTAAGTATAAGTATACGTCAGTTTAACAAATCTCTCCTCCTAGTTCTCTGTCACTCGCCGTTGTTCCCATTCTCGTTTCACGGATTGCGGACTATTTGGAGTCGGGCGAGAGTCCCGAATGATGACCTTGACAGTCGTTTTTATTTCTATATTTGTTTGTATGATTGTTTACTTGTCTTTTATTTTTTAAACAATGAATCTGAACTGCTTAGGAAATTTAACATTGTGATGGTAGTGTGATGCCGTTTGAAATGCTACTGATATTCATTACCGCACCCCAACACTCTCTGTGTTTATCTTGTGTCCTCTTCCTTGTCCATACATTTTCTGAATTTAGTTGAACTAATTTAATTTAAGGTCGCAGCATCCTATACAAGACAAGGACCAGGCCTGAACCGGACATCATTGTCTGACACACTCACGTAAATACCCAAAATCAATGACACAATTGGGACTCGCAATCACTAAAAACGTAGCACTTTAACAGCACATCGTTGGGCTTTTTCGTAGAACGGTTGCCTGACAAAGAACCGTTTCGTTTCGGGGAGGGTTCTTTGCATTTGAAGTCAGTTTTGGGGTTTTGAAAGGGGTTCTTAAAGTGTGGACGAAACAGAAATCTTTAATCTAAACGGAATACTAACAGACCAAGACAACGTGAACTCAGCCTGTGTTAATGTGTGCAGCGAGAGCCCTTTTAAAATCAGGAACCAGTTGGGGTTTCACATATCTCTAGTCATCGGAATTGATGGAATCTGTTAGGGATCTTTAAAATATGGTTCACCTATGATATCACTGAGATAGATAGATAGATAGATAGATAGATAGATAGATAGATAGATAGATAGATAGATAGATAGATAGATAGATAGATAGATAGATAGGAAAGGCACTTGTTCCAAATAGGAAATCGAAGAAGCAGCAACGGTATAAGTAGATGACATTAGGAGGACATGCAAAGTGGGAGTTCGGATTTCTGAACAAGAAAATCGGCAGGATTAAATTAACGCGTTCAGTTTTACCGCATGGAAATAATATTCCAATATTTATATTTTAACCGATTCTGATAGATACCTTATTAAATGCTGGTGTGTATTTTCTAGAAGTATTAAGCTTATCTAATCATAGTGCAAAGCGGTGCAGATTTAGCTGACTGGCCACTTAATATGGAAGTTCTGATGGTAATATGCGGGTGCCCGAGTGTGCCCTTGATTTTGCGTTCCTTGCTGGATTGTTTTAGCCTGATAGATAGATAGATAGATATGAAAGGCACTATATAATAGATAGATAGATAGATAGATAGATAGATAGATAGATAGATAGATAGATAGATAGATAGATAGATAGATAGATAGATATGAAAGGCACTATAGCTAGCAGCCTTACCACATGTACTTCAGAAGAGGTCATCAACTGACCTTGATGAACGACCCTCTATAACCTTCGGATGCTTTGGAAGGAAGTGTTGGTGAGGCCAACAGGGGGCGCTTACACTGTGGTCTGCATGCGGATCCCAGTGCATTGACGGGAACACTGTTGTACTGTAAAAATTGTGCCATTGAGATATAAAACCGAGGTCTTCACTCTCTGTGGTCACAAAAGATCCTTGGGCATCCTACGTAAAGAGCAGGGTTTATCCCCATGCCCAGGTTAAAATGTCCACCATAGCTTGGCTATACTGGCCTCCTAATCACTCCCTGTCTCTAATTGGCTATCTCTCTTACGACCTAACAGCTAATGTATGGTGAGCGTACTGGTTTAAAAAATGGCTGCCACTGCACCACCCAGGTGGAGGCAACACATTAGTGATGGTCAAAATGGCTCCTCACTCACTGAAGGCTTGGAGTAGAGATAAAAGCTCTATATAAATGTAAAGAATTGTTATTGTATAGATAGATAGATAGATAGATAGATAGATAGATAGATAGATAGATAGATAGATAGATAGATAAATAGATAGAAATGAAAGGCACTATATAATTATTAGATAGATAGATAGATAGATAGATAGATAGATAGATAGATAGATAGATAGATAGATAGATAGATAGATAGATAGATAGATAGATAGATGCACAATAAGAACTCTGTCTGTGGGGACTTTTCTTCATTTTTTCAGAAGCTCAATAAATAAATACATGCCTTAATTTCATTACAAACAAATACACCCAAGATTTAAAACGTAGGAAAACTTCTGACTTGGCTAAAGAGCAGTCCCAGTCCCAGTCCCAGTGCGGCACTTTAAAAGCGCGTTTGCCATTTCTTTAAACAAACGCACATTGTACATTTTATAAACCATGAGTGGTAAACAAATTAACAAACAAAAATAAAATAGACTAATGTAAATTGTAATTCGATGAGAGGCTCAGACCCAATAATAAGGGTAGTGGGCTGAACTGTATTTTATATATATATATATATATATATATATATATATATATATATATATATATATATATATATATATATATATATATATATATATATATATATAAATTTGGTATGAGTATGAAGTATATACCATGCATACTACCGATTAATACTATTTCAAAAATCAAAGGAATATTCTATTTTGATTAACTAAAATAATTATAAAATCAGTGTTTCGATTTCTGAATTACATATGTGAAGAAAAACGAAAGTGTCCTCTTTCTTTCTCAGAGCGCGTTTGGTGCTTCATGTGTATAACGTGAGAAGTATTTACAGTACATAAATTTCCTTCTATTGTACAAAAACATTTGTTATTGCTAATACATTGAAGGACTTGTCTATGCCTTTATTGATTTTTTTTATTTATTTCTATCTTCCTCTATGAATTTAAAGTTTCAGTAAAAAACAAGGATTTTACATAACTGCTTTTGCATTACCTACTGTCTTTAAATATCCCGGTTCCTTAAGGCACTTTATTTGCATGTGTGGTTTCATTTTGAACCATTGCTTGACAAAGAGCCATTTAATTCCGTGAAGATATTTTTGCATAAGACGTTGATTCTGTGGGTTCTGAAAGTATGTGGACAAAACATAAATTCTTAACTGTCTAGGCTATGAACAGATCAAGAAAATCTGAGCGTAGACTGTGCGATTGTCTGTAGAATGTCATTTTACAACCAGGAATTCACGGCATTTTCTAAATCTCTTATCTGTTTATTATGCTGATTCTTATTTATCGAAATAAGTACAAGTACTTTCTGGAACCTTCAGGTGGATGGTTCTGTTGGGAACCAAAAATGGTTCCGCCACGGCATCGTCTGAGAAAAGCCACTTTGGCGTCTTTATTTTGTAAGATTGTATTATTCACAAATTGAATTTAATCAAAAAGAGGAGAAATACATCATACAATTGTTTTCAATTAAAGTATCAGCCTGCAAATATGTTGAAGTTTCACATTATTCTTTAAATCAAGAGTTCCCAAAGTGGTCGATATGGACCCCCTGGGGTCGATTTGAACTTTCTAGGGGTCGACAGCAAAAATAGACCCTCTTACTACTGCTATTTGTTTGTTACTTCAAAATATCTGTGATTCCAATAGGTACCTAAATTAAGAAGTAAAATAATTAAAAAAAACACTTTTTTGATATAAACACATTACATACCAAATTTGCGAACGAAAAGGTAAAATGTGTCATTAAAAGAGTCACACGTACGAATGCATGTGTAGCATAAACATGTCTGTGCATTGTCTTAACGAACGTATCAAAGCAAGTGCAGACATGAAAAACCGTTGCATGTGACTAGGGGGTCGACGGTTTTAAAAGTTTGGTAAAGGGGTCTGCGGCCGAAAAAAGTTTGGGAACTCCTGCTTTAAATATATGCACTTCTGCATTTAGGTATCTATTTTCCGTTGTAAAAGTTAGTGATCTGAATAATTAGGAAGGTAAGGCGGCGGTCTCACTGAGTTGTCTTCCAGACTTTATGTTCGTCTGTCTCTGTGTCTGCAGTCGCTGACCTTGAACTTGGACTTGGGGTCCCTTTCCGATTCCTGTCTTGTAAAGAGAGTGAATGTTTTGTCGCCTTCCCGTAGCTTTGAAAATGCATTCCATTTTTGTTAAGAAAAATGATCAGACTGGTTGACATAAGTAACTGAATGTTTACTGTTAAATATGTGCGCAAAGATTTATATTTAGAAGTAGAGAAACATTCCAATTTGTCATAGCGTACCTGTTCACAGCACATAGATAGAATGAAAGGTGCTATATAACAGATAGATAGATAGATAGATAGATAGATAGATAGATAGATAGATAGATAGATAGATAGATAGATAGATAGATAGATAGAACTTTATTTGTCCCCAGGGTGAAATTTTGGAACCTTTACGTTTTGCGGTTAAAAAAGTAATAGGTTTGTAGTATTGAGTTACAAATATATATATTTTTGGGGGAAAAAAATAAATAAAGAACTCATAGCAGAAATGAACAATCAATTTATTTGAAAATATAGAAATGGATCTATGAATTAGCTTTTTAAAAGACATAAGGAAAAATATAATGGAGTAGTGAATAGTGAAAAGAACACAATAATGCAACTCTTTAGCGGATTTGTTGTCACTTCGACTTTTGTTTTAAAAAAAAAAATAATGTGCAAAACAATATTTTAAAATAAAACATATCGAAATGAAAGGCACTTGGGGGTTTATTCTTTGCATATTTCTTTTAGTCTATCGCTTCTACTCCCCTCCCATGTGTCACCTCGTGTTATACATATATATATATATATATATATATATATATATATATATATATATATATATATATATATATATATATATATATATATATATATGTGTGTGTGTGTGTGTGTATACACATACATGTTTTGTTATACTTTTGCATTTTTCTGTATCTTTAAAATCCTCATAACTTCCAATGCGGTTCGTGCTGTGAAGGGCGCTACAGCGCAGGTTATTTAATTCTTGACTTATTTGTATTTTATTTGGGAGGGGCTTAAATTTAATTAAATTAGTGTGGTCTGAAAGTTCAGCTAATTTTGGCGTAAAACACGGCGGCCCATCGTTACTATTGATTTGGGAAGAAAGAATAACTTCAAAATTTCTCATATTTTAAAAGAATATATATATATATATATATATATATATATATATATATATATATATATATATATATATATATATATATATATATATATATATATCTTTTCAAAATATATATTCTTTAATATGTGTGTGTTTGGGCTTGAACAGCAAATTGTACGTTTTACGTATACTATAAATACAGTATTTACGTATACTATAAATACAGTATATATATATATATAGTATGTATCCATTCAGTCGTTTTAAGAGCCGCATCTTGTACTTAAGGTTAAAAATGTATATTCTTGAAATTCTAACATTGTTTGCAGCGCCACCATTATTTGAAAAATGAATGCTGTAATTTTACCGATGCAAACTCTGTTATATACAAATTACTCCACTCCAGTTTCTTGACATGTTTTCAAAGCGGGACTTTTTTTCGTTTAAATGCATTTTAAAGAAATTAAGAAACAAGAAAATTCCCTCTTTCACACAATATTGTGCATTCGTAATCCGCCGATTTTACTCAGAAAGTGTTCTAAATAAGAGTCACAGCATGCCGAAAAGTTAACCAAAGAATACTGACGTTGTGTTTTATTTTCTCTAAAGATTTTTTTGTTGAAAGTTAAACAATGGAGGATACTGTTAACATCTTTGTGTTTAAAATTAATTGCCTACTTTAAACACTGCCATCCTTAATATTTGCACGTATTCTGCATATGCAAATAAAACGTTTTCAAGTATTCGCTTTCTGTATTCTAAAAAGAAAAATCAGTTTAAGCTAATGAGCCATTACTGCTCTGTTTATAGTACACACGTAGTTATTTTTATGAACATCAATAGTAACACAAAAAGGTGAATGTGATTTTTTTATTTATTTGTTTACATATGACGTATAAATAAAAGATTCAATTCATTAATTACTACATTTCCCCGGATAACGGTTTAGCCTTTATATACTCGAGGATTAATACAGTATACCAAATACCTATACTGTATATGCTAAGCAAAGAGCAGCACACCACATAAAAATTCAAGTATATCTCTTTCCAAAAGTTTGCAAGTGAAACTACGCTTTGAAAATATTTCAAAGGTATAACTCTTGACTGTCCTTTAGGCACATGGGTATGTAAACTGTAATCACTATTATTAATTCCCCACAAGATCTTATTAAGTACAAATGTATAATTAGAAGGAGAAAAATTTAAAGTGAAATTACATAGCCTCTGGGTAATGCCATGGCTTTAATAAAATGAAGGTTTTTAGAAAATTGTAAAAGAAGTAAACTTTCTTCTACAGATTCTGTAAAATAATACTTTAAGCGACAGCTATGACTGGATAGCTGATTAATACTGTACATACTAAATCTCTTTTTCTTAATCTACTGATAATAGTAACAATAATTAGTAGTAGCAGTATATAGTCGTCATCTTTGTATATGTATTAGTGTTTTTGGTCGTATACTGCACTGACACTAAATCTAATAATAATAAGAATATTATCGTTTCCGGCTTCTCCGTGACGCTGCTCGGAATGAGCGGGTTTGAAAATTAATAATAATAATAATAATAATAATAATAATAATAATAATTGAAAGTTTTTCTTGTGTAACTAATCCATTTCTTCTATGTTAATCATCTCAGAAGACTCTGTAATTTGCGGCAATGAACTTGAGCACAATGATTTATTACCTTTGACTCTGGTAGTCCCGAGACTGGATGAACTGAAATGGCCGCCCTGCCTTTCGAACACAGCTAAATCTGTATATTGAATTACTTTCTGGATAATTAAAAATATAAAACTTCATAATGTTAGACTTTCACACTAATACATACGTCTATGAAAATGATATTGTCGCAACTTGGATATTTCATTCGAGGAAATACTTTTCTATCTATCTATCTATCTATCTATCTATCTATCTATCTATCTATCTATCTATCTATCTATCTATCTATCTATCTATCTATCGTGCATTTCTCATCTGTCTATATATCTAGCTAGCTATCTGCAGCAGGGTTCCGTACCCCCAAAAACAATGTCTTTTTCTGTTTTTGCTAACTGTTCAAAGTGCAATTTCCATCTGTTTTAAAATACAACTATTTACCAGGTCTACACAAAGGTACTGTTCGATTCAACATAATTAACTGTGGGTATAAAGGCAATTTGTCCAAAAAGTGATAAATGGTCTGTCAAGATCCGTTTTCTGGTTATGCGCTGTATTGGCTGACTGCTACAAAGCGTACAATTTGCTGCCCATGCCCAAACACGCACACACACACAAATGTTAGTTTAATATATACATTAGTTTTATGTAGAGTATTATAGGGATTGTAATAGATTTTGTCTCGCGTGTATTTACATGTAGAAAGAAGGCAAGTCTAATTTTTTAACCTTATTGGCCCGTTCATTATGCATACGGGTGACATTGAAGCCGCATCTTTCATTGAAAATCCCGAAGCTCCCTCGAACTTTTCGAGGTGTGATGAACTTTGAAGTCGACAAGTATCTCTTAAGTTACTCTCAATCAAGCTACCCTGTGGTGAATGAGTGTATAATGTGGTTACCTTCAGATTTCCCAAATTAAATTTATTTGTAGTAATTGGAGGACTATGCGGACAAATGCAATTTTCAAACTAAATAAATAAAGTTTATTAATTTCTCAGTCCTAAAGTTGACTGTACATAAAAACACCTCTAAGCGTGAAATAATACAAAATGTTACGTTTCGATATCATTTTTAAAAGAAAACTGTCATTCATTCCTTCATTCCCAGTTAGTTTGGCTGGGAGCCACGCAGTCTATCCCTAGTGTGCTAAAAAGGTTCAGAGAAAAGATAGCGGTTATTCAGAATGCAACAGTACCATAACCACACTACATTCAAATGTTGATTCAAAAATGACACTTTTACTGGGTTGTGTGTTTCCTCGTAAAGGAATTGACAAAGAACTATTTAATTCTGGGAAGACTTGTTTGCATATGAAATTGGTTGTTTGCGCTTTTAAATTGTTCTTAAAAACGGACATTTTTTATGCATTTAGACCACGTAGCAAATTATAATAATAATTTGATCACTAGATAGATAGATAGATGTGAAAGGCACTATATAATAGATAGATAGATAGATAGATAGATAGATAGATAGATAGATAGATAGATAGATAGATATTTGTCCCAAGCTGTATATATCAGGATTTTACCAGATCAAGAAAACCTGAACTTCGCCTCTGCTAATATTCTGCAAGTGTTATTTGGTATTTTACAAATCCGTTATAATCTATTCATGCGGTTATTTATAAAGCTTGTTACGGATCTAAGTAAATAAAGATTTTTTTTTTTTTTAACCTTCATGCGGATTCTTCTTTTTGAAAACAAAACATGGTTATCCTATGGCATGGCTCTGAAGAATCACACTGGCCCCTATATTTTTAAGTGTGTAGGAAAGTTTCTTCCATATTATTAATCCACCAAATCAGAAAAAAAGGTATTTGAGACTTTTGTGTGCACTTTAAAGAGGCGCACTTGTGGGAATTTAGAATATTATTTTTAGCAAATAATAATAATAATAATAAAGTAGCAGTAGTAGTAGTATCCTAAATCAAAGTCATTACAAAATAATCAGTCGGCCTAAACAGGAAATGCTTGCTGTTTGTGAAGAAGCCAAAGTAAATGTGAGATATCCACTTGCATAAACGAAGAACGTGCAAACCCAAAAGACAAGCGACCGACAAAGCCGAGGGTTGATCTCCCGACTCTGAAGCTCTATTGCAGAGCTAACCACTGCGCCATCTTGCCGCCTTATAGAGGGCGAAGCAAGTTAAGTATGATATTAGATTCAGGGATCTGTATGGCTGTTAATTATATTTAATAAATAAAAATAATATCCGAAAATTGCATTTGAAAAGATAAAGGGAAATTAAAGGCACGAGTAATAATACAAATTAAATTAACAAAAGTGTCTTAAAACTTTCCTATACTTTGAATATATACAACGACTTAAAATAATTTACATACCCCTACGAAGTCTGCCTGAAGGCTGAAACGTTACAAATAAACAAAAAAGATGTTGCTCACTTTGGACTTGTAACCCGGATTAAAAAGATGGCTAGTATAGCTGTTCGGAATTTTCTTTCACGAGAACAAAGTCATGTCCATCCCTATTACAAGTTTTTGGTGGGCGCGGGTAGTGAGTGGGCAGTGGTGAGGAGTGTCGTCGCGGGCGCCGATAGCGCATCATGGCATCCTACAGTTAAATAAAGCAGTTTTCAAAACCGTGGCGCGCTGAGTCATTCGTATTATAGAAAACTAAATAATAATAAAACCTATTGTAAAGTTAAATTGTAGGAGAGTTCGTGAATAAATATTCGGTAGGTCAAAACAAAGGTATACATATCTGATCATGTTTACGCTGCCTTACAAACACAGAGGTGCAACATGCCTTCGTCTATTTGACAAATATTTCCCACATTATTTAGTCGTCATTTTGCTGGTTTCACGCGTCACTCTTCCCGTAGGAATATTTCCTGACCGAGATGTGTCCTGAAAAGATCAAAAGGAAAATTCAGGACTGCTTTTTTATTTATTTATTTTTTTAATTATTTTTTAAGAGCAGTTACATGGCAAGAATAAATAGAATCTACAAATAAAGTAGTACATAAATACACCACATATTAGCTGTTAAAACACAGGACTGCTAAATGATGTAGACAGAAGTGTGATGGCGATTTTTTTTCGGTTTCTTCCTCGTTGCCTCACATGTTACAAATTAAGTTTCGCTAGCTCTTGGAATGCGGGGTGAAAATGGTTGCTGTATATGTGTTAGTATTTGCCGCAATGGGCGCAGAATGCATATGTCTTAAATGTGCACTTGCACAATACTGCATCCCCTATCACTGTCAGAATATGTATTTCTCCAATCAGCTCCACCACTCCGCCATTTCTTCTTCATTTGCTTTTTTAGTTGGATGTAAGAGAGACTTCTTTAGCAACAGCTCTTCTCCACCACTTATTTCAAAATGGAAAAGTGTTAATGGCTTGTTTTCTCTACAACTTATAATAACGTATAGTGTATTGTGCATTCCCTACTTACCTGGCCAACACTTAACATTTTCTAAATGTATGCTTTCGGTTATTGCGTACTGTAATAAGTATAATGTTAACTATACTAGAAAAGTACTAAATGCAGATGTTCGCATTATTAAAAAAATAAATCAATAAAAAATAAATTAAACCGGAGTGTAGAAAAAATTAAAGGGCTATTGGTCTGGATTACCACCCTTGAAATGTTAGGTTAGAAAGTATTCGTTAAATAAACGAACTGAATTGTAGACCTTCTCGCTTGTCTATACTATCACAGATAAACACGAGACCGCAAAGCAAGAAAAAGTGAAACAGCTGAACGGTAAGATGGCGAAGTGCGCATGTGCCAACTTTGGGGGCGTCGCAAAGTCCCGGAAAACGAAAGTATAATTAGTTCATTTTACCTTTCAGACTATGTTACTAATAGCCCAGCGACAGTGCAAAAGTGGGCTCAAAATATTATTAGATGGATATATTAGGAACTTCTCCAAACGCGACGTGACTTACATTTGTCTTGATTTAACTTAAGCTGAGTCAACGTGTTTGTTTAGTAGCGTATAGGACTGCACAGCCGGGGAGGCGCATGATTTTATTTCCCTTCGTGCTTTACTCCGTTTTCCACCCAATGCCTAAAGGCGTGCAGATAAAGACAACTGGTAGCCTGAAATTATAAAAGTGTGGGCGTTGGTCTGTTTGTGTATGTACTGTAAGTGCGCCTTGCGGCGATCGACACCCTGCTGCCTCCAGTCCTAAGTCGGACTCGTTTTACATTTGGCCATCTTACGCCTCCTTTTGTCACTTGTATAGCAGAACTTATAAGTAGGCGAAGGAGTCGTACAGGTTTACCATTTAACCACTTTTTTTTTGTGTGATCCTCCTCTATTTCAGAATTTCAAGATTTACAATGACTTACAGTAAGTAATGTGCCGTTTTAAAGGTTTTGGATCAAAACCCAATCCTGTGTCTTTAAGATTCCAGCTGATGTGGCGAGTAACTCCCCTTAAAGCGCTTCGGTATGCTCGACATTCTTTCCAACAACTTATTCTATCATCGCTTCAGGAAATAGATAGATAGATAGATAGATAGATAGATAGATAGATAGATAGATAGATAGATAGATAGATAGATAGATAGATAGATAGATAGATAGATAGCCCTTGCCACTCATCCATCTGTCTGGCGCATTTCTTTAAATCCAAACGTCTATTCTTGCAAAGAAGGCAAAGAAGACGCAAACCGGTGAGATACGTGATTCATCATTTCGTCTGAACCAGCTTGTTCCATGTAGGGGGAATCGAAGAAACAACAACGGTATAGCACAGTAGATGACATTAGGAGGACATGCAGAGTGCCTGACTGTTACGACCAGGATTACATTAAAGCGTACAGTTTTACTGCATGGAAATAATGTCCCAATATTTATATTTTAACCGATTCTGATAGATACCTTCTTAAATGCTGGTGTGCATTTTCTGAAAGCATTAAGCTTATCTAATCGTAGTGCAAAGCGGTACACGTTTAGCTGCTGCATGGCCACTTAATATGGAAGTTGTGATGGTAATGTGCGGGTGCCCGAGTGTGTCCTTGCATTTGCGGTCCTTGCTGGATTGCTTTAGCCTGATAGATAGATAGATAGATAGATAGATAGATAGATAGATAGATAGATAGATAGATAGATAGATAGATAGATAGATAGAAAGGCACGATATAAATGATAGATTGATAGAAAGGCACGATATAAATGATAGATTGATAGAAAGGCACTATATAAATGATAGATTGATAGATAGATAGATAGATAGAAAGGCACTATATAAATGATAGATAGATAGATAAAAAAGAATAAAAGATGTCCGACTTGGCAGTTGCAGTCACTCTAAGGCATTATAAAGTTGTATTACATGCAGAGGAACCCCCAAGCTGATTTTAGAGTTTTACTTATTTATTTTTTAGCACAACTGACTTAATTTCTTGGGCGTCACATTAAAAAGTATAATTTACATCATAACAATAAGAATAGATTGCATTTCTTTAATTAATAGCACCATTCACTGGTTCATGGCGCATGTGAATTGCATAAACATAGACGGCACAAACGAAATTCTGAAATATAAACTGAATTTGATTTCTTTTCATATGCTTACTTAAATGAATGTGATTGATCCTAATGGCTTTCATTTTTTGTTGCTGAGATTACTGCAAGTCACGCAAAAACAATAATTCAGGACAAGCGAATCTGCACTCGAGTCGTTTCGTGCCTGGCGTGGGGTTGCTTTGTCTTCAGTCCTCGAGTACTACGTGAGGTTGGTCAGCAGTCCATTGCTTTATCCGCACATCCCTGCCAGCATTTTCTTGCATTTCCTCACTCATTAAAAACACCAATATAATAGCGTAGTTTTAATTATGTGTAAGAATTTTATATAGAACCTTTCATAGCATATAACACGGAGTTTCTCCAGAATTAAATGGGTATTTGCTCATCCTGAAAGATTCAATCTAATGTTTGATATCTTTTTTTTTTTTTTTTCAGTTGTCAATTGTATGCCTTCCAGACATTCCAGCGGTTTGGAATTTGACTTCATTCTGTGGTTTTAACCTCTTCCGGGAACACCACTTACAGTGTGCTTATTATTTTGTCATTTGAAATAATTATTATGCATTGAGCCATTCATTCACATTCTGAACTCGTAATGTTCAATTCAGACACGCAAGGAAGTCTGGGCCGCCGGTCCGTGCAGTCGTTGACCACGTGCAATGGACTTTTGAAAGGCACATTTACACAAATGTCCACACTAACTAATACCAAGGTGACTGGCAGTCGCACATACATGACATTGGCAGGGTCAGCTCTGTCATTCAGGCAAAACCGTCACCTATAGGGCTGAAAATCGCGGTTTGGTGGGACGTGGGTAGGCAAAGAGGTCTATAATGTTAACATTTTAGACCCAGACTTACGAACACTTGGACTCAGTACAACACCATTCAACTTAGTATATCTGCTCATTGTAAACACTAAAGGGTACCCTCTACCAACACCCCCTAATACCATATCATATTTGTATACACCAAGGACCACTCCCCACCCACGGTCTTCAATGTAATATACTTTTAGTAGATCACTCAAAATCCCAACCACAGTCTTCGATACTTCAATATAATATTCAATCTTCACTTTGATCTCGTATGTAACATAACATCAAGGACACCTCATGTTCTTCCATGTAATATTTGTGTATCAACACAATCGTAGTACCAAGGGAGAAACATCCCACCCCCATTTATAACAATGCCCTCATTTTTTTGATTTCATACATACGTTTCAGGATATATATAAGATTTGGGGGCATCATTAACAGCTTCGCCAAGGGTAGAAGAAATACTAAAGACCCTTGACGCTGGGATTTGGCAGGAAAACCGAAAACATGAGTGGCGTCTGTGGTTTCCCTTGATCTATTGTGCTCATTCCCTGATCTATATTATCTAGTCCCTGATATTACTTTATATAATGCTTTTCAATTTTATGTACATTGTGGACCACCAGGGGGTGCAGCGCCACCCAAACCCGACACAGACAGACATGGGACACAAGTTCAGCACACACACATTGAGATAGTTTTCAAAAGTCTCCCCGTTTTTTTCACCTCTGGCAAGGTGCCTTAAGTAAAATCGTGTGTCATTATCTTGGAAGCTAGTGGGGTCATTCCTGCTTTAAAAGGTACGAACTTCATCTTCTCGGCAGACAAAAAACACCAGAAGAGAAACATTTCAGATTCTGTTTAATAAGAAATCCATGAGTTAGGATACAGCGGGTTGGATAATGGATGGATGGATGAAGAAATCCATGGCATGGCGCAATTCGTAAAGTGTCATTAAGAAGTAAAAAGAGTAACATTCACTGCCAGTCATTCAAAGTTCACTGCAATGGAGAAAGTCTGTGTCTGCCTTGAACACAATCCATCACTTGGGTTAAACTGGATTCCATCCATCCATTATCCAACCCACTATATCCTAACTACAGGGTCACGGGGGTCTGCTGGAGTCAATCCGAGCCAACATAGGGTGCAAGGCAGGGAATAAATCCCGGGCAGGGCGCCAGCCCACCACAGGGCACACACACACACCAAGCACACACAAGGGACAATTTAGGATTGGCAATGCACTTAACCTGCATGTCTTTGGACTGTAGGTGGAAACCCACGCAGACACAGGGAAACCATGCAAACTCCACACAGGGAGAACCCAAGAAGTGAACCCGGGTCTCCTAATTTGTGAGACAGCAGCGCTACCCACTGTGCCACCGTGCCGCCCTAAGTTGAATTCATTTTTTATATTTATCTCCGCTTTTGGCCCCCCGTTATTCTACAACAGGTATCACCAATGAGCAGCATGTAACCACAGGGGTTAGCAGGGCTACTTTACTGATCCGGGGTTTGGTTCTATTATTCAGTCATTCTTACCTTCCAGACACTGTGGTTTTATCTCCACAGCCTCCAACACATCCATTTTAGCAAAATGGGTGACTTTAAAGTGACCCAGTGTGAGTTTGCATCTCAATGGGCCCTACAATGGGCTTGTGCCCTGTCCGGAGTTGGTTTCGGCCTTGCACGTCAGACCAATCCAGACCCCTGCTACCCTGACTTGGATTAACTCATCGAGGGCTGAATATTTTTTCCAAAAAAATGCAGTTTTCTGAAGAGCACACAAAACGCCAGTTTCACATGTAAATCAACATAAAATGTCTGCTGCTGTGTGCTATGGCCACCAGTTTGCCGTCTTTTGCGGCTTGAGCCACTCATGGTGCAGCATGACAGCTGGCAGGGGGTGTGTGGCAGGCTGGCTGCCAAGTTGTCTTTGCGTGGCAGGGGTGGCAGCGGCAGTCACGGTCGCAGTGCAGTGCAGTCCAGTTTGTACCTCTTGTCATGATACTGTAAGTGACGGTCTACCCAGACGAACGTTGCCATTGGTGCATCAGCTATAGGTACATGTTGAGCACCACGATCCGCTGGGGACCAGTCAGCTGATGCGGATTCCTGACTTTCATTTTTGATCTCGACCTCCAGGTCACAGTCTGGCTGCCAAGTTGTCTTTGCGTGGCAGGGGTGGCAGCGGCAGTCACGGTCGCAGTGCAGTGCAGTCCAGTCCAGTTTGTACCTCTTGTCATTATACTGTAAGTGATGATCTACCCAGGCGAACGTTGTCATTGGTACATCAGGTACATGTTGAGCACCACGATCCGCTGGGGACCGGTCAGCTGATGCTGATTCCTGACTTTCATTTTTGATCTCGATCTCCAGGTCACAGGCTGGCTGCCAAGTTGTCTTTGAGTGGCAGGGGTGGCAGCGGCAGTCACGTTCACAGTGCAGGGCAATCTGGTTTGTACCTCTTGTCATTATACTGTCAACACAGTCCAGCGCAAAAGTGAATCCAAAACACACACAGAGGTATTTTTTCCTCCATTCCTCCCAGGCAGCTTTGTCCTCCTCCTCCCGACTCTGGCACCCCTAGTAGTGGCTGCTGGCTCTTCTTATAGCCCACCCGGAAGTGCTCCAGGTGGTAATTGACCTAATTCAGGGTGCACTTCCAGGTGTGGCTGCAACACAACCCACAAGGGCTCAGGAAGCCGTGCAGCTTCCCCTGGCAGTGGCCATGGAGCCCAACAGGGATGAGCTCCGGTGTTCCACGATTGTGGCCCCGATGCAACCCAGAGGAGCTGCCACCAAGTGTTTGCGGGGAAGTAAGTGGCCTCCTATGGCCGTTCCCCCGGATTCAGTGCCAGAGGGGCGTCCAGGCCAGGCATTTGCTCAAGCGATCCCGTTATTCCATCACCTGGCTGAAATAATCTGTCTCAACATTTCAGAAGTCGCTAAATTTATGTTGATCAGCAGGACGTGCACAGCTAAGGTCAGCAGCACAATTTTGAGAGCAGTAGGGTAACGTGATAAAAGTAACATACGTTAAGTAGTCTAATTTCTTTTTAAAGTAACAACTAATATCACACAATGCTTATTTTATTGAAGTAAAAATATCTGCATGATTATTGTCTGAGCTGCACATGGTGTAAGACGAGGAGCCCACGTATCGGTATGTCGGTCCGTCACTGGGTTCAATCACACAGCCAAGCAAAAAAAGAGTGTGCTTCATGCAATCCAGTAACCGGAATACTTTTAAAAAAGTATCCGTTTGACTAAATGTACAGTAGTTATAAAACACAAGAAAACTATGACAGGTGCCATGCTTATTTTCTGATTCCTGGTGGGCGATGATGACGTTTAACTATTTTTCGAACAGTTTAAATGACGTGAGAGCGTTTTGCCAAATGAGAACTCCAGAAGATTACTTGGGCATGTAAACACAGATCATTAAGAAACCAGACTGGTGCCTTAATCGAGTTATTCACTGTGCACGTCAGATACGAGTGCAAGCAAAAGTCGTCCAGGATGAGTGTGCCAAGCGACGACTTTAATTGAAGAAACTCCAGATTCAGTTAGGATTGTGCATCTGCAAGTGTCTGCTGCAAACATGGCCTTTGATGACTACGATTAGCTCGGGGAGACAGAAAGAAAAGCAAACACAATGAAATGGAATGTTGTCTGACTTTTAGTTAAGACATGTTCATCGGAATGGACATGAATTATAAATACACCTTTGTATTGCATTTCAACTTGGCACGGATATTGCATCTCACATTTAAAAGCCGTGAATCATTTGATTGATTCCTTCTGTTAATTATAACATGGAAACATTGTGCCAAAATTAATTCCTCGTACATGCTGGATTTAATTTCATCTTTGGCACGGTTTTGCATAACACTTAGGTTTTGGCTCCAGTATTTAATACAGTTCTTCCATTCTATCTAACACCATTTAAAAAAAAAAAAATGATTCATGAATCATACAGTGGTTAGCAATGCTTATCAAAGATCAAGCTTCCTGTATTCAAATCCTGTTTATTGATGTATTTGAAGTACAGAGGTGGGTAGTAATAAGTTACATTCACCTGAGCAACTTTTTTAAAAAATTGTACTTCTAAGAGTAGTTTTACTGCACCATACTTTTTACTTTTACTTGAGTACATCTGTGAAGAAGAAACGCTACTCTTACTCCGCTACATTGGGCAACACTCGACTCATTACTTTTTTTCCATTAGATACACTATATTTTTGCCAGAGAGAAGCACCTAGTAGATCTACTGCATGCCTGTTTCACCAATCAGATGTAGCAACAATAATCACATGACACTGTTTCACCAATCAGATGTAGCAACAATAATCACATGACTCTGTTTCACCAATCAGATGTAGCAACAATAATCACATGACTCTGTTTCACCAATCAGATGTAGCAACAATAATCACATGACTCTGTTTCACCAATCAGATGTAGCAACAATAATCACAAGACTCCGTTTCACCAATCAGATGTAGCCATGCAGTCACATGACAACACACAAACTGTGGCGGCATAGCGGCACAAACTCCTCACAGACAGCGGAAAAGGAAAGAAAGAATACATGGAAAATGAGAGCCAACTGCTGCTGAAGCTTAACCATCACTTCACTGAGTGAAGAACAAGAATGTTTTAACCAAACCTGCACAGACTAAGACAGTCAAAGTAAAGTGAGACTTCTTGTTCGTGCACAAGCCGCCTTGTTCTAATGTTATTTTCTCTCAGCTGTGCCATTTGGAGGGCAGGTGAATCTGCAGCATCATACTGTCAGTGTGCAGGAGATCTCGTCACTGTCAGTAGTGTGCACTGTTCAGACATACGTGTCACCTACTGTAGGTATCGGCTTCCAAAGCTTTGTTGTGAAAAACTGAGGTTTGGAACTTTGTGTTATTTGTGCATCTTTATTTTCTAAAGATGTCATTTATGTTTACTCATTTTTTATTTTGTTATTTGAAAATAGCAGAATTTGCACATTATTTTATATTTTTGTCTGTCTTATTACATCCATCCATGCATTATCCAACCAGCTATATCCTAACTACAGGGTCACGGGGGTCTGCTAGTAACGCTAGTAATCCCAGAGTCTTATCATCACGATTGATCGTCTGCTAAACCCAGGTAACTCAAAGGAATGCCTCCTAAGTACTTCCAGTAAAACCTGTGAGGCTATTGTTGTATTTTTCAATCAAAAAATTAATAATATTATAAATAACATAGGACATCTCCTCAACACTAAGGATCCTCCTAAACCCCAGTACTCCATTATAACAAATTAAACTCTTTCTCTAGGATAGATTTACCTGCTTTACATAAAATAATTTCTCAACTGAAACCCTCCACCTGCGTCCTTGACCCAATACCAACAAATTTTTTCAAAGAAGTATCAGGCGTGCTAATTGATAATGTTCTGGACGTAGTAAATTCGTCATTAGATACGGGGGTCCTCCCAGACTGTCTTAAGACTGCTGTAGTTAAACCCCTGCTCAAGAAAAATAATCTCGACCCCTCTGCTCTTGAAAATTTTCGACCCATCTCTAACCTAATTCTAGAGAAGGCAGTCATTATGCAGTTAAATGACCACCTCAATAAACCTGCTATTCTTGATAAATTTCAGTCGGGTTTTAGAACAAATCGCAGCACAGAAACTGCACTCGTTAAAGTTACTTGCGGGTCAATGCAGACGGAGTCCATTTATCTGTTCTCATCCTCTTAGATCTGAGTGCCACATTTGACACCATTGATCACAATATTCTTAGAAATCGCCTTAGTCAATGGGTGGGCCTCTCTGGCAGGGTCTTAAATTGGTTTGAATCCTACCTGGCAGAGAGAAAATTCTTTGTGAGTTGTGGTAATCACATCTCAAAGACACATGATATCCAATATGGTGTTCCACAAGGCTCTATCCTGGGTCCGCTGCTCTTCTCAATCTACATACTTCCGTTAGGTCAGATTATCTCAGGGCACAACGTGAGCTACCACAGCTATGCTGATGACACACAGCTGTACTTATCAATAGCACCTGATGACCCCGACTCTCTCGATTCACTAACACAATGTCTGACTTGTATCTCAGAATGGATGAATCATAACTTTCTCAAGCTAAATAAAGAGAAAACTGAAATCTTATTGATTGGCAATAATGGAGACAATGAGATTATTAGAAATAAACTTGTTGCAAAGTCAAGACGGAGGTAAAAAGCTTAGGGGTAACCGTTGACTGTAATCTGAATTTTAAATCGCATATTCATCAGACCACTAGGACAGCATTTTTTCACTTAAGAAACATAAGTAAAGTTAAACCTCTTATATCATTGAAAGATGCTGAGAAATTAGTTCACGCGTTTGTTTTCAGTCGACTAGATTATTGTAACGCACTCTTCTCAGGACTACCCAAAAAAGACATAAATCAACTGCAACGAGTGCAGAATGCAGCTGCTAGAATCCTAACTAGGAAAAGAAAATCCGAACACATTTCTCCAGTTTTGATGTCACTACACTGGTCACCTGTGTCATTCAGGATTGACTTTAAAATTCTGCTTATGGTTTATAAAGCCTTAAATAATCTGCTCCATCTTATGTATCGGAATGTCTGACACGTTATATTCCAAATCGTAGCCTTAGATTTTCAAATGAGTGTCTCCTTAGAATTCCAAGAACAAAACTTAAAAGAAGTGGTGAGGCGGGCGGCCTTCTGCTGTTATGCACCTAAAATCTGGAATAGCCTGCCAATAGGAATTCGCCAGGCTGATACAGTAGAGCAGTTTAAAACACTGCTGAGAACACATTACTTTAACATGGCCTTCTCTTAACCTCACTGTAATTTAATCCTGATACTCTGTATGTTCAATTCATCATAATAACTATTCATGGTGGCTGTAAAATCTGTACTGACCCCAACTCTCTCTTCTGTTTCTTTTTCCGGTGTCTTTATGGTGGTGGCCTGCACCACCACCATCTACTCAAATCACTGTGATGTTCCAGCAGTGATGGATTAAAAGCCAGAAGTCTGCATGACCATCATCATCAAGAGCGTTCGTGAGGACCCTAACTACAAAGAGGACTCTTTCATTTATGTTAGGTAGAATGCCCAGAGGGGACTGGGTGGTCTCGTGGTCTGGAACTCCTGCAGATTTTATTTTTTTCTCCAGCCGTTTGGAGTTTTTTTTGTTTTTTATTTCCTCCCTGGCCATCGGACCTTACTCTTATTCGATGTTAATTAATGTTGTCTTATTTTAATTTCTTATTTTGTCTTTTATTTTTCTCCATTATGTAAAGCACTTTGAGCTACTTTTTTGTATGAAAATGTGCTATATAAATAAATGTTGTTGTTGTTGCTTGAGCCAATCCCAGCCAACACAGGGCGCAAGGCAGGAAACAAACCCTGCGCAGGGTGCCAACCCACCCTAGGGCGCGCACACACACACCCTCACACCAATCACACACTAGGGACAATCACCAATGCACCTAACCTGCATGTCTTTGGACTGTGGGAGGAAACCAAGTCACTTAGAGAAAGCCGATGTAGACATTGCGAGAACATTCAAACACCATGCAGGATGTGAACCCTGGTCTCCTTACAGTGAGGCAGCAGCACTCCCACTGCACCACCCATGTACACCATATTGCCAAAAGTATTGGGTCGGTCCTCCAAATCATTGAATTCAGGCGTTCCAATCACTTCCATGGCCACAGGTGTATAACATCGAGCCCCTTGGCATGCAGATGGCTTCTACAAACATTTGTGAATAAATGAGTCGCTCTCAGGAGCTCAGTGAATTCAAGCCTGGTACCATGATAGGATGCCACCTGTGCAATGAGAGAGAGAGAGAGAGAGAGGTTAGGAGCAGGCGCTGATACGGCACATTACCGCACCCACCACATGACAAACCAACTCAGGATCCCAGATTGGGAGCCGAGTGTCGCCATTCAATGGGCGACACCTCAGCACAACACTAGTTCAGATGGAGTGGAACCAGTGTGAGGTTTTTGGCAGTGTCTGGAGTGCCAATTCTGCCACTGACCCCCAGGTTTTCCACTGCAGGGCCTAGTTACAGGGCTGGATCAGTGGCACAGCTAGGGGCGGGCGGAGGGGGCGGTCCGCCCCGGGCAGCACATTTTGGGGGCGCCATTATTGGCCAAAAGGTTCAGTACAATTCGTGTGTAAGCAGCAGGGTTTGGAAAAATATCACTCATGAATGAAGAAAGTCAAATTCTCTTATTTTTACCTCAAACGCTTCAAAAATAATTTTCAGACTGTCCTTCTGTGACGGCATCAGATACAGCAGTTGAAATTTATGAGGCGATAACAAAAATAAACATAAACATTACACCGATAATAATTTCTAGGAAGATAAACAACTAATTTACAATTTACAATTTCATTTCGTTATCAATCCGAATGCGTTCCTGCTCTGCACTGTAAACATCCCCACCTATCACTTGTACACGACACTGGTTCTGGTTTTCGCCGTGTAATTATATTAGACTCATAATCAGAACATGGCTTATCAGTGTGTCTATACTATATTCTTGTCTAGTTGATGCTTATAAATAATTATATGTGAAAATGTATTGCTGTTTATCTATATATATGAATAAATCTATGCAAAATGTATCTTACTTTTTCTCTATACGTCATATTAATTTTCTAATGAAATAGGTTAACATATTCAGATATGTTGAAGGGCGGCAAATTGAAACCCCGCCCCGAGCGGCACAAACTCTAGCTACGCCACTGGGATGGATGCATATTAACGTCAATTGCAGGTTATGGGCCTTGCTCAAGGGCCCTGTAGCTACCGAAATAAGGTGTGGTCAAGCACGGGTAAACGCGTGCAGAAAGAAATCCCAAAGTCCAAAAGTTTGTTTTTAAAATATTTAGTGAAACTGAAAAGCAAATAATCCACACAAGAATAAAAGAAAAAATAGTTACGCATGTAGAATAAAAGGCAAACTCAAACCACTTACACCTTAACACCAGCAAGACCAAGGAGCTGGTGGTGGATTTTAGGAGGCCTAGGCCCCTTTGTGCACTGTGGAAGATTAATAAAGTCAACTTGTAGACTTTTATCTGGTGTCTGGAGTCTTGGACAGGGGTTCAAGGGAGCGATAACACCCCCTATCTGTCACAACTGAAAGATCTTTCACAACTGGCGATGGAGGTTCCAACAGTCAGTAAGATCTGAAGACCAACTCTCAGATTTGGAAACACGTCTTCCCCATGCTGTACAATAAAGAGAAGCAGGTCCTCTGGCGTCGAGAGCTCAACATCAGCTCTTGTCTTGAGTAGCATTCGGCAGTCCATTATTTCAGTATACACCTTCAAGCCATCCAAGTCTGTATCGTAAAAGTTTCCCATGAAAACGCAGCTCTGTTTCAAGCTAAAAACTGTATTACTTACAATTTAGTCATATAAAAATATGATGGAGAAACGTCTAGATTTTTGCAGCCATTTACTAGAATAGTTCACCACAGCCCAATCAATTTTCTATCAAACATATAAACACAAATCACTTGGCACAAAGAAATGGCGTTTGCACCAACTTAGACAATAATACACTAATGCCTCATGTCAGTCACACGACCTGTTTAATAACGTCAAAAATGTTTTCTGGGTGAGAGTCGAGCATGTTAGAGTAGTGGAGGGGATAATTTATTGTCTGTTGGGTATATAGAACTAATACGTGCTTCGAAATTAGAAGAGACAAACAAACAGGAAAAAGATATCCTCCTACTGATGGAGTGATGGACTGAGTATGCAAATGTTTTTTAGTTACTTTTTAGTGCATTTAAGAATGGAAAACATTTCATTCTAAAATTCCATAACATCAATTTGGCGCCCCCTGGATGCTGTGCCCTGCCCCACCCACACCTAATCCCCCACCCCGCTACGCCACTGCTTGGGCACAGCCATCAGCAGTATGTCTATCTGTGGAGAGAGTGTCGACCTCGTCGAGAGGTTTACTTATCTTGGGAGTGACATTCATGTCTCTGGTGACTCTTCCTGCGAGGTCAGTAGACGGATTGGGAGAGCATGGGGGGGTCATGAGATCACTGGAAAGTGGTGTGTGGCACTCCTGCTATCTGCAAAAGGACAAAGGTCCAAGTCTTTAGAGTCCTGGTGCTCCATGTTTGTGAGAGATGGATGCTATCCAGTGACCTGAGATGAAGACTGGACTCCTTTGGTACCGTGTTACTCCGGAAAATCCTTGGGTACCGCTGGTCTGACTTTGTGTTGCTCATGGAGTCCTGAATGAGACACATGACCTGCATTGTGAGGGAGAGTCAGTTACGGCACTACGGCCATGTGGAGCGTTTCCCTGAAGGTGATCCAGCGTGTGAGATCCTCATTGTTGGGGACCCAAGTGGCTGGACCAGGCCAAGGGGTCACCCACGTAACACCTGACTGCAGCAGATAGAGAGTCATTTCCGGAGGCTGGGACTGGACCGCGCGTCTGCCTGGGAGTTTTCCAACTGGGATCCCGAGTTGTTTTGTCGTGTGGTGGGTGCGGCAACACGCTGTACCAGTGCATGCTCCCAACTTGACTTGACTTGAATTAGGAACTGGATGTCATTAAAGTCCATGTGTGGGTAAAGGCAGGCGTCCCAATACGTTTGACAATAGAGTGTATGTCCATGGTCGGTGAACTGATGGCTCTGCATTGATTCAGTGTGAGATTATTCCAAGGCATGCACTCCTGAAAGCATCATTCGTGAAAATTTGGAGGTTCTTTAAAATATAGAATTCCAAATAAACTTAAAAATACAACAAGTTTGCATTATAGGTGACATTTCCATATCAGCTGTCCTATGTGCATATTGGTTATCAAGGCAGTGATGGCAGCAGCACTGTCACTAATTGGCACTTTGTTGCACAGATAGTACACAAACAAGCAGACCAACATTAGTCTGAATATCTCAATTGCCTACGTTTTGCATTTTTTTAATGAGAGTTTTATAGCCCCCCACTCCCAGCCATGTTTCATTCAAGTTTGAGCATCCCTAAATGACACAATATACTTCACACCGTGCTGCTGGTGTCCCTTCCAAGGTGGGTTCCTAAAGATGATGAGTGAAAGAGCAGTGTTTTGTTTTGCACAGAGCTTTGTGAAATTGCCCCTAAAATACGCTTCACATGTGAGTTCATAATTATGGAATGCAAAACTCAGTACAGCGAAATTTTGTAGACTTTCCACGTTTTTTGGGGGATAGGAAAATCAGGAATATTGCTCCATAAGGATTATTTTGAGGCTGAAATCGCTCTGTCCTCCCTTGGATGCTCTTCAGTGTTGCCCCAAACATCCTACAGCTCCTTCCAAACCCCTTCACAGAACATCATCGCACTGCCTGTCCACCTCACCTCGCTCATTTAGGGGCAGAGGCAATACTATGGGTAACACCATCTTTGTTCAGTTTTCCCCAATTCTGTAAAGTCAATTGCCAGAATCGAAATACCCCGGCCAATGGATTTTAGAGGCAGTGAGCATTCATTTACATAAATTTATCCAGTCGGACACCACTGGCGGCACACACCTGTGCAACCAGTCATCTAATGTGACATTCCCAATGACGAAGACCAACAGGTCTGTGGCTGGTAATGATAAAATTAAAACTGATTTTCTCATTAGTTGGAAGGGTGGGCTGCATACGCAAGAGAGCTGACAACCAAAGAATGCTCATCTGGAATTGTAATCCAAAGACGGTGGTGGCAAAGAATCAGGACCACACCTGATTTTGAGCATCACAAATAGAAGAGAAGCTTAGATGTCTGATGTCTTGTGCGCCACCGGGGCTATGACCCTAACAAATAGATGAGAAGCACGTCTGTCTGATGTCTACAACAGGACACAGAAAAGAAATAAGATGGCAGAGACTGCGATTAACGCACCACAGCTATTAACCCTTCACACAGCGGCCTGTACTGCGGCAGCATTGTCAAGTGGAAGAGGGATTGCAAACCTCACAATCAATCTAAATGGAGAAAAGAATAAGAGGGCCAGATATGGTGTAACGCACCACAGAGATCAACCCTTTTGAATAGCGCCAGCTTCATCAGGTGGCACAGGGTCTATGAACCTAATGAAGAAAAGAGAAGCTTGTCTGTCTGATATCTCATGTTTTACTGTGTGTATATACTACAGAGAGAAAGAAAAAGGAAAACAGAGGCAGAGACTGTGACTGAACGCACCACAGCTATTAACCCTTCACACAACAGCCTTTACAGCACCAGCATTGTCAAGTGGAACAGGGACTGCGATCCTCACAAACAGATCAATTACAGTTTTATTTACTAAATCTAAATGGATAAAAAGAATAAGAGGGCCTAATACTGTGTAACACACCACAGCGATCAACCCTTTTGAATAGTGCCAGTTCTGTCAGGTGGCACATGGGCTATGAATCAAATGAAGAAAAGAGAAGCTTGTCTGTCTGATATCTCATGTTTTACTGTGTGTATATACTACAGAGAAAAAGAAAAAGGAAAACAGAGGCAGAGACTGCGACTGAACGCACCACAGCTATTAACCCTTCACACAACAGCCTTTACAGCACCAGCATTGTCAAGTGGAACAGGGACTGCGATCCTCACAAACAGATCAATTACAGTTTTATTTACTAAATCTAAATGGATAAAAAGAATAAGAGGGTCTAATACTGTGTAACACACCACAGCGATCAACCCTTTTGAATAGTGCCAGTTCTGTCAGGTGGCACATGGGCTATGAATCAAATGAAGAAAAGAGAAGCTTGTCTGTCTGATATCTCATGTTTTACTGTGTGCATATACTACAGAGAGAAAGAAAAAAGAAAAACAGAGGCAGAGACTGTGACTGAACGCACCACAGCTCTTAACCCTTTCGCACAACGGCCTGTGCCTGCGGTGGGCTGGCTCCCTGCTTGGGGTTTGTTCCTGCCTTGCGCCCTGTGCTGGCTGGGATTGGCTCCAGCAGACCCCCGTGACCCTGTGTTGGGATATAGCAGGTTGAAGAATGGCTGACTGACTGACTGACTGATAATGGCCTGTACAGCACCAGCATTGTCAGGTAGAACAGGGACTGTGATCCTCAAAAACAGATCAATTACAGTTTTAACTACTAAATCAAAATGAAAAAAAGAATAAGAGGGCCAAATACAGTGTAACGCAATACAGCGATCAACCCTTTTGAACAGCGCCAGTAGAGCGCCAGCTTCATCAGGTGGCACAGGGTCTAGGAACCTAATGAAGAAAAGAGAAGCTTGTCTGTCTGATATCTCATGTTTTACTATGTGTATATACTACAGAGAAAAAGAAAAAGAAAAACAGAGGCAGAGACTGTGACTGAACGCACCACGGCTATTAACCCTTCGCACAACAGCCTTTACAGCACCAGCATTGTCAAGTGGAACAGGGACTGCAATCCTCACAAACAGATCAATTACAGTTTTATTTACTAAATCTAAATGGATAAAAAGAATAAGAGGGCCTAATACTGTGTAACACACCACAGTGATCAACCCTTTTGAATAGTGCCAGTTCTGTCAGGTGGCACATGGGCTATGAATCAAATGAACAGAAGAGAAGCTTGTCTGTCTGATATCTCATGTTTTACCATGTGTATATACTACAGAGAAAAAGAAAAAAGAAAAACAGAGGCAGAGACTGCGACTGAACGCACCACAGCTCTTAACCCTTCGCACAACGGCCTGTGCCTGCGGTGGGCTGGCTCCCTGCTTGGGGTTTGTTTCTGCCTTGCGCCCTGTACTGGCTGGGATTGGCTCCAGCAGACCCCCGTGACCCTGTGTTGGGAAATAGCGGGTTGAAGAATGGCTGACTGACTGACTGACTGATAATGGCCTGTACAGCACTAGCATTGTCAGGTAGAACAGGGACTGCGATCCTCAAAAACAGATCAATTACAGTTTTAACTACTAAATCAAAATGAAAAAAAAGGATGAGGGCCAAATACGGTGTAACGCACCACAGCGATCAACCCTTTTGAACAGCGCCAGTTCTGTCAGGTGGCACATGGGCTATGAATCAAATGAACAGAAGAGAAGCGTGTCTGTCTGATATCTCATGTTTTACCATGTGTATATACCACAGAGAAAAAGAAAAAAGGAAAACAAAGGCAGAGACTGTGACTGAACGCACCACAGCTATTAACCCTTCACAAATCACCGGTACAGCGCCAGGCCCTCCAGACAGCATGGTGGCTATCAATCTTACAAACAGAAGTAAAGCTCATCTATATACCATAACAGAATAGGGAAAAAAGAAACCAATGACAAAGATTGCTCCTGAATCAGCTGCAGGTATTAACCCTTTGTATAGTGCCTGCTCCATCCAGGCCACACGCTATTGGCTGTCAGGAAAAGGGGCTGTCCTGGAAGATTCGTGCTTATTTGGTGACATGAGCTGTGTGTTTCAGGGGCATTGAAGAGATCAGAGACTGCGATCAGCAAATCTGACATACCCCACGACTGAAAGTCACGTAAAATGGCATCACAGCCAAAAAGTATTGTGTGAGAATTAAATACCTCAGCAGCACTAATTAACTTCTATAAGCAATTTGGTTGGAACAAAATCTGTAGTCACTTCAGCCCTCCTGGGTTACAGTGAGGCACCCAAGTGTCCTGAAATAAATCATATCGACACTGGGACACCCTTGAAACTCCACAAAAAAACAAAAAAAACAAAACAGTAGACAAACCAGAGGCTTCAACACCGATCTTCAGACAGCCGTTCACTGTGCAGCCCTTCCTCGGAAGATGCTCTACGATTAAGCAATAAGAGCATAATTAACGAAAATTTATGCTTTTATTGAATGGCCGGGTGGTTTATTTATTCATTGGTAGCAATGATATTACCATAAAGTATTGTACTTTGTAAATACAATAAAACAGTCAAATTTATTATTATTATCCTGCTTACAAGGGAATTAGATTAGAGGTTACATTTATCACGTAGTTAACCTTTCAGTTGATATTCACTGGGTTCATTTTTTTTAATGTCCAGCTTCACACTCTATTGGTAAATGTTAAAACCTCTGTTTGCCTCAAGATAAATGTCTCGGGTAATCTGTGAATGCCTGCAACTTATAAAGGCAGAGTTTTCTTAAAAATAAAATATGCATAGAAAGTGAAACATTTTTCGTTGAGGCAACATTAGGTTCAACTGAAAGATCAAGCAGAATGTAGCCACGCACAGAGACAAACTGGTGGATGGGGTGTGCTGCCTTATCAAACTAATTGTGCTTTGCTGAGTGTTGTCACATGTCGGCCTTCTGAGTGGATGAATAGTAATTTTCTCAAGCTAAATAAAGAAAAAACTGAAATTTTAGTGATTGGCAATAATGGATATAATGAGGTTATTAGTAATAAACTTGATGCATTAGGTTTAGAAGTCAAGACGGAGGTAAAGAATTTAGGGGTAACTGTTGACTGTAATCTGAATTTTAAATCGCATATTCATCAGATCACTAGGACAGCATTTTTTCACTTAAGAAACATAACAAAAGTTAGACCTCTTATATCACTGAAAGATGCTGAGAAATTAATTCACGCTTTTGTTTTCAGTCGACTAGATTACTGTAACGCACTCCTCTCAGGACCACCCAAAAAAGATATAAATCACTTGCAACGAGTGCAGAATTCAGCTGCTAGAATCCTAACTAGGAAAAGAAAATCCAAACACATCTCTCCAGTTTTGATGTCACTACACTGGTCACCTGTGTCATTCAGGATTGACTTTAAAATACTGCTTATGGTTTATAAAGCCTTAAATAATCTGCTCCATCTTGTATAGGCCAACATGTGACAACACTCAGCAAAGCACAATAAGTTTGATAACACAGCACACCCCATCCACCAGTTTGTCTTTTAACATATAAAGCAATAAATGGCCGAGGTCCGGCTTACTTGTCTGAACTTATCATGACTTACAAAGCTGAGCGCACATTAAGATCTCAAGATGCCGGTCTGCTTAGGATTGTGAGGATTAATAAAATAACAGTGGGAGGTCAAGCTTTTAGTTGCAGGACCCCTAAACTGTGGAGTGGTCTACCTAGTACTATAAGAGATGCCCCTTCGGTCTCAACTTTCAAATCCCAGCTGAAGACTCACTACTTCAGTTTAGCACACCCTGACTAGAGCTGCTGATTAACTGTACATACTGCATCTCTGTTGTCAGTCATTAGCACTAAAACATAAGTAACATGATTGTTATAATTTGTTACTAACCCTCACCTATTCTGTTTCTCTTCTCGGTACTCAAATGTGGCAAATGGTGCTACGGCCCACCTGCCAAGTTGTTTGCCTGCCTGTGGTAAAGTCATCCCTGATGGAGGATCACAGGAATCATGTGAAAGAGGGGTCCTTTCATCGGATTGGCTGGCCCAGCACTGTTTCAGTCGTGGAATGGCCAAATGGGGAGGCAGCTTGATGGATGAGGTCTTCAGGACTCTAAAAATATCCAAATCTTATTTTGTGATATCATCTACAGTTAAATTCTGCTCCGTACTTCAAAATTTTTTATTATTATGCTGTATTAAGGATTTGTTCTGTTCTGTGTATCGTATTGTATTGACCCCCTTCTTTTGACACCCACTGCACGTCCAGCCTACCTGGAAAGGGGTCTCTCTCTGAACTGCCTTTCCCAAGGTTTCTTCCATTTTTCCCTACAAGGTTTTTTTTTTTGGGAGTTGTTCCTTGTCTTCTCAGAGAGTCAAGGCTGGGGGGCTGTCAAGAGGCAGGGCCTGTTAAAGCCCATTGCGGCACTTCCTCTGTGATTTTGGGCTATACAAAAATAAACTGTATTGTATTGTATTGTATATAGTGTCTGACATCTTATATTCCAAATCGTAACCTTAGATCCTCAAATGAGTGTCTGCTTAGAATTCCAAGAGCAAAACTTAAAAGAAGTGGTGAGGCGGGCTGGCGGCCTTCTGCTGTTAGGCACCTCACATCTGAATAGCTGACCAATAGAAATTCACCAGGCTGATACGGTGGAGCACTTCAACAAACTGATAAAACACATTATTTTAATATGGCTTTCTCATAACTTCATTTTAATTTAATCCTGACAACACTGCTATGATGGGCTGCATCAGGAGTGGGCAGGAGGAGGAGTATAAGAACCTAATCAAGGACTGTTAAATGGTGCGACTCAAACCACTTACACCTTAACACCAGCAAAACCAAGGAGCTGGTGGTGGATTTTAGGAGGCCCAGGCCCCTCATGGACCCCGTGATCATCAGAGGTGACTGTGCAGAGGGTGCAGACCTATAAATACCTGGGAGTGCAGCTGAATGATAAATTGGACTGGACTGCCAATACTGATGATCTGTGCAAGAGAGGACAGAGCCGACTATACTTCATTAGAAGGCTGGCGTCCTTCAACATCTGCAATAAGATGCTGCAGATGTTCTGTCAGACGGTTGTGGCGAGCGCCTTCTTCTACACGGTGGTGTGCAGCATAAAGAAGAGGGACGCCTCACGCCTGGACAAACTGGTGAGGAAGGCAGGCTCTATTGTAGGCACGGAGCTGGACAGTTTGACATCCGTGGCAGAGCGACGGGCGCTGAGCAGACTCCTGTCAATCATGGAGAATCCACTGAACAGGATCATCTCCAGACAGAGGAGCAGCTTCAGCGACAGACTGAGGAGACCCCACACTATGCGACTCTTCAATTCCACCTGGGGAGTAAACGTTAACATTATACAAAGTTATTGGCTGTTATACCTGCATTGTTATCACTCTTTAATTTAGAGTAATTTGGAGTATATGAATTTCCCCTTGGGATTAATAAAGTATCTATCTATTCAATTAATTATCATTATTATTTATGGTGGCTCCAAAATCTGTACTGACCCCTACTCTCTCTTCTGTTCTTTTTCCGGTTTTCTGCGCCACCACCACCTGATCAAAGCACCGTGATGTCCTACATTGATGGATTAAAAGCCAGAAGTCTACATGACCGTCATCATCAAGTCCTTCCATTAAAACCCTGAATACAATGAGGACTGTTTTCGTTGATGTTAGGTAGAATGCCCAGAAGGGGCTGGGTGGTCTCGTGGCCTCTGAACCCCTGCAGATTTTATATTTTCTCCAGTCATTTTTTGCTTTTTCTGTCCTCCCTGGCCATCGGACTTTACTCTTATTCTATGTTAGTTAGTGTTCTCTGATTTTAATTCTTACTTTGTCTTTTTTTTTTTTTCTTTTTTCTTCATCATGTAAAACACTCTGAGCTAAATTGTTTGTATGAAAATGTGCTCTAGAAATAAATGTTGTTGTTGTTGCTACCCCAGCCACACAAAGACAGCCTGGCAGTATGCCTCTCGCACACTCTTGGCAAACTAGCAGCCACAGACGTTTTACGTTGGCTTCTATGTTAAACCAGAGGGGACTGAGCGGTCTCATGGTCTGGAATCCCTACAGATTTTATTTTTTCTCCAGGAGTTTTTTTGTTTTTTCTGTCCCCCCTGGCCATTGAACCTTACTCTTATTCGATGTTAATTAATGTTGATTTATTTTGTTTTCTTATTGTGTCTTTCATTTTTCTATTCTTTAATATGTAAAGCACTTTGAGCTACTGTTTGTATGAAAATGTGCTATAGAAATAAATGTTGTTGTTGTTGTTGTTGTTATTGCTTTTCAGAAAACGACGTTTTTTTGTAAAAAATCTTCAGCCCTCAAAGAGTTTAGTAAAGCAGTTTCCGTGCTATGTCGGGCTCTGAGTCCCGATTGAAAAGGCTCAAGCAAGTCATGCAAGTTTAAATAATCATTGAGTTGAGCAGCAACAACCTTTTCTAAGATCTTAGCTATAAATGGAAGATTAGAGATTGGGCGATAAAATTTCAGCTGTAACGGATCTAAGCCAGGTTTTTATAAGACAGGGGTTACAGTTTTTAAATCACTTGGAACAACACAAGTGAGGAAGCTACAGTTGATAAAGTGAGAAATGGGAGTGGAAAGTTTACAAGTACAAGCCTTGATCAGTAAGGTAGGGGCAGGATCTAGGTGGCAGGTAGATTGATTTAATTTAGATATTACCTTAGCAATATAAGTTGATGTAGTAGGGTTACATTTAGATAAATAAAAGGAGGATTTAGAAGTAGAAATGGATGACAGAGACGAGGAAAGGTTAGTAGAGAAACCTTGATATATGGTCATAATTTTTGACTGAAAATAGTCCAAAAATAGATTATAGTGCTCAACAGAGGAATAGGGATTTTTAACAGCAGGTTGACAAAGTCGGTTAATTGTATTAAAAAGAGATCTTGGGCGCCAAGTACCAAAGTCAGTAAGGGTGGAACATGCAGCCGATAAGTCAGTCAGTGATTGTCCAACCCGCTATATCCTAACACAGGGTCACAAGGGTCTGCTGGAGCCAATCCCAGCCAACACAGGGTGCAAGGCAGGAACAAACCCCGGGAAGGGCGCCAACCCACCGCAGGGCACACACACACACACACACACACACATCAGGCACACACTAGGGACAATTTAGGAGCAGTCGATAAGGCACATCTGTATTCCTTCAGGTGTTCGGTGTAAGCCAGGGCGTGAAGAGCCAGAGCAGTCTTCTTCCAAAGCGGTGGCCAGTTTGTTTCGTGGTACGCAAAATTCTGCTGTAAACAATGGAGAGGTCAGGGTAGTAGGAACAATCAAGGATTTAATAGGTGCATAATGATACAAGGGGCGGCACGGTGGCGCAGTGGGGTAGCGCTGCTGCCTCGCAATTAGGAGACCCGGGTCCTCCCTGTGTGGAGTTTGCATGTTCTCCCTGTGTCTGCGGCGGCTTCCTCCCACAGTCCAAAGACATGCAGGTTAGGTGGATTGGCGATTCTGAATTGTGCTTAGTGTGTGTGCCCTGCGGTGGGGTTCGTTTCCTGCCTTGCGCCCTGTGTTGGCTGGGGTTGGCTCCAGCAGACCACCGTGACCCTGTGTTAGGATATACTGGGTTGGATATTGGAAGGATGGATGATGATCCAAAATTTGTGACAATGTGGAATTAAAAAAAAAAATGCATAGACAACCCAGAAACATCTTGGAAAGAGGAAGCACTGACAGACAAAGAAAAGGATAAACTGATCAATAGTCTTCATATTACGATAGGATACTTATTTTAGGCAGGGGAGAAGTGAAACTAAATTCAATCAGCTTGTGATCTGAGATACCGATAACAGAACCAGATGTACAAACATTCTGCAGACCAGGGGAACCGAACGTACAAGATCCAGAACATGGCCTTCTCTGTGTATTATATCGCTCTTATGTGTGTGTTTTCTGTTTAAAGAGAGCGCTGATTACTGAGTCTGCTGTTTATTTATGGTTTATTTAACTGTTTTTGTGTTTATGGTTTCTTATCGGATTATCTGTTTTAGCAGTCCTCCTCAGCTAATCAAACTTTAATAATCATTATTATGCTTTAAATTAATCAAGTGTTTAATTTGCATGTGGTATGGGTGATGTGTGATTAGATTGGGTGATGCTACTGCAGGAGTGGCCATTTGGATTTTGCCCCAACCCACCTGACATCTTAGTTTTGAGATCTTGTGTGGTGTTGGACGTGCTTTGTGTAGTTTAAAAGTTTTTCTTTAACTCTTTGAGGGCTGAATATTTTTTTTTCCAATAAACCACAGAAATCAACATAAAACGTCTGCTGCTGCATGCTGTGGCTGCCAGTTTGCCAGGAATGGGTGGCAGGCTTGCTGCCAGGCTGTCTTTGCGTGGTGGTGGTGGCGGCAGCAGTCTTTGCAATCTGGGTTCTACCTCTTATCATTGTCAAGTGGCAGTCCTCCTGGCGAACATTGTCGTAGGCATGTCAGCACCACATTAAATCATTACGTGCAGAAGTACACGGTAGTCTTTATGGCTAGTTTTACAAGACAGTTACAGAGACAGCACTTTGGAAAACATGTACAGTGAGGTCCATAAATATTTGGACAGAGACGACTTTTTCCTCATTTTGGTTCTGTACATCACCACAATGAATTTGAAATGAAACAACTCAGATGCAGTTGAAGTGCAGACTTTCAGCTTTAATTCAGTGGGTTGAACAAAACGATTGCATAAAAATGTGAGGCAACTAAAGCATTTCTTGAACACAATCCCTTCATCTCAGGGGCTCAAAAGTAATTGGCCAATTGACTCAAAGGCTATTTCATGGCAGGTGTGTTCAAGTCCGTCGTTCTGTCTTATCAATTAAGCAGATAAAAGGCCTGGAGTTGATCTGAGGTGTGCTGCTCGCATGTGAAGATTTTGCTGTGAACAGACAACATGCGGTCAAAGGAGCCATCCTTAAGCTGCGAAAACAGAAGAAAACCATCAGAGAAATTGCTACAATATTACGAGTGGCAAAATCTCCAGTTTGGTACATCCTGAGAAAGAAAGAGAGCACTGGTGAACTCAGTAACGCAAAAAGACCTGGATGTCCACGGAAGATAACAGTGGTGGATGATCGCAGAATCATTTCCATGGTGAAGAGAAACCCCTTCACAACAGCCAACCAAGTGAACGAGACTCTCCAGGGGGTCGGCGTATCGATATCCAAGTCTACCATCAAGAGAAGACTCCATGAAAGTGAATCCAGAGGGTGCACTGCAAGGTGCCAGCCACTCATAAGCCTCAAGAATAGAAAGGCTAGATTGGACTTTGCTAAAGAACATCTAAAAAAGCCAGCAGAGTTCTGGAAAAAACATTCTTAGGAGAGATGAAACCAAGATCAACCTACTTGAATGATGGCAAGAAAAAAGTATGGAGAAGGCGTGGAACAGCTCATCACCCGAAGCATAGCACACCATCTGTAAAACACGGTGGAGTCAGGCAGTGTGATGGCTTGGGCGTGCATGGCTGCCAGTGGCACTGGGACACTCGTGTTTATTGATGAGGTGACACAGGACAGAAGCAGCCGAAGGAATTCTGAGGTGTCCCAAGAGAAGTGACCCGACATTTTGCGCGATAGACATATGAGCGCCGACAAAATAGCGCCCATTAAAACGCGGCGTCAAAATCGCGAAAGTTTCATTAAATATGAATTACTAGTTTAAAGCATATATAATAATGTTTATTTTAGAAGTCAATATTATGAGACACGGCACGCAGATAGTCCTTAAGATCACGGCCCTGCATATGTAGGAAGAATTGCAGCAAGACGCCTTGATAGTTGAGCCTATTTAGACTTGCTGGCTGCCTGACTGTTGGAAATTCCGCTTTGTATACGATTGCGTCTCAATCAACCAACGTAATTGTCCTATTAATATATTACTCATAAACATTCTGGAGTTTGTCGGGTCTACTCTCGCTCAGTTCATCGGAAGCGGACCCAACATCTTCCGGAGGAACGAAACTCAGTGCAATTAGCATCTTTGAATACAGTTATAACCTAGCACATAATGTGTACATAATGCGCACGTACGCGTCCCACTCTCTTGGCCTCTCTCGCAATTTTGTCGGTGCGCATTTGTCGAAAACCAGTTAGTGAGTTTGTCGGGCCTCGTATGTCTATCGCGCTTTTGTTGGTGAACCGTTCAGAGACATCCTGTCTGCTCAAATCCAGCTAAATGACGTCAAATTGTGTTTCATGATACAGATGGACGATGACCCAAAACATACAGCCAAAGCAACCCAAGAGTTTATTAAAGCAAAGAAGTGGACAATTCTTGAATGGCCAAGTCAGTCACCTGATTTTCACCCAACTGAGCAGGCATTTCACTTGTTGAAGACTAAACTTCGGACAGAAAGGCCCACAAACAAACAGCAACTGAAAGTAAAGGCCTGGCAGAGCATTAAAAAGGAGGAAACCCAGCATCTGGTGATGTCCACGAGTTCAAGACTTCAGGCTGGCATTGCCAGCAAAGGGTTTTCAACCAAGTATTAGCAATGAACATTTGATTTCCAGTTATTTAATTTGTCCAATTACTTTTGAGCCCCTGAAATGAAGGGATTGTGTTAAAAAATGCTTTAGTTGCCTCACATGTTTATACAATCGTTTTGTTCAACCCACCGAATTAAAGCTGAAAGTCTGCACTTCAACTGCATCTGAGTTGTTTCATTTAACATTCATTGTGGTGATGTACAGAACCAAATTAGAAAAAAGTCATCTCTGTCCAAATATTTATGGACCTCACTGTACTTCCCTATTCTTCTGCAGCATCAAGGTTACAGTTCAATGGCTATGTGGCGGTTACAATTTAAGAATCTTATTATAGCTTACATTTCGCACATAATGATCATCACACATAATAATTGGTTATACAATATCAAAAGCTACCTTAAATGTTAGTTTAGTACATTTGTCTTACAGGCATACACTCTTACAGCTTAGTGTCTGTATTAGATTACATTTGTTCAGTTAGCTTAATGCATCCTTATTTATTAATACACAAGTGACATGTTTCTTATAGTTCTATTAGCACCATACTTTATTATTTGGAAAGACTGAAGCACCTTAATTCTAAATATTTCTTCCTCAATTGCTGAATATTTTTTACAAAAAACATAGTTTTCTGAAAAGCAATGGTTTAACACAGAAACCAACGTAAAACGTCTGTGCTGCATGCTGCGGCTGCCAGTTTGCCAAGAATGTACGACAGGCATACTGCCAGGCTGTCTTTGTGTGGCAGGGGCAGCAGCAGCGGTGCATTGCATTCTGGTTTCTGCCTCTTATCATTATCAAGTGGCAGTCCTCCTAGGTGAACAGTGCGTAGGTGTGTCAGCTACTTGAACCTGTTCAGCACCGCGATTAGCTGGGGACCAGTCAGCTGAAGCTGGAACCTCACAGTCATTTTCGTCATTTTCGATCAAAATCAGAGTCCGGCAAGTCATAGTCCAGTTCAAAGATAAAAAGTATCTCAAAGTATTTTGCTTTACGCATTCGCTTTGATCTCTCACCATCATGTCAGGGCCATTTTTGCTGTTGTTTGCGTCTTACTACTAACACGAGCGCAGAGAATCTCAGTCAAACCAATGAAGGTAACTTTCCTTCTAGCAATGAGAGTCCAACTAAAACATAACGGTTGGTTTTGTCACACTTTACAGTTGATTACCATCGTCAACCCCTCCTTTTGACAAAGTTGACTCTTGTCTTGTATCTTTATTTTTGTTTTTTTTTCTGTGTTGCTAAACACTTAATTACTCACTTAGCCTGTACTTGTCAGGTGATGTCTGGACTGAAGTACTTCATTATCCTAATAACTCTGACCATTTGCAGGGGTCTGATCAGCCAAAGCTGTTACTTATTGACTATACATATTATTAGGATCTAAACTTTTTTATTAATTTATTTATTTTTGAGATTGTAATTGTTTTATTGAACCCAGTAATTAATGCGCCTGTATTAAAATTATCTTAATTCATTAAGACCTGCGTGGGTAGAGTTTGATTTTTAGGAGGTCCCCTTCCTCTAATACTTTAGGGGTGGCATAATCATTTTCCAAAGTGATGTCCTAAGCCCCCAGAAGCTACACTAAGTTCATCTACCACGTGGCAGGAGATGCTTTCATCCATAGTTCTAACTCCAGTAGCAAAATGTCCGAAGGTTTTTGGTCCTGGACGACATTGTCGCCACATCTGCTGCAGCCAAAGGCCACAAACAACAATTTTGAAAGTTACCAGAACACCTTTACAAGCCTTTTTGTCTCCCAAATTGTGCAGTTTTCATTTTTTAAATATTACAATATGTAATTTGTATTGTATTACTGTACCATGATTCTTCTTCTCTTGGCTGCTCACATTTGGGGGTCGCTACAGTGGATCATCCGTCTCCATCTGCCTTTCTGTCACACTGACTGCCTTCATGTCCTCCTTCACCTCATCCATAAACCTCCTCTTTGGTCTTCCCCTTACCCATTTATTTGCATTTCTCTTTTTTTCATTTATTTAGATTTATTCTAATGCTTATCTATTTTCTATACAGATATATTTTATTGCAGTGGTTTATTTTTAATCTGTTCAAATTATGAGGTTGTGTATTTTAATCATCCCTGTTTTTATTAATTTACACTTTGCACGTAACTTTTTACTATAATGAGACTCGGGGTGGTTTAGGTGCATTAGTGGACCCCATGGAGTTTGTTTGCCCACCCAGAATTCCTAGAATCACCACAGGCTGCAGCTTTTCATTCCAACCAAAAGTTTCCCAATTATAAGCCAGGCCTAGCAATAACAGAACCTGATATTTAATTATGTGGGTTGTTAGTGCTTTCATCCTTCCAAGACAAAATGTATTTTAGTTTTCTGAGATTTTTTTCCATATGCTTTGTGGTCTTTCCCTTCACAGTTATTTAAAAAGAAAAAGTATTCACACAGATGCTTGCAAAAAGTTCCCCTTCGGATTAATAAAGTATCTATCTATCTATCTATCTATCTATCTATCTATCTATCTATCTATCTATCTATCTATCTATCTATCTATCTATCTATCTATCTATCTATCTATCTATCTATCTGTTATATAGCACCTTTCATTCTATCTATGTGCTGTGAACAGGTACGCTATGACAAATTGGAATGTTTCTCTACTTCTAAATATAAATCTTTGCATATTTAACAGTAAACATTCAGTTACTTATGTCAACCAGTCTGATCATTTTTCTTAACAAAAATGGAATGCATTTTCAAAGCTACGGGAAGGCGACAAAACATTCACTCTCTTTACAAGACAGGAATCGGAAAGGGACCCCAAGTCCAAGTTCAAGGTCAGCGACTGCAGACACAGAGACAGACGAACATAAAGTCTTACCTTCCTAATTATTCAGATCACTAACTTTTAGAATGGAAAATAGATACCTAAATGCAGAAGTGCATATATTTAAAGAATAATTGTATATCTATCTATCTATCTATCATATAGTGCCTTTCATATCTATCTATCTATCTATCTATCTATCTATCTATCTATCTATCTATCTATCTATCTATCTATCATATAGTTCCTTCTATCTATCTATCTATCTATCTATCTATCTATCTATCTATCTATCTATCTATCATAAAGTGTCCGTCATATCTATCTATCTATCAATCTATCTATCTATCTATCTATCAGTTGTGCTTGAAAGTGTGTGAACCCTTTAGAATTTCCTATATTTCTGCATAAATATGACCTAAAACATCATCAAATTTTCATTCAAGTCCTAAAAATAGATAAAGAGAAACCAGTTAAACAAATGAGACACAAATATTACGTAACACGGTAGTCTTTATGGCTAGTTTAGCAAGACAGTTACAGAGACAGCACTTTGCAAAACATGTACTGTACTTCCCTATTCTTCTGTAGCATCAAGGTGCATTGGTCATTTATTTATTAAAGAAAATGATCGAATATTACATATTTGTGAGTGGCAGACGCATGTGAACCTTTGCTTTCAGTATCTGGTGTGACCCCCCAATAACTACAACTAAACGTTTCCTGTAACTTCTGATCATTCCTGCACACCAGCTTGGAGGAGTTTTAGCCCATTTCTCTGTCCAGAACAGCTTCAACTCTGAGATGTTGGTGGGTTTCCTCACATGAACTGCTCACTTCAGGTCCTTCCACAACATTTCGATTGTATTAAGGTCAGGACTTTGACTTGGCCAGTCCAAAACATTCACTTTATTCTTCTTTAACCATTCTTTGGTAGAACGACTTGTGTGCTTAGGGTCGTTGTCTTGCTGCATGACCCACCTTCTCTTGAGATTCAGTTCATGGACAGATGTCCTGACATTTTCCTTTAGAATTCTCTGATATAATTCAGAATTCATTGTTCCATCAATGAAGGCAAGCCGTCCTGGCCCAGATGCAGCACAACAGGCCCAAACCCTGATACTACCACCACCATGTTTCACAGATGGGATAAGGTTCTTATGCTGGACTGCAGTGTTTTCCTTTCTCCAAACATAACGCTTTTTATTTAAACCATAAAGTTCAATTTTGGTCTCATCCGTCCACAAAACATTCTTCCCATAGCCTTCTGGTTGTCCACGTGATCTTTAGCAAACTACAGACAAGCAGCAATGTTTTTTTTGGAGAGCAGTGGCTTTCTCCTTGCAACCCTGCCATGCACACCATTGTTGTTCAGTGTTCTCCTGATGGTGGACTCATGAACATGAACATTAACCAATGTGAGAGAGGCCTTCAGTTGCTTAGAAGTTACCCTGGGGTCCTTTGTGACCTCGCCGTCTATTACACGTCTTGCTCTTGGAGTGATCTTTGTTGGTCGACCACTCCTGGGGAGGGTAACAATGGTCTTGAATTTCCTCCATTTGTACACAATCTGTCTGACTGTGGATTGGTGGAATCCAAACTCTTTAGAGATGGTTTGGTAACCTTTTCCAGCCTGATGAGCATCAACAACTCTTTTTGTGAGGTCCTCAGAAATCTCCTTTGTCTGTGCCATGATACACTTCCACAAACACGTGTTGTGAAGAGCAGACTTTGATAGATCCTGTTCTTGAAATAACACAGGGTGCCCACTCACACCTGATTGAAAACACCCGACTCGAATTTCACCTTCAAACTAACTGATCATCCGTGAGGGTCACATACTTTTGTCACTCACAAATATGTAATATTCAATCATTTTCCTCAATAAATAAATGACCAAGTATAATATTTTTGTCTCTTTTGTTTAATTGGTTTCTCCTTATCTACTTTTAGGACAGAGGGACTTGGATAGCAGATGGGCTTGGGCAGATTTGTGAACGATGAAATTTAATGTCAGTAAATATAAACAATTACACATAGTAAGTAAAAATGTGAGGTGTGAATACACAATGGCAGCTCAGAAAATTGAGAGTACACCTTATGAGAAGGATTTAGGAGTCGTAGTGGACTCTAAGCTATCGACTGACAGACAGTGTTCAGAAGCCATGAAGAAGGCTAACAGAGTGTCAGGTTATATAGCGCCTTGATGTGTGAAGTACAAGTCACAGGAGGTTCTGCTCAAGCTTTATAACACACTGGTGAGGCCTCATCTTGAGTACTGTGTGCAGTTTTGGTCTCCAGGATACAAAAAGGACATAAAAGCACTAGAGAAGGTCCAGAGAAGAGCGACTAGGCTGATTAAAGGCTACAGGGGATGAGTTGTGAGGAAAGATTAAAAGAGCTGAGCCTTTACCGTTTAAGCAAAAGAAGATTAAGAGGTGACATGATTGAAGTGTTTAAAATGATGAAGGGAATTAGTACAGTGGATCGAGACTTGTATTTTAAAATGAGCTCATCAAGAACACGGGGGCACAGTTGGAAACTTGTTAAGGGGAAATTTCACACAAACATTAGGAAGTTTTTTTCTTTACACCAAGAACGATAGACACTTGGAATAAGAGACCAAGTAGTGTGGTAGACAGTAAGATGTTAGGAACTTTTAAAACTCGACTTGATGTTTTTTTTTGGAAGAAATAAGTGGATAGGACTGGCGAGCTTTGTTGGGCAGAATGGCCTGTTCTCATCTAGAGTGTTCTAATGTTCTAAATTATGATGAAGATAACGGTAAATATATATATAAAAAAATGATAAAAATATTCCATCCATCCATTATCCAACCCACTATATCCTAACTACAGGGTCATAGGGGTCTGCTGGAGCCAATCTCAGCCAACATAGGGTGCAAGGCAGGAAACAAACCCTGGGCAGGGCGCCAGCCCACCGCAGATAAAAACATTCAAACCCCAGAATTGAATATGATCACATCTTTCCTTCATTGCATATTTCTAACAACAGTTGTATTAACATGGAATCCATATTTGGAAAATACACAGAGGGAAAAGTAGTCATCCAGGGGCAGAACAGAAGCTGAAAGAAATTGAGAATCAAACAGATATTTAATAATTAAAATTAATGAACATACTTCTTGTAAATAATAATGAATGGGGGCAAAGTACAAGGAACAAAAACAAATAAGGACAGTATTTAGTAAGTACATCAAAGACACTGATGTACACTCATAGACACGTGGAATAAGCGTCCAAGTAGTGTGGTGGACAGTAAGACTTTAGGGACTTTTAAAACTCAACTTGGTTTGTTTTTTTTTTTTGGAAGAAATAAGTGGACAGGACTGGTGAGCTTTGTTGGGCAGAATGGCTGTTCTCGTCTAGATTGTTCTAATGTTAAAGTTAAAAATGCATAAAACAAATTATGAATAAATGCCCTAAGATTTTTGAATACATTCTTCAAACTCCACAATTAGAAAAATGCTGCTGAAATCATATAATGAAGTACAAGACAAAACAGATATGCAGTTGGAAAATGGAAGGTTGGGATTATTTGAGGGGTACCAAAATGTGACAGCCTGGACAGTGTGAAACACTCCTCAGACAAGAGAACAAGTACAAGTGGTATTATGTGGCGATGAGCTTGTGGATGGATTTTTGACCAAGCCATAATGGATAATAGCACCTTTCAGAAGAACATAAGAAATTTGACAAACGAGAGGAATCCATTCAGTTCATCAAGCCTGTTTGGATAGATAGATAGATAGATAGATAGATAGATAGATAGATAGATAGATAGATATGAAAGGCACTATATAATAGATAGATAGATAGATAGATAGATAGATAGATAGATAGATAGATAGATAGATAGATAGATATGAAAGGCACTATATAATAGATAGATAGATAGATATGAAAGGCACAATATAATAGATAGATAGATAGATATGAAAGGCACTATATAATAGATAGATAGATAGATAGATATGAAAGGCACAATATAATAGATAGATAGATAGATAGATAGATGTGAAAGGCACTATATAATAGATAGATAGATAGATAGATAGATAGATAGATAGATAGATAGATAGATACTTTATTAATCCCAAGGGGAAATTCACATACTCCTGCAGCAGCATACTGATTAAGAACAATAATAAATTAAAAAGTGATAACAATGAAGGTATAACAGACAATAACTTTGTATAATGTTAACGTTTCCCCCCGGGTGGAATTGAAGAGTCACATAGTGTGGGGTCTCCTCAGTCTGTCAGTGGAGCAGGACGGTGACAGCAGTCTGTCGCTGAAGCTGCTCCTCTGTCTGGAGATGATCCTGTTCAGTGGATGCAGTGGATTCTCCATGATTGACAGGAATCTCCTCAGCGCCCGTCGCTCTGCCACGGATGTCAGACTGTCCAGCTCCTTGCCTACAATAGAGCCTGCTTTCCTCACAAGAAATTTCACAAATTAGAGGAATCCATTCAGTTCATCAAGCCAGTTTGTTTAGTCCATAGCTAAGCTGTCCCAATATCTCATCCAGATCCTTCTTCAAGGTTTCTCCTTCAACTCCATGTCTCGGTAGTTTGTTCCAGAGTCCCAGGACTCTTTGCATAAAGAAGTGCTTCCTGACTTCATTTTTAAATACACTTCCACTGATGGCCTTGACTACATGAGAACTCATGAGTCAGTCATTGTTAAGAACCACCAGGACGTGAACCCCAGGCTCCTTAACATTGTACTTAGGTTTACTTTACAAGTTCTAATTTTATTTATCTCATATGTTATACTTATATACTTTTTTTATATTTTATTATACTATGAAGATGACAGAGAAACAGTATTTCGATTCTTCTGTATGTTTTATACATATAGTGAATTGACAATAAAAGGTTATTTGATTTGATTAACATGAGGCTGCAATGCTAGCATGACATGGGAAACCAGTGTGATGGATTGGGAGAGGAGGTGCCGAGGTAATTTGTTCCCTCAGTACACTTGGTGGCAGTTTAACTCCAACATTGCTTGTGCTTGTATTCTCTCAGGGCTGCATGGGAGCCATACCTGGAGTGGACAGCTCTGTCAGGGAACTCCAGGATGCCAGAGGAAACTCTTGGGGCCCGGATAGCCAGCTCTCATCCATCTGAGCTGTTACTACATCTGTAGTGTGTCCAGTCACGTATCAACAACAACATTTATTTATATAGCACATTTTCATACAAAAAGTAGCTTTACATAATATAGAAAAGAAAAATAAAAGACAAAATAAGAAATTCAAATAACAACAACAACATTTATTTATATAGCACATTTTCATACAAACAGTAGCTCAAAGTGCTTTACATATTAAAGAATAGAAAAATGAAAGACACAATTATAAAACAAAATAAATCAACATTAATTAACATCGAATAAGAGTAAGGTTCAATGGCCAGGAGGACAGAAAAAACAAAAAAAACTCCAGACGGCTGGAGAAAAATAAAATCTGTAGGGATTCCAGACCATGAGACCGCCCAGTCCCCTCTGGGCATTCTACCTAACATAAATGAAACAGTCCTCTTTGGATTTAGGATTCTCACGGAAGGGCTTGATGATGATGATGGTCACGTAGACTTCTGCCTTTTAATCCATCCATCATTGTTGGAGCATCATGAAGCTTTGAGTAGGTGGAGGTGGCGCAGGCCACCACCACAAAGAAACCGGAAAAAGAAACAGAAAAGAGAGTAGGGGTCAATACGGATTTTAGAGCCACCATGAATAGTTATTTTGAGGAGATTGAACATATAGAGTATCAGGATTAAGTTAAATTAAGATTAAATTGAAGTTATAGAAAGGCCATGTTAAAGTAATGTGTTCTCAGCAGTGTTTTAAACTGCTCTACTGTATCAGCCTGGTGAATTCCTACTGGCAGGCTATTCCAGATTTTAGGTGCATAACAGCAGAAGGCCGCCCGCCTCACCACTTCTTTTAAGTTTAGCTTTTGGAATTCTAAGGAGACACTCGTTTGAGGATCTGAGGTTACGATTTGGAATATAAGATGTCAGACACTCCGATATATAAGATGGAGCAGATTATTTAAGGCTTTATAAACCATAAGCAGTATTTTAAAGTCAATCCTGAATGACACAGGTAACCAGTGTAGTGACATCAAAACTGGAGAAATGTGTTCGGATTTTCTTTTCCTAGTTAGGATTCTAGCAGCTCCATTCTGTACTTGTTGCAAATGATTTATGTCTTTTTTGGGTGGTCCTGAGAGGAGTGCGTTACAGTAATCTAGTCGACTGAAAACAAACGCGTGAACTAATTTCTCAGCATCTTTCAGTGATATAAGATGTCTAACTTTACTTATGTTTCTTAAGTGAAAAAATGCTGTCCTAGTGATCTGATGAATATGCGATTTAAAATTCAGATTACAGTCAACAGTTACCCCGAAGCTTTTTACCTCCGTCTTGACTTTCAATCCTAATGTATCCAGTTTATTTCTAATAGCCTCATTGTATCCATTATTGCTGATCACTAAGATTTCAGTTTTCTCTTTATTTAACTTGAGAAAATTACTATTCATCCATTCTGAAAAATAAGACAACATTAGTTAACATAGAAAAGGAGTAAGGACCGATGGCCAGGGTGGACAGAAAAAACAAAACAAAAAACTCCAGATGGCTGGAGAAAAAAAAAATAAAATCTGCAGAAAAAAAAAATAAAATCTGCAGGGGTTCAGAGGCCACGGGACCGCTCAGTCCCCTCTGGACATTCTACCTATCATAAATGAAACAGTCCTTTTTGTAGTTAGGGTTCTCACGGAGTCACTTGATGTTGATGGTCATACAGACTTCTGGCTTTTAATCCATCCATCATTGTTGGAACATCACAGTGCTTTGAGTAGATGCGCCACCACCAAAAGGACACCAGAAAAGGAAACAGAAGAGAGAGTAGGGGTCAGTACAGATTTTAGAGCCACCATGAATAGTTATTGTAATGAGTTTTATCGGATGTACTCCCTTCTGTATTTAGTCTGATCACCTTTAAAAAGATGTTTTTCCTCCTCTGTCATGACAAGTCATGGTAGGAAATGGAATAGGAATAATGTGAGTCTTGAGTAGAAGAAGAGGAGAACAAATCGGTTTATTGTGAAGAAAAGACTGTGTTTTGGAGGTGATTGCAGAAAACAGATTAGTCTTTAAGACCTGAGACTTTTGTAGAAGCTGCTGGGGTTTGGGGTAACAAATGCTCCCATCTTCTCACACACTATATTAATTCCTGCTATCTGGGGGAAAAGAAAATTCTCTGCCACTCTGGGTAAAGTATAAAGGCACCTCAAGGTTTGTTCTGGTGCTGCTGAGTTTCAGGGGAAAAGATGAAGGCAAAACTGTCTAGAATGGCCCACCCATTTTCAACAGTTGACTAAGCAATTAGTATAGGGTGGTCCAGATCATCTGGATGACTTTGATTCATGTGGGGACGATTCCAGTTTGGGGCTAAGACGATTCTTCATGTCGTCATTTCGTACACTTCTCGATGGTCCAGGATTTTTCGGGTGATTTTCTATGTAATAAACGTAATAAGTTATAGCGTAATGAAAATTGCACAATTAGATCTGGACCACCCTATACAAATGTCTGCCTAGTTCACTGGTGTATCTATCAACAAGATGTCAGACAGGAGTTTAACAGATCATTAACAACTTTTTTGGTAAAATTAATAATTTCCCTTTAAATAAGTGTCATTTTTCAATGGCACGTGCTCTAGGCTTAATTAACTTCACATTAAAATTATAATTGAAAGAGAAAATAAAAAACACACAGTTTTTAACCAAATCTTCAGGTAGGACCCTTGAACGACCTGCCTTTTTCACTATGTTCTTTTATGTGGTGGCAGTTGAAGAATGCTGATTGTGGCATTATTGACAACTCCTCTATTTAGATATCCTTACTAGGCATGAGTCGATAACACAGCCTACACATTGTAGTGATCCATTGTGGTGGGAGGCCTCCAAAATGCAGAGGAAAGCAGGCCAGCATCTCCACCAGTCTACCCAGAGGAGGTGCACACAAAGGCAGCCTGAGATCCACTGCGACTGGCCAGCTTCAGTCTACACCAAGGCCAAGTTCAAAAATATATTCTTAAATGTCCCAATTATATACAAAAAAAGGCCAGCAACAACAGAATGATTGTAAAGCTTTGCCTATAAGATGAAAATTGCAAACAAAAAATCTTAAAAAATAAAAGATGTATTTAAAAACCTCTGTATAAGAAAGAAAGCTTAAAGACAAAAAGGCACAAAAGGAACTGTCAAAAAAAAATAGCCAAGTACATACTTAGTGACAAAAACACCATCTGAGAGGAATGGTTAAAAAACAAAGTAAGAAGGTCAATAATCCAGTAATTCAGTAAAAAAACAATAAGTAAAACACAAGGAAACGTCACAATTTCTCTTTTGCATACAATGTGCCATATTTAACTGCCTGTCACCTCAGCTTTTATAGCATAGGGGGCAGTCCTTAGTGGGAGGTGGACATGTGGCCCCGCCTCTTGGGGTGCTGCCCACAAAATACAATGAACTTGGTAGAACAAATTCATGCACATTGAGGCTAAATAATAAACAAAACTGACAAGAAAGCATAAATATATAAATAATAAATATGAATAGCAATATTAACATACACAAAAAATGTAAAATAAATGAAAAAGACAAAAAAAAGGAATTTAGCCATAATCCAGGGAGTGGGACTCTCCCGTATACCTAATACACACAATGTGTATCCTCTTTAATAAAAGCCCTGTGTGCGTCCAGGTGTCCGTGTGTGTGTGTCTTCTGGTGAAGTGCGCATGCACGGGGCCGCGACACACATCGCACCGTGCCCCGCCCATGCGCACAGCACCTTGGTCGCACACTCACTCGAAGCTGGGCACACAATGAATGGCCTATCCGCGGCAGCGCATAATAAGCAAATAAAGCACATACACTGGAAGCTGGGCACACAGTGAATGGCCATGATATCATCATCCTCTTTAATAAAACCCCTGTGTGCGTCCAGGTGTCTGTGTGTCTTCTGGTGAAGTGCGCATGCGCGGGGCCACACGGCACGTGTTCAGTCTCTTCCTGTGCATTCCCTGTGTGTGCAGAGAGAGAGAGAGAGAGAGAGACACAGGTGCGTGCGCACGAGAGACACACACACGCACGCACGCGCACGCACGCGCACGCACGCACGCACGCACGCACGCACGCACACATGCAGGACCGTGCGAGAGACTCACACACACACACACACACAGACAGGCCCGCATGGGGGACAGACATTCACGTGCACACACGCACGCAGGCAGGCCCGCTACAGAGACAGACACGCGTGCACGCACGCCCGCACGAACACACACACACACACACACGTGCATTGTTACTTTTCTTGGTTGTTTATTAGATTACGGATTTTTGAAATGTTCATTTTTTTCCCTGTGCTTGAAACTCATTAAAAAAGGTGTTTTTAGCGAGCCGGTCATAAGGCTATAGCGCGGACTCTTGCAGTGTTAGTTTTCTCTGTTGTTCAAGGTTTTCTTAGTGTTATTCAATGTTTTTACATTTAGTTTACTATTACTATGTGCATTGAATGATATAATTAACTATATTTGTGCTTAAAATCTTAAAAAATATATATATTTACATACAGTTCATATGATCTGGAACGGATTAATTGTATTTAAATACAATCCTATGGGGGAAATTACTTCGGTTCCACTGTATTACTGTCTGACAAAATTACAGGCATTTTACGAAAATACAAACCAGTATTACTGAGAGAGAAAATGAAAGGCACACAATACAGTGATGCATATTACAGCCACATACAAGGTCCCTTGCCATTTAATAGAGACTGTTCCTACTAATGTTTATGCACTACTGTTCTAGCGCCCGTTATTGTAACGGGCTTAATGTCTAGTAGCAATATAAAGGCTTCATGTTACAATATAGTGCATCTTCAAACAATTGACAAAATAATAATGTTATTTTTGAAAAAAAATTGTAAGGATTAGCTTATAAACAATAAAAAACAAAACAGGTATTAAAAATAACATAAATGTGTAAACTCCTCACAGCTTCTAGATAGATAGATAGATAGATAGATAGATAGATAGATAGATAGATAGATAGATAGATAGATAGATAGATACTTTATTAATCCCAAGGGGAAATTCACATAATGTAATGTAATGCGATTCCAAAATTGAAGCTTTTTATTTTATTATATAAGACGCATAATAGTTAAAAAGGCAGACTCAGTAAGTAACAGGACGTACTCTGGAGGCTGTAGAGAAAGAGAGAATTAAAATAGAGAATTCTTCTTTTTAGTAATTCTTGTCTGTTTGTTATAATATTAATACATTTATTTATTTGTAGAGCTTCTGTAAAAATCTAAACTCATTCCCTCCATTATGAACTTGGTTTTCATTCAGGCTTTTTTCATCTACGTACATCAAGGTATCCGGCTAGCGTGGATGCAGAACCAGCGAGGTCGTCATATCACGGACTGCCGGTGCTGTTTTAAAAGTCGACTTCTCCAGTAAGCACCCGATTTGCAAACCTATTTTTTACACAAGCGCATGCGTGAAGGAGATCCACGTGCCCAGTTCTTTAAAATATAGTGAAGCTGAGCTCTCACATCTTAACCCTTTAATAAAAGTTTATATCACATTTGCCGATTACGTTTGGGCTCAAGCAGATGATTCCATTGGTTGAAAACGGTTTAGAAACAATAAACCTTAAACGGATGGCCGTAAAGTGACAGGGTTGCTGGTGGGCTTAGCCAACATTGAAAATTTTGAAGAGAAACTTTACAGAATTTAATAAATTTAGATCCTATACGATGCCAAAAAAATAACATAGGTTATGGTATATCGAAGATGAGCACAAGAAAGCGGATGAGCGTGTTATATACAAAATGAAGGTTTTTGTGCCTCTTTTCCACATTTTTTATAATAAGATTGAGAGTCTTTGTGTCATGTGCCGTACATAGTTATGATATTTGGAGCAATGCTGCAACAATCGACAACATATTATTAAAAACAAAAGGCATCGATTTCTTCAATGGCAGAGATGCTTTTGCAACGGAAGTGGGTGCCGTTATTTCAACTCATATTTATTTTTCTTTAATAGCGATGCCGTGTTTGCCTTTAGCGTTATGTTCTGTTGTATAAACTCTAAATTACATTACAATTGTGGGATTACAGTGTTGTTTGAAATATATATTATCTTTTATTACATTGCATTAGCATTAGAAATTATGGAGAAAAAAAAACTTTATCCGAAAAACACGATGCTTTTAGAGTGTAAGAAAAATTACAATAATCGTCAATGCCTATATATACGTATTTAGTTAGTATTATTATTTTGATTTTACTCACATTCACTTCTGAAAATAGATATTGAGGTTCTTTTTATAATTTGCGTTCACTTTTATGCATTCAAGACAAAAAAAAAAAAAATGTGTGACCTTTAAGTGTTCTGGTCCAAATTATCAATCTATCTATCAATCAATTAAAGCAAAGACAAATAATACACAATTTTCCCAGTATTTCTCCAGTCCAAAAATTAAAGCAGTAAAAGTGAATTTAAGAGGCCTTGGGGAGTGAGAAGGGAAAATGAACAAAAATGGGCAGCAAATAGAAAATGAACTAAATAAATCCTTCACCTCAGAATGCATAAAAGAAGAAATAAATGTGATGCCTCAGGCAGAAGTAAAAACCAGCTGAGTGTACGGATTTTAAAATAGAAGAATCCACTGTGCTTCAGGCTATCAATACATTAAAGACTGAAACCCCAGGGCCTGATGGGATTTAACTTTTATTAAGAAGATAAACCTTTATTAAATGTATTCCAGCAACCACTCGAGATGGGCAAATTATCTGATGACTGAAGAGTTGGAATGTGAGTCCACTCCTTAGGAATGGAGTCAAAATAGATTCCTGGAATTCTAAATCAATAAGCCTAAATTTTATCCTGGGAAAAGTTGTAGAAAATGTATTAAGAAACAAATTAGACGTCTGATGTGAAAATAGTCAATTCTTGTTGTCCATGAGACTTATGGTTCTGAGAAACCCTGTATATACAGAAAACATGGATACTGAAGCATTGATCCTGTGGGTAAAATGGAATTTGATTCTTGCAGGATGCCAGCTCTGGGCAAGGACCAGCAAATCACTGTCTGCTGCACCAACTGCCTTCATGTCCTCCTTGATTACATTCCATAAGCCTCATCCTCGGTCTTCCTCTTTCCCTCTTGCCTGATGATTCCATCCTCAGCATTTATTTCCAGACGTACCGCTCATCTATCCTCTTTGGTATGTGCCCAAACCACCTCAATCTCAACACTCCCAATTGGTCACCAAATTGCCATACACATGGTGTCCCTCTAATACAATCTATCCTAATCCTGTCTACATTTTTTACTCAGAAATGTCAGATTACATTGGGAAAAGGATCTCTCACTCAACATTTTGGAAAAGGAATGGAAGGCAGAATTCACTCAAACTCGAAAAAAAAAAAACTGTAAGGATTAGCTTATAAGCAATAAAAAACAAAACAGGTGTTAAAAATAACATAACTGTGTAAACTCCTCACAGCTTCTGTAATGCAATTCCAAAATCGAAGCTTTTAATTTTATTAAATAAGATGCATAATAGTTAAAAAGGCAGGCTCAGTTACAGGAGGTATTCTGGAGGTCACAGAGAAAGAATTCAAACAAAATGGAAGCGCTTCTTCTTTTTAGTAATTCTTGTATGTATCTGTTTGTTATAATATTAATACATTTATTTGTTTTGTAGAGCTTCTGTAAAAATTAAAACTTATTCCCTCCATTATGAACTTGGTTTTCATTCAGGCTTTTTTCATATACGTACATCAAGGTATCCGCCTAGCGTGAATGCAGAACCAGCGAGGTCGTCATATCACGGACTGCCGTGTCTGGACCTACGACAATCTGGTCACTCTACAATATAGATAGATAGATAGATAGATAGATAGATAGATAGATAGATAGATAGATAGATAGATAGATAGATAGATAGATGTAAAAGGCACTATATAATAGATAGATAGATAGATAGATAGATAGATAGATAGATAGATAGATAGATAGATAGATAGATAGATTTGAAAGGCACTATATAATAGATAGATAGATAGATAGATAGATAGATAGATAGATAGATAGATATGAAAGGCACTATATAATAGATAGATAGATAGATAGATAGATAGATAGATAGATAGATAGATGTAAAAGGCACTATATAATTGATAGATAGATAGATAGATAGATAGATGTAAAAGGCACTATATAATAGATAGATAGATAGATAGATAGATAGATAGATAGATAGATGGATAGATAGATGTAAAAGGCACTATATAATAGATAGATAGATAGATAGATAGATAGATAGATAGATGTAAAAGGCACTATATAATAGATAGATAGATAGATAGATAGATAGATAGATGTAAAAGGCACTATATAATTGATAGATAGATAGATAGATAGATAGATAGATAGATAGATAGATAGATAGATAGATAGATAGATAGATAGATAGATACTTTATTAATACTAAATGTCCTGCCTCAATGAGACGTAAGCAGAGCTGCACAAATTTCGTTAAGCAGGACTCAAGCATATCTTTCATCGGACCAAGCAGCCAAACAAGAATTGTAGTCAAGAAGAATTTGAAATCAGAAACACAATAAAGAAACAATTGCTAGCTAATGCACAGTTTTTATCCAATCTCAAAATGAAACTATTAAAATAACTAAAAAATTAAAGATAGCACCGAACTATATAAAACACAAGAAAAAAATTCCTAAAAATGTTTTATTAATAAATGTCACAAAAAGCAACAAAATCAAATACAGTGAATTCAGAAAGTCTTTTGACCCATTCATTTTCTTCTCATTTAATTGTGTTGTAGATTTCATTCTTAATAGATGCATTTGCCATTTGTACCCATCAACCTACACCCAATATCCCATAATGACAAAATGAAGACATGTTTTCAGAAAGGTTTACAAATTTATTAAATATCAGAAACTGACATCTTTCATTCCTAGACGTATTCAGACTGTGACAGATAGGGGGCGCTATCGTCCCCTTGAACCCTCAGACCTCACATCAGACACCAGGTAAAATAAAGACATATTTTTAACTTCATAAATTGTGCACAAAGCACCTCCACCTCCACAGTAATCCACAATAATCAATACAATACAATCAATCCTCCACTCCCAGACGCTTCATCACCCTTCCTCCCAACTCAGCTCAAACTGCTGGGGTTTCCCAGAGTCCTTGATAGTCTTTGACCTGGAAGTGCTACTTTCCCTCAGTCCACACGATTTCATAACACTTCCGGGTAAGGTGTAAACTCCTTCTTTCCTTCATCCCGGAAGTACTTCGTTAATTCCATTCCAGTGACTAGAAAGTACTTTCAGGCTATAATAAAATTCCTCGTGCCTTCCTGCAGCATCCCCTGGAGGACCCCATGGTATCCAGCTGGGCTGTGATGTAAAACTTCACTGTCCATGATGCCCTGCTGGAACATGGGGCACCTTAATATTGCAAGAAGGGCTCCACCTGGCAGCGTGTTGGTATTGGCTGGGATGAACTGCCGGCCATATACCACAACACCTGTAATTCATTACTTTGTAGAAGCTCCTTTGGGAACAATTCCAGTTTTGAGTCATCTTGGTAAGTCTCTACAAGGTAGGCACGCCTGGATTTAAGTAGTTGATCCGATTCTTTCTGACACATCCCATCAAGATCCATTAGATTAGATGGTAAGCATCTGTAAACTGCTATCTTCAGGTCTCTCTGCACACGTTCTGGAAGGTTTAAGTCAGTTCTTTGACTGCGTCACTCAGGAAAACTCAGAGACTTGTCCTGAAGCCACTTCAGCATTGTGTTAAGCCGTATGCTTCAGGCTATCGTTGTGTAGAAAGTTGAACCGTCACCCTAATCTGAGGTGGTACGCACTCTGAAGCGCATTTTCCTCAAGGTCCTCTTTGTATTTGGCTGAATTCATCCTTCCCTCAGTTCTGTGCAGTCTCCTTGTCCCTGCATGATGCCACCATCACCATGCTTCACAATAGGGATGTGATTAAGAAGATGATGAGCATTGCCAGGTCTTTAGAACATTAGAACACTCTAGATCAGAACAGGCCATTCAGCCCAACAAAGCTCGCCAGTCCTATCCACTTATTTCTTCCAAAAAAACATCAAGTCGAGTTTTGAAAGTCCCTAACGTCTTACTGTCTACCGCACTACTTGGTCGTTTATTCCAAGTGTCTATCGTTCTTTGTGTAAAGACAAACTTCCTAATGTTTGTGTGAAATTTCCCCTTCACAAGTTTCCAACTGTGTCCCCGTTTTCTTGATGAACTCATTTTAAAGTCACCGTCTGATCCACTGCACTAATACCCTTCATCATTTTAAACACTTCAGTCAGGTCTCCTCTTTATCTCTGTAAAGGCTCAGCTCTTTTTTTTTTTTTTTAAATTTTATTAATTTTATTGCAATCATTCCATACAAATCAATCAATTTTTACAAAAAGTAGGATTAAGAACAAGTCGACTCCTACTCCTGAGAGCGAGCGCATGGCCAACGGAGTAAAACTTAAGGCTTGTAAACATACCTAAATTGAGTTTGATAAGCTAATAGAGATGAATGGAGAAGAAAAAGAAATACAGAAATAATTGCTTCCTCTGTGCTTTAAGAGCTTATTTTAAAATATTACTGATTAGATCCTGCCATGTTTTGAAAAAAATCTGTACAGATCCTCTGAGTATTTGATTTTTTCCAATTTCAAATAGTATAAAACATCGGTTTCCCACTGACTTAAAAGAGGAAAGTTAGGATTCTTCCAGTTTGGCAAAATAAGTCTGCGTGCCAAAAGTGTAAGGAATGCAATCACAGTTTGTTGGTCTTTCTCCACTTTAAACCCATCTGGAAGAACCCAAACACAGCTGTTAATGGGTTAGGAGGGATTGTGAGACCGAGGCTGTCTGAAAGGTAATTAAAAATTTTGGTCCAGAATAATGTTAATTTGGTGCAGGCCCAGAACATGTGACCCAGTGAGGCTGGGACTTGATTTCAGCGTTCGCAGGTTGGATCTCACCCTGGAAACATTTTGGAGAGTTTTAGGCGAGACAGATGTGCATGATATATGATTTTGAGTTGAATAATTGTATGCTTTGCGCATATGGAGCTCGAGTGATTTCTCTGCATTGCTACTTTCCACTCCTTTTCTGATATATTAATTGAGAGATATTTTTCCCAGTGTCTACAGCATTAAGCTTACTTACTGTTATATTGATCCAGATACTATACTTTACTATACTGATACTCTACATACACACTGACTATCTACTCGAATATTAACCAAATGAGCACGATCAGTGAATGCAAGCCACCTTTATAGTATGCTGAGAAAGCGTCAAGCTCGTTCACACCTGCCCAGGATGTCAAGTTCCACAGAACAGCTTCTAACCTGGCCTGATGCCACTCCTGGACATGCCCAGGCTGCACAAACCTTTGTTAAGTCACATACGGGAGCAAAAATGTTTGGATACAAATATAAGAAAATATCAAGACAAAACTCTGAAATGGTACGTGATGGGTAAATTTTTATGTGATATTCGTGATCAGCACCCAAAAATCTATAAGAAACACCCAAAAGTGTTCAAGAAGCAAAAACTTTGTTGTGCATTGTATTTAGTAAAATCATTTATATAACTTAAATAACTAGGAAAAGGCTTTCACACCACCTTCCTCTTACTTATAATCAAGCATAATATCATTTAGCCAAGTATTTCATTTTATACTGCGCAAATAAGTCAACCTTTTCTGTTTTGTGAACATGATAGATAGATAGATAGATAGATAGATAGATAGATAGATAGATAGATAGATAGATAGATAGATAGATAGACAGACATGAAAGGCACTAGACAGATAGATATATAGTGCATTTCATGTCTATCTATCTATCTATCTATCTATCTATCTATCTATCTATCTATCTATCTATCTATCTATCTATCTATCTATCTATCTATCTATCTATATAGTGCCTTTCATGTCTATCTATTTATCTATCTATCTAATAGATAGACATGAAAGGTACTATATATTAGATAGATAGAAATGAAATGCACTATATAATAGACAGATATATAGTACCTTTAATGTTTGTCTATCTAACAGATAGATAGATAGACAGACATGAAAGGCACTAGATAGATAGATATATAGTGCCTTTCATGTCTATCTATATAGAGCCTTTCATGTCTATCTATCTAGCTATCTATCTATTATATAGTGCCTTTCATGTCTATCTATCTAGCTATATAGTGCCTTTCATGTCTGTTTATCTAAATAGTGCCTTTCGTGTCTATCTATTAAAGGCACTATATAATAGATAGAAAAGGCACTACATAATAAATAGAAAAGGCACTATATAATAGATAGAAAAGGCACTATATAATAGATAGATAGATAGATAGATAGATAGATAGATAGATAGATAGATAGATAGATAGATAGATAGATAGATAGATAGATAGATAGATATGAAAGGCACTTTATAATACATAGATAGATAGATATGAAAGGCACTATATAATAGATAGATAGATAGATAGATAGATAGATAGATAGATAGATAGATAGATAGATAGATAGATAGATAGATTCACACATGTGGAATTAGGAGACAGCTAAAGGGCTTGAATAAATGTAATACTACATCAGACCACGGTGTGGCAGAGTGTGCTGACTGTCAGGAGTGCCACACACTCCTTTCCAGTGACCTCAAGACCCCCCATGCTCTCCCAATCCGTCTACTGACTTCATTGGAAGAGTCACCAGAGACATGAATGTCACTGCCGAGGTAAGTAATTTCTTAAAAACGTCGACATCATAAAACAAAAAACAAGAATAACAGAAACAAAGTTTGAAAGGTGAATTTGAAATTATTTTTGCAAAAATCTTCTTCAGTGGTTAACTGTTTCCAGGTCTCTCCAGGGATGTTCAGTTGAGGCTTTGATTGGAGCACTCAAGAACATTCCTATATTTTCTTTACTTTGTGTTTAGGATCTTTGTCCTGTTCAAAAGTACAAATCAGTACTCAGCGGGCTCTCAGCAGGTTTTCATTAAGGACATTTCTGTTCTTTGTTCCGTTCAGATCATCAGACCATGGAGACCATCAGTGGACACCTATTTTCAAGTATTTCCAGAGTTTTTCAATTGAGTTCAAGTCCAGACTCTGGCCTAGGACATTCAAGAACATTCTCAGAGTTGACCTTAAGCCACACCTGTGTTGTCTATTACTTTGTGCTTAGGGTCACAAATTCCCTCATTCCAGTCTGTCCGATCATCCCTGCTGCTGATTAACAACCCCATAGCCTGATGCTGCCACCTCCATGCTTCAACATTGAAATGGTATTGCTCAGGTGGTTAGCAGTGCCTGGTTTCCTCCATACATGACAAATAGTTCAGTCTTGGTTCTGTCAGAACAGAGAATCTTGGTTCTCACAAAATCCTTTCTGAAAACTCCAAGTGGGCTTTCATGTGTCATTGGGCCACTCTGCCATGAAACTCATGGTCACTCTGGCTGAGCTCCACAGAATATGTGTGGAGTTAAGAAAAACTTCCAGGAGGACAACCATCACTGCCAACACACCACCAATGCTGGCTTTACGACAGAATGGCTAGACTTAAATCTCTCCTCAGGAAAAGACACATGGAAGCCTATGTGGAGTTTGCAAAAAGACACCTAAAGGACACTTAGACTGTAAGAAGCAAGATTCTCCAGTCTGATGAAACCAAGATTAGCATCATGTCTGAAGGAAACCAGGCTCCGCTCATCACCTGTGCAATACTATTGCAACCGTGAAACATGTTTTGAGTGGCAGGGACTGCGAGACTAGATGATGTTGTGAGAATGCTAAACAGAGCAAAATACAGACATATCTTTAAAGTAAATCTGCTCTGGACATCATACTGGATCATAGATCATAGATGTACCTTCCAACAGGACAATGACCCTAAACCCAAAGTACAAAGCAAAACAACACAAGATTTGATTTGGGACAACTCTAAGAACATCCTCGAGCACGGACTTGAACCTTATCGAACATCTTTGGAGAAACCTGAAAATGGCTGTCCACTGATGGCATCCATCCAACCTGAAAGAGCTTGAGAGGATCTGCCGAGAACAGTGGCAGAAAAATCCTCAAATCCAGGGGTGCCAAGCTTGTCAAGTAAGAACCAAGAAGACTCCAGGCTGGAAGTACTGAGAAAAAAAGTCTGAATACTCATGTCAATGGGATATTTCAGGTTTTATTTTTATTTTTAATAAATTTGCAAAAATTTCTAAAATCCTGTTTTCAATTTGTCATTCTTATGTATTGAGTGCTGCTTAAGTAATATGGGTGGAAAAAATGAATCAAATGATTTTAGCACAAAGCTGTAGCATAACAAATTGTGAAAAATGTGAAGGGGTCTGGATGGATGGATGGATGGATGGGTGGATGAATGGATGGATGGAAGCAAATAAAAATGGTAATGATCAGCAATAAGTAAATTTAGAAAAGTATTCGAGATTTTATGTTGACACAACATTCTCATTCTCCAGGCAATATGCAGAAGCAATTAAAAGACTAATAAAATGTGAGGCTTCATTATAAAAGCTGCGGAGTATAAATCAATGGACATTATGCTGAAACTCTGTCATGCCGCATTTAGGAGGCTTGTGTGCAATTCAATGTAAATATATTATTATTATTAGTAGTAGTAGTAGTATTATCATCCATCCATTATCCAACCCACTATATCCTAACAAAGGGTCACGGGGGTCTGCTAGAGCCAATCCCAGCCAACACAGGGTGCAAGGCAGGAAACAAACCCAAGGCAGGGCGCCAGCCCTCCGCAGTATTATTATTATTAGTAGTAATAATTATTTCATCTTAACTAACTCCATTAGAGTCTCAGTCAGGGCTTCATATTGGCTTAGACAGTAAATTTTATACTAAGTGACCAAACTGTCACCAAACATCAACTATGAGAAGTCTGCGCTGCTCCATATAACACAAACTGTGTGTTGAGTTGACTTGGGAGCTCCAAACTGGCCACATCTCTGTGTGTTTGTGTGCATGTGCGTGTTCTCTGATGGACTGGTGCCCAGACCAGAGACAGAAGTGTTACGTTTAATGCTGGTGGCATATACTCTGGTGCCCCTTGACTCTGAATTGGATTAAACAGGTTTCACTTTGTGTTATGTTATGTTATGTTATCACAGTGGCGCAGTGGGTAGCACTGCTGCCTCGCAGTTAGGAGACCTGGGTTAGCTTCCTGGGTCCTCCCTGTGTGGAGTTTGTATGTTCTCCCCATGTCTGCGTGGGTTTCCTCTGGGTGCTCCGGTTTTCTCCCACAGTCCAAAGACATGCTGGTTAGATAGATTGGAGATCCTAAATTGTCCCTAGTGTGTGCTTGGTGTGAGTGTGTGTATGCATGTGCCCTGGGGTGGGCTGGCGCTCTGCCCAGGGTTTGTTCCTGCCTTGTGCCCTGTGTTGGCTGGGATTGGCTCCAGCAGACCCCCATGACCCTGTAGTTAGGATATAGCAGGTTGAATAATGGATGTTATGATATGTTATGTTATGTTGCTTGTAAATAATTATAAGGTGCTATAAGATTATTGCCTGGGGACTCACTCCCCCTTCTCTCCCTATTTTGTCACCAAGTTCGTTAACCAGTTTCTATAAGGTTTGCACCTTTAAGCTGCAGTTTAAAAATATGAGTTAAATAATGAAACAAATGAAGGTGAAGGAATATTCTAGTGCATTGAAGTGCATAAGAAATGTACTTGTGGGGACCTGAAAACTCACTTGATTTACTGTAGGACACTGGCTCAGGTTGCCCCGATCGCGACAAGGTGTTGGTGAAACACAGAGGTGTTTCAGGAAGACCAATTTGAACAGTCACAAAAGGAATGAAGACCAGGCATTTCATTTTCAGTATCCTTTATTGATCACTTGTACTGTATTCCAATATAACAAATGCAACTTAACTTGGCCTTACTGTACTACTCAACATTTTTTACACCTCTGGCACACTTCCTGAACACCCATACACCTGTCAGATTGGCTCTGTCCTTCTTCTCTCTCTCTCTCTCTCTCTCTCTCTCTCTCTCTCTCTCTCTCTATATATATATATATATATATATACACAGTATATATATAAAATCCAACATCTATCTGTCTGTCCGTCTCTCCACTTTTCACGAGAGAACTATTTAACGGATTTAAATTGGTTTGTTTTTCTTTAATTTGCTTGAATATTCCGGTTGATTTTACGACTTCTCTCATCGTGCTAAGTATCATAGTTCACTTGTGGCACTAATTTATTTGTACAAATCTGAAAAAGGGAGGGGGAGGTGGGACCTCAGGAGTGGGGAGCCAGACGGGGCCCTCCTCACTCACGCACCAACCTTTGTTCGAGTCGCTCTACCTCTCGCCACGTGTTGGAGCGCACCTTGCCTCTGCATAGCTAGTGATACCTGTGTATTCAGCAGACATTATCACCTAGAAATTGTTAAGGAGTAACGTCTGACTTTTTGAAAGAAAGATCAGAGCTCCATGTGTTTTTGAGGGTAGCTGCTGATTGCCAGAGATATGCTCTTCTCCCCTCGCGGGGGATGCTCTCCCGTCAGAGCTGAACACGATCAAATACATTGGCGACGTTTGACGTTGGAACGTACCTACCTTCCGCTTGGTCAAAGATTCCTTGCCAGCATTTTACATTTTTGGCAAAGAGATCAGAACTACATTCTCACCCCTGATAGCAAAACCAAAACTATTTTTAAAGTTTGTCCTGTTTCACTACTACACAGGCAGAGCCACAGGGGATAGCTAGTGGCACTATAAAGTTAAAGCACAAATCTGAACAGCTTCTAAAGCAGCAATTTTAAAAACACTTCCGTGATAAACTATTGAAACCTGCAGCAGATAAATAAATTCCAGTGTAGAGAAGGGAGATGTTGCAAAGATGCCACAAAAAATCCAAAACAGGTAACTAAAGAGAGAGAGTGTGTAGTTTCTGCAGTACTGACAGAAGAGAAACAGTCCTATTATTTCTAATTGGAGGCATTTATCAAGGGGACTGTGACTGTGGTTAGAAAAAAACAGAAAAATATTGCGGCTGTTAGCAACAAACCGATTAGTTGGCATTAGACAAAACAGAAATTGGCGAACTGCAGCCATGCCATTAAGAAAAAAAATAATTATTCTGCTACATTAGCTTCCACTTCAGTACTGGAGTCGTGTAGATTATCATTATCATCAAGTTCCTTTAAATTCATTTACCAAGTGGTGCTGAGCAATGCTGTGATCATCCACGCACAATCCAAGAGAACACTGACTGATACAGACTTCTAAAGCAGGGCCGGATTAAGACCTTTAGAATTAAATTAGTGTTCCCATATATGTGAGCAGCACACACTTCAGTGGACTAATAAACAGGACAACCAACATGACCAAGACCAGAATGAGCATGTGAGCCTCGGTGGACTGTGTGGCAGTTACCAGATTCTAATTTTCTTGTATTCCCAAGATGAATATAATTAACTTCTGTTATGACTATTATTATATATATATATAAATTAAACAGTGGTGCTTGAAAGTTTGTGAACCCTTTAGAACTTTCAATATTTCTGCATTAATATGACCTAAAACATCATCAGAATTTCACTCAAGTCCTAAAAGTAGATAAAGAGAAACCAGTTAAACAAATGAGATAAAAATATCATACTTGGTCATTTATTTACTGAGGAAAAGGATTGAATATTACATACTAGGAGAATACCCGCGCTTCGCAGCGGAGAAGTAGTGTGTTAAAGAAGTTATGAAAAAGAAAAGGAAAAATTTTAAAAATAATGTAACATGATTGTTAATGTAATTGTTTTGTCATTGATATGAATGTTGTTCTCATATCTATATCTATCTATATATATATATATATATATATATATATATATATATATATATATATATATATATATATATATATACTGTATAATGTATACTGTGAGTGGAAAAAAAACACACCAAAATGTTTTTCATCACATCTTCAACAATAGTCGGCCGATATTGATAAAATTTGGAACATTGTTTAAACTTGAGTCAAAGCCTGGTCAAAGCAGTATAAGATCTTACTTATTTATAAATTTGGTTGCCAAATCAAACATTAAGTAAATCAGCCGACTATTGTTGAAGATGTGATGAAAAACATTTTGGTGTGTTTTTTTTCAACTCACAGTGTATATATCTATCTATCTATCTATCTATATAAATATATCTATATCTATATATATATATATATCTATATATATATATATATATATATATATATATATATATATATATATATATATATATATATATCAAAATACCAGCTTGGCAGCGAGAAGTAAAAAGAAAAGGAAACTTTAAAAGGAAATTTTAATAATAACGTAACATGATTGAAAATGTAATTGTTTTGTCATTGTCATGAGTGTTGCTGGCATATATATATATATATATATATATATATATTTATATATATATATATACGAGTATACAGTGGTGTGAAAAACTATTTGCCCCTTCCTGATTTCTTATTCTTTTGCATGTTTGATGTTTCTGATCATCAAACACATTTAACCATTAGTCAAATATAACACAAGTAAACACAAAATGCAGTTTTTAAATGATGGTTTTATTATTTAGGGAGAAAAAATCCAAACCTACATGGCCCTGTGTGAAAAAGTACTTGCCCCCTGAACGTAATAACTGGTTGGGCCACCCTTAGCAGCAATAACTGCAATCAAGCGTTTGCGATAACTTGCAATGAGTCTTTTACAGGCTCTGGAGGAATTTTGGCCCACTCATCTTTGCAGAATTGTTGTAATTCAGCTTTATTTGAGGGTTTTCTAGCATGAACCGCCTTTTTAAGGTCATGCCATAGCATCTCAATTGGATTCAGGTCAGGACTTTGACTAGGCCACTCCAAAGTCTTCATTTTGTTTTTCTTCAGCCATTCAGAGGTGGATTTGCTGGTGTGTTTTGGGTCATTGTCCTGTTGCAGCACCCAAGATCGCTTCAGCCTGAGTTGACGAACAGATGGCGGACATTCTCCTTCAGGATTTTTGGTAGACAGTAGAATTCATGGTTCCATCTATCACAGCAAGCCTTCCAGGTCCTGAAGCAGCAAAACAACCCCAGACCATCACACTACCACCACCATATTTTACTGTTGGTATGATGTTCTTTTCTGAAATGCTGTGTTCCTTTTACGCCAGATGTAACGGACATTTGCCTTCCAAAAGTTCAACTTTTGTCTCATCAGTCCACAAGGTATTTTCCCAAAAGTCTTGCCAATCATTGAGATGTTTCTTAGCAAAATTGAGACGAGCCCTAATGTTCTTTTTGCTTAACAGTGGTTTGCGTCTTGAAAATCTGCCATGCAGGCCGTTTTTGCAGGCCAGTCTCTTTCTTATGGTGGAGTCGTGAACACTGACCTTAATTGAGGCAAGTGAGGCCTGCAGTTCTTTAGACGTTGTCCTGGGGTCTTTTGTGACCTCTCGGATGAGTCGTCTGCGCTCTTGGGGTAATTTTGGTCGGCCGGACACTCCTGAGAAGGTTCACCACTGTTCCATGTTTTTGCCATTTGTGGATAATGGCTCTCACTGTGGTTCGCTGGAGTCCCAAAGCTTTAGAAATGGCTTTATAACCTTTACCAGACTGATAGATCTCAATTACTTCTGTTCTCATTTGTTCCTGAATTTCTTTGGATCTTGGCATGATGTCTAGCTTTTGAGGTGCTTTTGGTCTACTTCTCTGTGTCAGGCAGCTCCTATTGAAGTGATTTCTTGATTGAAACAGGTGTGACAGTAATCAGGAAATTGAACTCAGGTGTGATACACCACAGTTAGGTTATTTTTGAACAAGGGGGCAATTACTTTTTCACACAGGGCCATGTAGGTTTGGATTTTTTTTCTCCCTGAAGAATAAAAATCAGCATTTAAAAACTGCATTTTGTGTTTACTTGTGTTATATTTGACTAATAGTTAAATGTGTTTGATGATCAGAAACATTTTGTGTGACAAACATGCAAAAGAATAAGAAATCAGGAAGGGGGCAAATAGTTTTTCACACCACTGTATAACTTCCTGGTAACTTGGACACAACATTACGTACCATGGATTTAGAATGAATTCAGACTTCTTCACTTTTCTCATATTTCTCTATAGGCCTATACATCGGAGCCATGTACTAAAATATTTATATATATTGTTTTGGTTTTTTTTTCTTCATCAAGCAAAACTTGATACCCCTGACTCACAACATTAAAACAGTGTTTTAGAAATGATTTCACATTTATTAAAAATTAAAAAATCTGAAATGTCACACTGAGACAAGTATTCAGAACCCCTGCTTTGACACTTGAAGTTTGCTTCAGGAGCATCTCATTCAATTGATCACCATTGAGATGTTTCTACACCTTGTCTTGAATCCACCTGTGCTCAATTCAGTTGATTGCAAATGATAAGGAAAGGCACAGTCCTGTTTATGGAAGAGCAAAAACCAAGACATGAGGGCAAAGGAGCTGGCTGCAGAGCTCAGAGCCAAGATTGTGTGAAGGCCCAGATCTGGAAACAGTTGCAAAAACTTTCCTTCAGCATTGAAGACTCCCAATAGCACATCAGCCTTCATAATTGTTAAACGGAAGATGTTTGGAACAACCCTAACTCTTTTTAGAGCTTTCCACCCAGACAGACTGTGCAATCATGGAAGATGGACCTTAGTAAGAGAAGTGATTAAGAACCCAATGATCACTTTGACTAAACACAGAGCGGACAAAACATTCACCTTCCAACAGGACAACTCTAAGGATAAAGCAAAGACAGCACAAAAGTGTCTTAGAGCCAACTGTGGGAAAGCCCTTGAGTAGCTTATCCAGAGCCCAGATTTGAATCCAATCAAACAACTCTAGAGAGACCTGAAAAAAAGCTCTCCACTGATGGTCTCTGTCTATGCTGACACATCTTCAGAGGATCTGCTGAGAAGAATGGCAGAAAAATCCCCAAATCTTGGCTTATTAAACCCAAGAAGACTCCAGGCTGGGATCACTGCCAAAAGGGGCTTCAACAAAGTTCTCAGTAAATTTCAGAATACTTGTTCCAATGTGGTCATTCTTTTTTAGTTTTTAATCAATTTACCAATAATCTCTTTGTCATTCCAAAGTGTTGAGGGTTCCTTTGTGTGAGGATTTTAGCACAAAGCTACATCATAAGAAAATTTGTAAAAAATGAATGGTCTGAAGACTTTTTGAAATCAGTGAGCTTGGTACCATGGATGACTCGTGCATGTAGAGAAGGAAAATCTTACCATAAAGTTTTAGAAGGCATCGTAAAGGATTTGTCTTAAATGTCAAATTGTTGTAAGTCGCCTTGGGTAAGAGTGTTAGCTAAATACACTCACCTAAAGGATTATTAAGAACACACGGTGTTTGAGCCCCTTTCGCCTTCAGAACTGCCTTCATTCTACGTGGCATTGATTCAACAAGGTGCTGAAAGCATTCTTTAGAAATGTTGGCCCATATTGATAGGATAGCATCATGCAGTCGATGGAGATTTGTGGGATGCACATCCAGGGCACGAAGCTCCCGTTCCACCACATCCCAAAGATGCTCTATTGGGTTGAGATCTGGTGACTGTGGGGGCCATTTTAGTACAGTGAACTCATTGCCATGTTCAAGAAACCAATTTGAAATGATTCGAGCTTTGTGACATGGTGCATTATCCTGCTGGAAGTAGCCATCAGAGGATGGGTACATGGTGGTCATGAAGGGATGGACATGGTCAGAAACAATGCTCAGGTAGCCCGTGGCATTTAAACGATGCCCAATTGGCACTAAGGGGCCTAAAGTGTGCCAAGAAAACATCCCCCACACCATTACACCACCACCAGCACCAGCATTCACAGTGGTAACAAGGCATGATGGATCCATGTTCTCATTCTGTTTACGCCAAATTCTGACTCTACCATTTGAATGTCTCAACAGAAATCGAGACTCATCAGACCAGGCAACATTTTTCCAGTCTTCAACTGCCCAATTTTGGTGAGCTCGTGCAAATTGTAGCCTCTTTTTCCTATTTGTAGTGGAGATGAGTGGTACCCGGTGGGGTCTTCTGCTGTTGTAGCCCATCCGCCTCAAGGTTGTGCGTGTTGTGGCTTCACAGATGCTTTGCTGCATACCTCGGTTGTAACGAGTGGTTATTTCAGTCAAAGTTGCTCTTCTATCAGCTTGAATCAGTCGGCCCATTCTCCTCTGACCTCTAGCATCAACAAGGCATTTTCACCCACAGGACTGCCACATACTGGATGTTTTTCCCTTTTCACACCATTCTTTGTAAACCCTAGAAATGGTTGTGTGTGAAAATCCCAGTAACTGAGCAGATTGTGAAATACTCAGACCGGCCCGTCTGGCACCAACAACCATGCCACGCTCAGAATTGCTTAAATCACCTTTTCAGTCCTTTTCAGTTTGGAGTTCAGGAGATTGTCTTGACCAGGACCAGACCCCTAAATGCATTGAAGCAACTGCCACGTGATTGGTTGATTAGATAATTGCATTAATGAGAAATTGAACAGGTGTTCCTAATAATCCTTTAGGTGAGTGTATGAAGTAATTATAATAATTTAATCCTGATTTTTTTTTTTGGTATCAATCATACTTGGAAACCCACAAATTTGAAAATCTTCTTTGATTCTTTTATAGACCTTGTGTTCTAATGAATGTTCGGTAACCGGAGGAGCCTAAGGAGTAATTAGTCAATCGTACTGTGATCAGGACCTGCTGTCGTCTTTATTTGCATTTTAACAAAGGATGCACTCCTAAAAATAATACTTGCCTAATGACATTTTACTTGTGGTGTGGTTCTTTGTAGAAGCATCGGTTGGCAAACAATCATTTAAATGTGGGAAGAGTTCTTTGCATATAAAGTTGGTTCTTCTGGCTTTGAAAAGGTTCCTTAATATGTGGTCAAAATAGAAATCTTGAACGTATAGCAGAAAGGAACAGATCAAGAAAACCTGAGTTAAGCCTGAGTGATTGTATGCAGCAAGAGTCCTTTTAAAATTAAGAACCCACTGATATTTCACAAATCTCTTATTGTCTCTTTTTTTCGTTTTTTAAATGGAGCATTTTATGTCTCTAAACCAATAAAGGCTCTTTCTGGATGGTTCTTTTGGGGACCAAAAATGGTTCTCCATTCACTTCCCATATAAGAATTGCTCTGTCACCTTTATTTTTATAAGAACGTAAATGCCCCAGCTTTTAATTTTTTTTTTTAACCATTTCCTACTGACTCTGTCAAATGTGTTTTTAATACTTCTTAATATTTCATGTGGTTCTGTGGTGTGCCTTTCTCTATGTTTAAGAACATTTCGCTGTCTTAATACAACGTGTATAGGATGTCACGAACATTTCCCGTCTGCCGATACGAGGAGAACCGCCTAAATTCAACCGTCGCAAAGCTTCTCACCCCCTCCAGACGGGGTTATAACACCGATCGTCACGCACGGCCGCGTGGGTCGCTCGTTTAGGGAAAGCAATGTGGGAGTCGTGCGTGTTCATGTCACCGATGTGGCGCTCGAACAAAACCGACCGCCGTTTAACATATAACAGCAAAACCGCCTTTAACATTTAAGAGAGTACATGTGGAAACGTTTAAAGGGTTAATTTAAGAGTTCATTTACCATTAGAGATTTTGCTATGATGAAAGGCAATATGGAAAATAACCATTGCATGTTTGGTAATAAAGCCACACCTATAGGCACGCATTATACTTTTAAAATTACGTCGGATGGTGTGTAGCAGACAAGAGGAATAAATACAAAAAGTGTTTTATGAATTTTCTTTCTGTATTCCAGCAGCTCTCGCAAAAAAAAAAAATAAATACAAAACTGTACTGTGGCGCCATAAATGCCACGGGAAATGAAATGTGTTTCTCAATAGTGAAGACCACCTTTTGGAAAATAAGTCTAAATTTAAATTGAAATGAGTATACATTTTAAAAAAATCGCATAATAAAATCCTTGAAGCATTCATTCATTCATTGAGACAAAGAGCAAAACCCGCAATCGACACGTCACCGGTTAGACGATAAAGACGGTAATCACACTAAGGACTATAAGACTACAAATGATAGATAGATAGATAGATAGATAGATAGATAGATAGATAGATAGATAGATAGATAGATAGATAGATAGATAGATAGATAGATAGATTTCCACAAGGGACATTAGGTGTTAAAGTGTAAGGTTGCCATAGCACAATTAGTGGTACCCACAAAAAGCAATAAAAGGTGCACGTGTATTTTACTCTTTTGAAGAACGATTTAATATGACGACAAAAAATATATATACTTCCTTAGAAATAATGAAGCTCAAGTACTAAACAGGTACATATTATAATAAATAACGACAGCTACCCTTTAAATGCATACCAGAATTTCTAAAAGAAGAAAACGTATAACTTGGCTAAAGACATAAAGAGCAGCCACATCCCCCGTGAGGCTCTATAAAGGCGTGTTTTCGTAGGTATGAAGGAGCCCCAGTAGGCTTTTAACAATGGGCACTTAGAGGTGAACCAGGACTTCAACTGATTTGCAGAGTTTTTAATGTTCCTGTTTGTCTCTCCAGAATAACTAGAATTTGATTTCTTGTAGACAAATACACCTGCGATGACATTATATCGTGCAGTGTGGCGTGATCGCGAGAGTTTCGAGTTTTGCGACTGCCACACTGTAAACGTTGGAATGTGGGACGAGTCACGTGTCACTCACACCGCGAGGCTGTATTCTATAAAGTGGTCACCATGCCACCCGTAAAAATGGCAGCTTTATGTGGGGCTTGAATTTGCCCCCATTTCGTGAGTACAAGAAAAGAAGAAAATCTCAATTTTCTTTCGTCTATCTGTGAGTGACGATAGCATCAACTATTAAAACTCTGGTTATAAAATGGCAGTTTACTGGGTTGTGTGGTTCCATTGCTTGACAAAGAACCATTTTCATTCAAGGCTTCTTTGCATATGAAGTTCAGTCTTAGGACTTTGAAAAGGTTCCTAATATGTGGATAAAACCGAATTTTAATGTACAGCAGAAAATAAATAAATCAAGAAAACCTGATCTTAGACCATTTAGCCACTTCGGCATCATTTATTAAGAAATTATGTAGAGCACAGAGGGCTGAAAAAAATGGTTTTTGAAAAGTATTAATAGTCATAATACACTTTGTAACATATTCGGTCATTATATTATCAGCCGTTGCTTAATAAGAAAAACATTCCTTGTATTTTAACTTTGGTTCATTTAAAATTTACTTCAGTGGTTACACTCTCTGTGTTGGTTTCAGAGTATAACGAAGTGATTTCTATAGTGATCTATACCTTTAGGCCGCTACCATCACCTTGGAAATTAGGCAGTGTGGAAATGATGAGGTGGGCTCGATTTAGTCAGGGCCGTTTATTAAAATTATTATTATAACGCTTTAATCATTTTTTAACTAACTCTATGCAATGCAACTTATGAGCACATCTATGCAATATAACTTCAAAATATCAGGGCTAAAAACAGAAATCCGTCTTGTTCTTTATTAATTATTATTATGATGATGATTGTTGTTGTGTTAAGATATTTTTCTAGAAGTTGATTTTTTTTTTCAGAGCTAATGAATATTAATTGCAATGACAAATAAAAAAAATGTGTCAGGATCAAAATGAGGCATTGGAATAGATGAAAAATACATTTAATGTCGCTGTTAACCCCCTTTTTTAAAGAGATCCGCAGAATAGCCAAGATGTCACTTAAAGATTCGTATTTATTATGACAATTTAGATATATGCGTTTGTGTTTTATGTTAAAAAGAGGACCAACTATATATACATTTTTAGTTGAAAAAAAAAATGAATATAATTTTAGTTTTGTAAAAAATCTCCCCATTCCAGTTTGGTTTTGTTACATAATCCATAAAATTAAAATGTTATTGACAAGTACACAAAACTGTCTTGATAAGTGCGTGACTGCTTTTAGTTTTGTAAAGCTAATCGCAAAAAAGTGCTAATCTGCTGTATAAGGTAATAATGACATATTTTAATCAATAAAAAATTGCCTTGATAACGGAAACAATTAATAATAAACCGTTACCATTGCAGTCTTACAGTAAAGTAGATAGAAAAATATGTATTTTAAAGAGTTGATGCTCAAGGAAAGTAACTAACATTATCATCCTTATGAAAGTATTTTTATGTGTGCATACTCATCCAGTCTAACAACAACAACGACGTAATAATAATAATAATAATAATAATAATAATAATAATAATAATAATAATAATAATAATACAAACATTGAGTATTATCTTCTTATTCTACTTTAAAATTAAATGATTAATCCTCATTATTTAATGTTATTTATGTTTGTACCCGTATTTCCTGACCCGTGTATTTTGAGAAATGATAATGGAGATTTGCCTTTATAAATTTGTTTCAGTTTGGCAAAAAAAATGGCAGCAAAATATTTTTTGAAAGATTGAATAATATTGTAATATTATGCGCATTGATATAAGAAAGAAAAACACACTGGAATTATAAATTATCTGACTAACTAAAAAGATTACACTATGCAAGCTTTCTTTTTAGTTAGCCTATAAAAGGTGTCATTTTGCTTGACTTCTCACATACGTTCATAATGACTAACACGGTACAACACCCTAGTACTATACATTATCTGGATAATTCGGATTTATAAAATATAAGCGAAGTGTTGTTCCAATACTGTATTTAAAAACAGCTTTCTTTCTTTCTTTTTCTTTTCTGCTCCTGCTATTAAAAGCAATAGTCTCATAGAGTTTATATTTATAGATACATTTTTATCTGCAGTTGTATGCAGTTTCAAGAACAAGTACATCCGATTTATTTTCTAAGCATAATATAAAATAGGATGGTGAACAGCACGATGGCACCAGGCGCGAGATCAAATGCAATTCTAACATTGTGTCTTGTGAAGCTATTTTTTTTTTTTTAACCAGTTTAATTATTAAAGTATTGTATATTATTGTGTGTGTGTGTGTGGAATGTACTTTTCAGGAGTATATATACTTTTATAAATAAAGTCACCAACGTGCATTCTTCAGAGGGATTCCGTAATAGAATCATTTTTGGTTCCCTATTCCGGGCAGAACCTTTATATATTTATATCGGAAATAGGTTTCATGAAGAGCGATGAGTAGATAACAGATTTGTGAAATACCAGTAGGTTCCTGATTTTAAAGGAATCATTGCTGTATAAAACAACACAAACCGAGTTCAAGTTTTTTTTGGTCTATTAGTATCCTGCCTATAACTATTCATTAAAGAGCTTTTTCATCCACATATCTGGAAACCGCTAAAAACCCAAAGCTCCAACTTCATATGCAGAGAAGCCTTCCCAGAATGAAACTGTTCATTGTCATGCAAATGTCCAACAAGGAAACACACAACCCGGTAATATCCCATTAAAGAATCGTTATTTTAATTGTGTATGTGAGTCTTTTTTATTAAACACATTTATTAGCGCGCGTGCTATCTAGTGTTAGGTTAAGGTATATCTAAAAGACTGAAGTAACCTGATTTTACCCTATAGGTCATGGTTTTGTTTATGGCTTTATTTATAATGAAGTGTGTAGTGTGTTTTCGGCATGTACAACGTATTTAAATTGATTAAATACCCTTTCTTCTGTTTTTTTGGGGGGTACCCTAATTACTGGTATGACTAGTATCATTTAGCATCTAACGTTAATGGTTAAATAAATGCTTATCTATCTATCTATCTATCTATCTATCTATCTATCTATCTATCTATCTATCTATCTATCTATCTATCTATCTATCTATCTATCTATTATACAGTGTCTTTCATATCTATCTATCTATCTATCTATCTATTATATAGTGCCTTTCATTTCTATCTATCTATCTATCTATCTATCTATCTATCTATCTATCTATCTATCATAGACTGCCTGTCATTTCTATCTTTCTACACGTTGCACATGTTTTTGTTGTCTGATAACAGACACTGACACATAACGTGTATCTCTATGATTATAGACCTCCTTTTGACTTTTATTTCAAACCCATGACTCTACCTAAACTCCCACAAGAAATGCAAGCTTTTGAACAGAACCGAAGTGTATGAATTCATCGCATGGACATCTTACCCCAGGATAGACCCATTCGCTCAGCCTCACGGCCCCGGTTGCCCCCTCCCACTTCAACAGACGCAAACTGACAATCTGTTAAGAATTTGATTTATGTCTGATGCCGATAGATGTGAAGATGGAGAGAAGACAGCTCTATCTCAGTTCTAGATTGATTACTTTGCTGTTTCTTATTCTAATATCGAATGGCTAAGCTTTTGGATATGTTTTCTCCTTCTTCCAAGAAGCAAACCTCTGACTTTTTATATTAAATATCATATGTGTAAACGAAGCCAACGGCACACCGTTACCTGTCTTTTTCTTAACGGTTAACTTCTGAAAAGTGAGTCAGGTGACTTACCTTTCTTTGAATTTTCGAAATATTTTACTGCGAGGTAGACATCATCTTTTTTAATCCAAGAATTCGTAAAAGGAAGACCGATTTGTGTAGAAATAGGATTTATTTTAACAACATCATACCCTCTTAGACTATTCACAAAAGAAAAGTGAATATTTTACCAAAAATGTTCTCCCTTTAAGAACAACAAAAGACTTTGCATTGTGTTGGTCAAGGTCAGCTGAAAGGAAGCTGTGTGCTTTTTCACGGCTGTGTGGACACAGACCGCCTCTTTTAACTTGAACTTGGACTTCTGACGCGACAGGTCTTTCACCAAGATAACTTTTGTGTTTGTATGCGGGCCCAGAGCCATCCGTTTAGTGTCACAAAGTCACCTCCAAGTTTTTACTTTCTACCGATTAAAGTCTCGCCCGTTTTCATTCTCTATGCGAGCTAAAACCATGCACAAAATATTTCAGAAGATTCGTATTTTTTAAGACACGTAGGAGGTTCTCGCACATTGGAATAGCAGACGCAGACGCCGTATAGAGTAATTGAAATTGCACTCTGGAATATTTGACGGCTGATTACAAAAAACCTATAATGTTTATTATTGCTAAATAAAGGATGACCAGCTCTATTAACACAGAGCCATCTTACAATGCACTTCACCTTTTCAGATATCTGAAACACAAGTCAGGATGTCGCGATTTATTTTCCTTCTATATTTTAAGATATCCGAAATACAGCCAATGAATTCCAGGTACCTCAGTTGCACTTACAGATATTTCAAAATAACGTATTGTGTATTTTTGCTATCTAAATAACATTTACTTTTAGAAATTTCAACCTGAACTTCAAACGTAAGGTATCTGAATTTCATTTCGAATTTAACTTTATTTTTTCCAGAATAGGGCATCCGGTTATATAAGATTTTTTGAGATTTTGAAAGTTATTTTAAGATATCGGAAAATGTATTTCAAATATTTGAAAACGTATCATCAACATGTATTAACGGACATCGTCATGCCTCCTTCATGCTTGTTATATGTACAAGATAGATTTTAGCTATTTGAAATTTACTTGCTGATATCTTGAAATGAGTGTCTGTTCCATTTGAGGTGACATAAGCGGTAATTCAGGAAATCTCGAATTTTACTTCAACATATCTGAAATGCATTTAAGATATTTCTTTTTAAAAAAGAACTTATTCCACGCTACTCGAATAACATAAAACAGTCGAAGATGTCACTTACTGTTTATTTTCAGGTATTTCGAGGTGTCACGTGTTGTGAGAATAGGAATTTCTGCGATATTTCAGTTTCCCGGTGACTACACTCTTAAAAATAAAGGTGCCAGTGTGATTATTCAGAGCGGTGCCACAGGGTCCTAAAAGACCCACAAATGAAGGTTCCAGAAAATCCCGTTGCTTATAAATATTTAGATCTGTAACAGATTTCATAAATAACCATGAATAGATGATAACAGGCTTGTACAAAACCTATGGGTTTCTGATTTGGAAAGCGGTTTTGTTGCATATAATAGCACAGGCTGAGTCAGGTTTTCTTGTTCTGTTGGTATCCTGTTAGGTCACCTATTATACAGTATACTGACGATTTCTGGTTTTTATATATATCAGACACCTTTGAGAGTCAACTTTATATCTTTCTCAAGCAACGGTGGAACCACACAGAAAAGTTTCATTACAGAGCCATTATTTTTAAGAGTATTAGTGTACCATTTTAAAATATCTTAAAATGAATTTGTGACATATGAAAAAGCATTTACGATATGCTGAAATGCATGTATTTACCGATATGCATAACCCCTTATTATGAAAGCTACAGCGTATAATGAGCCATTTCTGATTATTAATTCGGCTGTCATACAATAATATCTAAGAAGGACTGGCTGGAATATTCATGTTCTGTCCATTCTCAGTTTTAGCAGGTATCTTCTTCTAACTGGTGTTCTGTATAACGCCGATTTCAAGCATCGGATCGACACGTTTTTATAATTATTCTTTGCGTTTTTGTAACGCTGCAGTGTAAAAGTAAATACATACCAAAGTATAAGGTCCCTGCACACATTAATAGATTATTAAAACATATTTCTTATTTTTGGATCTAAACATAATGAATTGACCATGTATGACAGATAGATAGATAGATAGATAGATAGATAGATAGATAGATGTGAAAGGCACTATATGATAGATAGATAGATAGATAGATAGATGTGAAAGGCACTATATAATAGATAGATAGATAAATAGATAGATAGATATTAAAACTACGTTTAATTACAATTATATCACAAACAAATTGCAAATGATTAGTTTTTATTAAGGTGTTACGATTTCACAATAGGCAAATTCCACTTCCAGTCTATACTATAAATTAAAACCTTTAACATTAACTAGCATCAGTGGTTTGCATTTATCCCATCTTATTGCGCCTTGTTTTCAAAACTGCTACCTTTGTTTGTCTCTGCTTTGATAGATAGATAGATAGATAGATAGATAGATAGATAGATAGATAGATAGATAGATAGATAGATAGATAGATAGATAGATAGATAGATGTTAAGGGAACTATATAATAGATAGATTTAAAATTAAGTTGACTAACAATTAGTCTATTTACTGTACTTCTTCTGCAGTTTCTACTGCCACTATTACTAAAATAATAAGAGTAATTATTATTATTATTATTATTATAGTGATAATATTTGGTAATGTGTGAAAAAATATGGAACTTTTGCGCTCATGTGTATCTAAGGGAGTTGCAGCAATTCATTCATGTATTAATTGAAACCATCCATCCACTTACTCAATTCGTTTAAGCCAGTTTTAGGGTAGCAGGGGACTTGAGCCTCTGCTGGCATCTATTAAGTGTAATGTGTAACTTTCTTACCAAGTACATGCCGAGAAAGTATATATATATATATATATATATATATATATATATATATATATATATATATATATATATATATATATATATATATATATATATATATATATATATATATATATATATATATATTTATGTATGTATATGTATGATTAATAATGAATAAAAATGATGATGAAACCTATATATGGTTAGTATTTCAGACGTTTCATCAAAATAGTGACCCACTTTAAAAATGGGAATAGCTAAAGAACAAGATGAAAAACAATTTTACGTTGAAATCAATTTTAATTAACTATTCTGAATTATATATTATTACAGTAAGTAATCTAAAGAAAGCTGTGTGCAGTTACGGATGCACACTGTTCTGGTTTATGTCTAAATAGTGACGAATTATATACTGTATATAAAAACTTTAATTTAGAAAAAATGCACGTTCAAGTAGCTCCGGTAGACAACTTTGAGTATATGTTTGACTGATGGATGGCTTTTGTGATGGGGTGGATTCATTTTCTTTTGAAATGTACAGTCAGAAGAGGATAGATATCAACAATAAGGGATGTACAGACGCGTTTTACACTCGTCTACTCGTCTTAATGTTATTTTTGTTTGCTTACTGCTCTTAACCCCGCTGACTTATGAACTATCTGCTGAAAGACATTTCTGAGCATTTTTTAAAATGGTAGATATAACTTATTCCACAGAGCACTGTATTTGCCATTCAAATATTTTTTTTTTTTTTTTAAGTGTTATTTTGGGATTATACGCCTGGCCACCTGCAGTCATATATGGGGCAGGGAGGGAGGGGGATTCAATGGGGTCGGATGGGATTCAATGGGGTCGGATGGAAGTAAATAAATAAATAAATAAATAAATAGATAGATAGATAGATAGATAGATAGATAGATAGATAGATAGATAGATAGATAGATAGATAGATAGATAGATAAAACTAAACCGTAATAAGAATTCCCTATTTATTTCTAAGTGAGCATGCCCGATAAAATATTTTCAGCTTTCCATGTCTTTTTGGCCTCGTGTGAAAGTTCGGATGTTTTGGCAGAGTACAGTGTGCAAGTCTTTCTCGTAAGGCTGTAAGGGTCTCACTGCTGTTTATTTCCTTTCAGCCTGGGAAGTGTCGATGCATGAAAAGACTGGAATTTGGTATTATAGGCAGCAGGAAGAAAACACACTAAAAAAAAAAATCTAGAATGCTGAACCGTTGGGGGCCTTTGAAAGCAAGACCACGAATATGTCTGCTATCCACCCCTACTCGTTTTGTTGATGATTTGGAATTCTGATTTATTACACATGTTTAAATTATAAAGAGTAATTCAATTCAAAGTAAAATAATAAAAATTAGGAATTTTCACATATTTCAAAAAGTGAATGTACTGTACAGATAGATAGATAGATAGATAGATAGATAGATAGATAGATAGATAGATAGATAGATAGATAGATAGATATCCCTTAAACTAAAAACAATGCCCATTTTTACAACCATGTGAGTAGATAAATATATCTGTTCTTTAGATGAAGATGAAGGCTAAGAATAAACCCACCTTAGTCAGATTTTCAGTGACTGGTTTACACGGATGCCTTGCTCACGTTTACTTTTCGGTAATGTTTGATATTTTACTGCTACAATTTCAAGTTTAATCTCTGGGATCGCATTGCATCTTTTCAACACAGATATCTACGTGTAAACGTCGTCGAAAAAAGTGACGAAGGCCCAAAACTTTGAGGAATCTTTGTGAATAAAGTTAGACAGTAGTTTGATAGTAAAACCAAATATGGAATCTCTGCTGATCTGAGTCCGCTAAAGAAACTCTTCTAAAAGTCTTATATAAATAAAGTACCACGGCGCTTTGCTCTTTAGCTAAAAGAAAACATAACGTTCAGCTTTCGTGCGTTGCTAGTTGTTGTTATTATTATTAGTAGTATTGCCATTGCTATCCTATATGGAGACATGCAGTGAAGTAGAGTGTCAAATAAAGTGTTATATGACCACGTGAAGACGACACCCCACCGTCTAGACAATTTCTGGACAAAACTCTTGCCTTCTATTTCTTTTTATGTCTAAAACGACAGTTCCTGAGCTTTTCATTGCTCTTCCCTTTCATTTAGACTGTCTTGAATGAATTGCTTAATGTGATAAAATGATGTTTCAAATTCACGGCTGTTTCTCCTTTTCGTTATTTTTCTTATATTTGGTGAATGTGACCACATAAGGATCACGCATAGTGATCTAAAAGATATGAGATATTCAGCAGTAATACAAACACTTGGCAAATGACGTGTTTAAGTAACTGTCTCTGCAAACGTGGTATTTAACTACATGTACAAAAGCTGAAGTTTTCTTACAGAGTATAACTGGTATTTCATTAATACATTGGTGTGAATGGAAAACAGTAAAAAGACAAAATGCTTAGTATTAGCAATCCATGGATAATATATGTCTCTGTGCAACTGGACTACAAAATGGCACTAAGATTAGTGACAGTGTTACCTGAGCTCGGAATTCTTCAAATTGAATAAATATTTTTTATACTACGATGAGATGCTGTGGTGCTACACATTCGTGATTCCTACGGGACATCATGAGGTTATTACGGGAAGTGTGAAATAATTGTTAATAGTGCGTTATTGAGGCATATTTCAATTCTTCGTAAATGAGAAAATGAATAAAATACTGCAGTGCTGATATATTTGTCTGATCTTTATTAAGTTTTTCTTATTAAACCTTGAAGCCAGGAAAAACCTGCTAACATGCAGTATTAGTAAATTAGGCTTAGGAAATCATTTAAAATTACTTATTTTAAACACAGCAGTTTGAAAATTCAGTTTTAATTTGGATAAATCAGATCTTTTAGTGAAGGATGTGGAGAAATTGTAAGCCGATTAGTTGGGCTGCGCTTGGAATATGAGGATGACAAAAAGTTATGTTTAAGTTGATTATCTCATATACACGGTTATTCGTGACAAAATTCTAATTTATTATTATTATTATTATTATTATTATTATTATTATTATTACAGAAGTAATCTTTAGAACCATTTCGCATTTAAATCCCAATTAGACTAATAGATAGATAGATAGATAGATAGATAGATAGATAGATAGATAGATAGATAGATAGATAGGGTGAAAGGCACTATATAACTGATAGATAGATAGATAGATAGATAGATAGATAGATAGATAGATAGATAGATAGATAGATAGATAGATAGATTTATTGACATTTTCTTTCTTTCTTTTTCTTTCAACACGCCTACTCCCCCACACTCCGAACACATTCGTATCTAATTATTGCATTGCACTGATTTTAACTCTACCTTTGCCAAAGTGAAATTTATTTACAATTAACTCCAAGCAATAATCTTAAAGAAATACATATAATAATAATAATAATAATAATAATAATAATAATAATAATAATAATAATAATAATAATAATAATAATAATAATAATAATAAACACATCACAAAATAACAATACTAACAACCTTAATGTTGATTTTTGAAAATTGTATACTTAGCGGGCTTCCTCTCGTAGATATAATGTGTTTCTCAGCCTAATGAATCCTGTCATTATCCAGCTGAAAATTACAAAGCAGCTTCACCCTTCAGACCTCACCTCATATTTAATGTTTTAATAATATAATTTAAAGTGGTGAGTATCAATACATCGTGGATTTGTATTTGCTAACTGGTATGCATAGATAAAACATAACGTACATCAGGACATCACCCGGGTGTAATTGAAGCCGTAAATTTAAACTGAAGCTTCCTGGAGTGTAATGTATTTGTATAGAGGACCTATCATGCAATAAATCTGCTGTATACCATGTATCCTCTACAAGAGTTTATGTGGGAAATATACAGCAGCGCAAAATGAAACTGGCAGGATAGATAGATAGATAGATAGATAGATAGATAGATAGATAGATAGATAGATAGATAGATAGATAGATAGATAGATAGAAAACTCAAACATAAAAGAATAATGTTTAAGAAAATAAGTTTTATACATAAAAAAAATATAGCATAACAAAAAAAAGTCTGAAAATTGGAAATGGACCATCTCAAAAACTATTTTTTTTTTTTAATCCTGTGAAATTGCTCGTATGTACACGTAACGTATGATCGTTTTTTACTGAAAGGATTTCAACTCTGTATTTAAAGCCCCCTTTCACAATGGTTCTATATAGTTAAAATACACGAACGTTAATCGAATTGTTTGGGCCGTATCGATAGCTACATTCAATGCTTCCGTTCTTAACTGAGGTTTTCTTTTTTAGTTAAAAATGTGTGAATCATGTTGGGCTGTACAGACTCTTTTTTAAACATCTTTGTCACTGCGACCTAACGTAATGCATTTATTAAACATTTACTTTTTCCAGTACTCCTATTATTCTCTTTACTGCATATTCCATGACGTGACAAATTTAAGCAATCTCGTCCTTTATTCTGGGCTTGTTTGAGCATCAGATACCAGGAAAGAAACTGTCTTGGGTGGGACACATACCCTTCGGTTTGGTTGTTAAATAAAAGTGTGAGTGCAGGCTCCATATTTAACAACACAAGCAGTACTGGTTTTTATTCGGTGTTTTTGGTTTTGGTTGTTTTAAATTGTTTTGCTTAAGGATCATTTCATTTACACAAAGCACCTTAAATACTATTCCAATTAATGTAATGATCCCCCACTGCCTAGTTTATACTATGCAGTATTTTATTATAATCTGTCACGTCGATAAATATCACAGCTTGTACAAACGCGTATACTACTTCACACGTCAGAAGCACACATAAGGCCTTAAAATGTTCACAGCAGTATATAACAAAATCTGTGTGTGTGTGTGAGTGTGTATGTGTTTCCATGTATTTATTGGTGTGCTTGTTTGAAAAACAAAATATGTGCATATGATTAATTGAAACGTGCTTTAATGTTTATTTCTTTTAAACAGATCTTCTTTTATAGATCAAGTAAATAACGTTAACATACTTTTTTTATTTCGTTTTCCTACAAAGTATGACTACCAGTATATATCAGTATAATATGTACGTTTGCAAGACACTTAACATAAATATTTTAAGCAATACAGAGTTGTGTTCCAACATGAAATATATGAATCTATGCCTCCTATTATATGCGCTGCTTCCACTTGAGACATATTCCAGTTATTCTGTTGCTACGTATTTTCAACATTGGTGTCAAAAGAACAAGAAGAAAACGAAAAAGAAGAAAAACGGCCATTAAATGAAAAAAAAAAAAAAACAACTATGCTTTCTTTCATTCTTAGCAGATTCCTGTTCTCTGTTGATGCTTCAATTCATAGCTTCCTTGATTGTTTTAGGTTTGCATGTTAATTGGACTCTAGATGTGTGAAGTTCATTCTTGCCTGTCTAGACTCTAATTACGACTTTGTTTGTCTGGCTTTTACCTTGACCTTGGACTTCCTTCGAAGATACCATTTGCAAGAGCCTTCGAATTTGGCGCCTTCGGGGGGATTGACGAAAATGAAAACATATCTCGAAAAATGGACGGTATACGTCTTTATGCATTTTCTTTTCTTGAAATTAATTTATTTATCAAAAGAAAATATTTGATTGAAAATTGTAATAATTTGGCCAAGAATTTATAAAAGGTGTTTAAGGGTTCTTTCTTTCTTTCTTTCTTTCTTTCTTTCTATCACCTCTCTAAAATATTCTTTTCAAATGAATATCATCTCTCTAAACATATATTTAAAGTTATTTTTTTATAAAGGTAATTATTAATAAATCGTTTATTCTTTTGCCAAGAATGCTAAAAAGTTAAGGTTCTTTCTTTCTTTCTTTCTTTCTTTCTTTCTTTCTTTCTTTCTTTCTCTTACCTCTCTAAACGTATATTCTGCTGAGAAATAAGTGTCCATAATGTGTTCTTGTAAACCCAGCTACCACTGCTCTTTCTCATGAAATGTTCAAGTCTGCTAGACACGCTCTATCAACCATATGAATTTTAAGCGGCTATACTTCTACGAGAAAGATATGTAAAACATTTAGAAGATAATATAATTTTCAAATTAAAAAATGAAGCTGTAAACTTGCTGTGCGATAAAAGCCTGAAGAAGGATTCCTGCATTTAAGAATGACTGTTTGGCGAAAATCAAAGAGCCAATCCCTTGCTACGTACTCTTTAAAAACATCTAATATTGCGCTGATAATATAAGGAAGTTATCGAGTAAACAGGTTTTCAATAAAGAATAACGTATATAAATATTTAAACACACATATTTTATATATAATTGATAATTGTTTAGGTGGTAATGACTTTGTTAGATTCTTGTAACCTAGGAGGTGTCATTACCTTGCATTTTGTGCTTTGCTATTCACTTGTGGTGATCATTTTCATAGCCTTGTCCTTTAACACTTGTCTTGATTATGTTGACCTCATTTGCTTTGAATAAAAGTCTGCTTAGTGAATATATGTAAAATATTTTAATGTTTTTAATATAACATTAACATTTTGAGTGCTGGTGATAGAATACAACATGTTTAAAAAATAAATTACATTTAACAAAATAATATATCGGTAGAATCTATTGCTTATTTGTGGAACTTGCCACCGTTCTAACATCCATACATATGTGGCTTGTCCTAAACTAAAATGAGAGTTCTAGTGTTGTAGTCAGATAGATAGATAGATAGATAGATAGATAGATAGATAGATAGATAGATAGATAGATAGATAGATAGATAGATAGATAGATAGATAGCACCAAAACACCTAAGGGTCAGACAAATTTTCTATAATGAATTATAAACGTATTCAAATTTCATTATATAAAACCAAAATAACATAAAATCCTAGTTAATAAATGAACACAAGCTAAATGTGTATGCTATACTATACGGTTTTATATGCAGAAAAATGCAGAAATTATAAGTAATTGTATTTTATAAATTTTTAATGCTAACGTTGACGATTTTTTTTTTCTTTCTCTCTTAAAGCGCATTAACTCCGACATCGTATCATTTCAGAGTAAAGTTGTGTCTTGCGGGTAAGATTTTTTTTTTTATATAATCTCTGATGTTATTCTAATCAAAGATAATATACATTAGAAACAGGACTATAATCCCACAGTTTCAATGCAATTTATACGACAGAATGTAATGTTAAGGCAAACGCTGCATCGCTATTAAAGAAAAAAAGATGAGCTGAAATAACGGCATTGAAAAACGCAATTCATTTATTTTCATATTATATATATATATATATATATATATATATATATATATATATATATATATATATATATATATATATATATATATATATATATATATATATATATATCCGTTGATTATTTCAGCCGAGCTCTCTATACAATAAACGTGTAATACACATGACAAAAACATTCTCAGTCTTATAACCAAGAAGGGTACGAAATCCTGCATTTCGTTTATAACATCTTCATTCGCTTTCTTGTGCTTGCCTTCGATATACTATAAACGGTGTTATTTTTGGCATCGTACAGAATCCATATTTATTTAATTCTGGAAAGCTTCTCTTCCAAATTTTCAGTGTCGGCTAAGCCCTCTAGCAACCCTGTCACTTTAAGACCATCCCTTTAAGGTTTATTGTTTCTAAACCGATTTTAACCAATGGAATCATTTTCTTCAGCCCAAAGGTAATCGGCAAATACGATATAAACTGTTGTTAAAGGGATAAGATGTGCAAACTCAGCTTCACCGTATTTTGAATATCACGTGTTCCCGACTGACTCTTAATGAACTGGGCACTTGGGTCTCCTTCGCGCATGCGCTTGTGTAAAAATGTGTTTGGAAATTGGGTGCTTGCTGGAGAAGTCGACTTTTAAAAAGCATCGGCAGACCGTGATATGACGACTTCGCTGGTTCTGCATCCACGCTGGGCGGATACCTTGATGTACGTGTATGAAAAAAGCCCGAATGAAAATAATCACAATAAAAACCAAGTCATGGAGGGAATAAGTGGGAATTGCCCAGCGAGTCATTGCAGGGAACTGATCTCTCACCCAGCTTTGGGTCGCCATTCCGGCAGCATAGCGGCTCATCAGGGTTCGGTTTATTCGGATATTTCTTCTCCGGACGCGGGCAGGCAATGTCCGGCTCCCCAGACTTCTTCGAGTGCAACCCTGGGCTACGGATATCCGTTTGGGAATCCTTATTACGGGTGCAGATTGTCACACACGCACAACGTGAACCTGCAGCAAAAGCCTTGCTCTTATCACCCGGCCGAAAAGTACTCTGAACCAAGCAACACTATTCCCACGGAAGAACTGTCATCCAGAGCAAAAGAGTTCACGTTTTACCCAAGTTTTGCCAGTTCATACCAAGCTGTCCCTGGTTACTTAGACGTGTCCGTGGTTCCAGGTATAAGCACGCACCCGGAACCAAGGCACGAGGCTTTAATACCAATGGAAGGCTATCAGCATTGGGCTCTCTCCAACGGTTGGGATGGCCAGGTTTATTGCTCCAAAGAGCAAACGCAGTCCTCTCATCTGTGGAAGTCACCTTTTCCAGGTAGGAAATGGAATATATTTTATAGACGCCAAAAGGGTAATTGGGGAAGGACTCAAGAAATTAGAATGTAACTAATGAAAATAATTATAATAACGATCAGTATATAAGCAAGGTTTTCTCAATACGAAATATTCCAGGTGTAAACCTAATCCCAGTTATTCATAGTGTAAACTATTTACTGAACCAGTTTTTCTCTGAAACGTGTATTTTTATATTTGTATTTAAATGTATTTCATATGACTATAAAATAATCTCTTCACTAAATTAAAGATAAAATGGTTATTTGTTTTATCCAACAACTTCTAATTATAGCATGGAGTTACGCAAAAAGTCTAATTAAAAAGGTGTTACCATTTTGATCGGTTTGTCTAATTTATTATTACTTATTCGATTATTTCTTCCCGCCAAAATTTTTATAGAAGCTGAATTGAAACTCGAATGGTAATTTGGCAAATTTTAGGTAAAATAAGTCCTGTCAAATAGGAGGACAAAATCCCCTTACTTACACGGGCCAATTCAGACCAATCAGAAATAAGCAACTGTTTCGATATCAACGCAACTTGCGGGCGTGTAAAGACTTCACCACCCAACCAAGTGAAATTAAACAGATTAATTTAGGATACAGCAGTTGTTGCAGGTTTTATTTTTGAGATATTACTCTTTAGTAATGCCATTTGAAAGAGATGTGTAAATCAGACACGAGTTTGAAACGGTTCTTCTTGTCTGATCAGTAAAAGCAAAGCCATCTGTCATTCATTTAATCTGTTTTTAAACCAGAAAAACAATCGTCATAAAACAGTGGTCTTGGTGGATTTTAATCTTCAAAACAAAGATGACTTTACAGTCCACTGAAATCTTGGAAGAAGACGAAAGGCAATAGCTTTGAATGAATTCCCCAGTCTTTATATATATATATATATATATATATATATATATATATATATATATATATATATATATATATATATATATATATATATATATATATATATATATATAGCTTTTCGCAAATTTTGTTTTCTATTTATAAAGATTCTTAAAAGCGGGCATAAACTGGACACATGAACAAGTTGTATTCGTGTCATCACCTTTAACAGTCTCTTATTGTTATGACAGATGTCTGGTCACTTCAGCTGCTCACTCAAGTACCAAAATTGGTGCACACATGAATGCACAGTAGTCACGCAAAAGTTCACTTGAACCTGCGCCTTTTATATTTTTGAAGGCGCTGCTTTTTAAATGCACCATATTTGTGGAAAAAGTCAGAACTTAACATTAGGGAAAGAAACGAATGTCTTGATCTGACCGGGAAAAAAATATAGTGCTACATCGTTCTTTAAACCGCACTGGTCTTACATTTACTCCGCGGTCGGATGGTGGCTCTCATGTCTTCTGCAGTCATACCATTTACAGGAAAATCAAACACTGCAAAGAATACTTTCATGATTTTCTGATTGTCAAAGCTGTTGATATCCCACACTCTATTTTATATTAACACATTTATATCATTTCTTTCTGGAGTTCATTTAACTATTGGCATAAAACATAACAAACATCATAAAAAAGTATAAATTCTAATAATGAAACATTAAAATGTGCACTTCTCTTTGTGAATATACATGTTTGTTTTTTTTTGGATAGTAAGCACACAACATACAGTACATGCATATTTAAAGGCTTTGCACAGGTGGTTATATTTTAATTATACATGAGACTTTTTGATATGGAAGAAAATCTGTACTTATGTGAGTAACATATTTTTCATAAAAATAATGGTGTCAATCAATGAAAATGTAATTTTATTTGAACAATACATATGCATGCGTTTACCTCAGCACACAAACAATGCATATTTGCTTAGATAATGTGGTCATACACTATGCACTACCGCCCACTGTTTGCAAGAGTTGCTATTCTCTGACTCGGCTCATTAATTTCTGAAATATCAATGCGCAGTTTCAAATATTTGTAGGTACTGTAGCATGTTTTGAAAAAAAAGCACACACACAAATATATCTATCTATCTATCTATCTATCTATCTATCTATATAGATAGATAGATAGATAGATAGATATAGTGTGTGTGTGTCCTAAATTAACCAGGCGCACAAGTCATTCATATTCATATTCCTCTCCTTAACCAAAATAAAAAGAACTGTATCTGCATTGATTACAGTAACCAGGCAGGCATAATAAATTCTCATTATCAAATTCTTGAGTGTGTTAAGTTAGAGCATGAAATGCCAGTTTTGCAGTAAACTCTAGCACTCCCTAATTCCAATTATGAGAACTATTCATGACCATATTATATGTGAAATACTGTATCCATCAAAGAAGGCCTGTCAAGAGCCTGTCATTCTGTACACTAGCAGCTCCATGATCCATAATCAATAGATGGACTAATTGTTGGTAGGGAGTGCTGCATGGAGAGGACACAGTGTTGTGAATAATATACAAACATACCTCTATACACACAAATATATATACATGCATACATACATACATACATACATACATACATAAATTTCATCTCCTGAAACCACCTTTCCTGGGAAGGGTCTTGTTATCTATCTATCTATCTATCTATCTATCTAATAAATAGAAATGCTTGGCACTGCATATATTGCATTCAACAATTTATGAAATAAAATTTTAAAACATTTTGAAATAGAAAGTACTAAAAATAATTCTGATAAATATTTTACATAATGTAGGCACTGCAGTTTGCATTTATTATTATTCTTGCCAGATTAATTATTATCTAAGTTGGATGGCATTTTGATTTGAAACAATATGTCACTTTTTGCATTCAGAGCACCAGAATAAGAGATTTGAATAAATATGTACATGCATTGTCATTTTATGACTGTCAATACAATTGTTTAAAAAAAAAAAAAATTTAGTCCAGTATCCTCGTATTTTTGGGCAGATAGCCTTTAGCCATTTTTATTCTCTATCATCTCTAAAGGTAAACTTAACTGATTAATTTGTAACTTATCATTATTTCTTAGAAGATTTTTAATTGCTAAAACTCTTGTTTACACATCATTCTAAAATTCAGATGTATGATCAAAAGACAACACTGGAATGATTGGTACCTGTTCTTTATATATGATTATGACATGTATTGATAAAGTAACATAAAGACAAATGCTAAAAATCATCCATCTTTATAAATTATCGTTCTCTTAAATGTTAATAAAAATTTATTTGTGGAAAAGAGAAAATGACAGTGTAATTTTTACTTGTAAACATCTTTCTTTCTTTATTTCATTGTTATTTATATGTATATCCCTGCTTACCCAGGGCCATATATATATATGTATGCATATATATATATATATATATATATATATATATATATATATATATATATATATATATATATATATATATATATATATATATGTATGTATATATATATATATATATATATATATATATATATATATATATATATATATATATATATATATATATACATATATATATATATACATACATACATACACACACACTTTCTTATTTTGTTTTTGTCAACTTTTGTTTGTTATTTGAATATTGCCATGGCTGTATTTGCTACATACAGTAGCGCTCTCATTGTATGAGGTGCCATATTTATTGTTTATATGTTTGTTACCATTAGTTGTTTTTTTAAATTATGAGTTATTATTAGTTACTGTTGTTGTCATCATTATTCCATATTAACTATCACATTTTTATCGTCCACACGTTTTAGTAATTCATATTACTTTTAGTCCTTTTACTATGTTATTTTTTAATAATTTCAAGCCCCGTTTTTAATGATGTATACACGGTTTTAAGAAAAGCGTATAATTAAAGGTATAAGGACTTACTTTTCTGAGCTGCCAGAATGGTGCGGCACGGACTGAAGTTAAAGGACTTTCAATGGCCAGAAGTATTTTGAGTTAGAACTTCAAATATTCCAATTCAAAAAAACTTTTCATATAGGCAGCAAGGAAAATAAATCATATAAATAATAATGTCATAACTAATCATCAAACTTGTCCTAAGAGCGAAAAAAAAATAAAGTGCATTTCTTAAGTTAAGAAATAAAAGGGCTTCTCGTTTTGAAGAAGTTTATAGGGGCCTTAAAACACACCTTTATAACAGCATGCATGGCTTTTGTACATTTGGGATATGGAATCCAAAATCTGCGGGATGCCGGGAGTGTAAGTGTCAGCCTACAGCTGTTTGCCTCTGTCTTCCAGATGTCGTGCCTCTGCAGCCCGAGGTGAGCAGTTACCGGCGAGGACGGAAGAAGCGGGTCCCTTACACAAAGATCCAGCTGAAGGAGTTGGAGAAGGAGTACGCCAGCAGCAAGTTCATCACCAAAGAGAAAAGGCGACGTATCTCAGCATCAACTAACCTCTCAGAACGTCAGGTCACGATCTGGTTTCAGAACCGACGTGTCAAAGAAAAGAAGTTCGTCAGTAAATCCAAATCATCTCACATGCACACCACTTGAGAATGGCTGCCTATATCTATTTAAACCGAACCCAAGAACACTCCTCCTGAACCCCAAGATCCTACATGTAAACGTTTCACAATCAATATTTGTCTTTTCGTGAAAGCTATTTAAAAGCTAAAGAGACTGCTGCCCTTGTTGGTCGCTCTTTATCTTTCCTTTATGAATGTGAACAATCACTTACTTTTTTTTAAGCATTTGTATAAATATATAATTGTATATTAAAAAAAAAAAAAAACTTGTATGAAATACTTGTATACGTTTAAAAATGTGTGTCCAGTCTTAAATCTCTTTTTTTCATGCTGAGTTTTTATACCTTTTTTCCAGAAATTGGTTAAATAAAAATGACACATTCATATATTTGAGCTCCACACAGCGAAGACAAGGTAATTTTATATAGGAAATTTGATTCACTTCAAACATCTCAGTCAAAACTTGTCAACGGAGAGATGTAAGACTGCTATAATGTCGAAATTGTACAGCATACATACAGTATGTCACAATGCCTGAATGTCGTCGACGTGGGACAAATTGATAATTTAAATATTGGTTTATTTCTATATCTTCCTTGAGGACTATTATTATCTGTTTTTTTGCAAAATGAAATAAGCATCCCAGAAATCGAATGACGTTGCTCATTAAAATGTAAGCATATCATGCTTTGCTCATTCTAATAGTATATGACATCTTATCGCATTAAGACTGTTGCTTCTTCCTGCAAGCTGTGTCTTCATATTAATTGTCTTGACCGTGTATTGTGCTGTGTTGCTTGAATTATGCATACTGAATGAGATCGTGTTTCTTATAAATAAAAGCAAACTTCAAGATTGGTAATTGATTTTGTTATGTATGTACGTACGTACGTACGTACGTACGTATGTATATGTGTATGTAACTACGTTTGAATATCACTGGTCAATATTTGTCACAGAACAGCTTTGAGGTGTTTTACAAGTATCCTAAGGTCATGCTCATTTCATACATGTCATCTGCTTTTTTTAATCCATAATTTGTCTGTTTTAGCCTGTGAATTTAATTAATATACAACCCCTTATTGAGGTGTATGTTTTTTTGAAAAGGTAAATTCAGTATTAACATTTTTTTAAAAGAATTTCTTGGATTCTCAACTTCTCGGAGAGGTCAGCGACTAGCATGGGGAACGGGTTTATCAAAGCATTTCAGTAATGAAAAAGCGATACCAAGTCAAGTGGAGCCCCGGTATGGCTGGGAACTACTGGTTGGGCCCTTAACAGGAATTTTCTTGGGGGAAATACAGCAGAGATCTTTGTATTTCTGCCTTTCAGGTGAGACGCTCCCAGCATGCATATCTACGTTTATTGTTAATTGTAATCGTGTGCCGATTGTGTGTCAGCGAAAATCTGATTAGATACTCTAATTCGAGACGAAAAATATCAAATTCCCCTAAATTGATCCACGTGACAAATAAAACAATACGTGGTGCGAATCTGATTTTGCACATTCCAGCGACAGCTCAGGTTTACTGGCAATTTCAAATTGGCCACTTGTGGGTGGGTATGTGTGGGCGCCCAGTCCACTTTTTTGGTTTGGCCACTGCCTTGTGATGCCACCGTGATCAAGCCGTAGTTGTAATATTAATTTATATGTATTAATATATATGGATCAATATATATTAGCATCATAAAACGGAAGTGGCAAATCTGTAAGTAAAGCTCCTTATGATCCATTTTTATTTTATTCTATTGTGTTATTTATCTATATATAATTTCAACTTCTTGAAAGTGTTTCAGCTTACCACATCCGTATTGAAAGAAAGAAAGAAAGAATTCTTTTTAATGGAAGTTACGATGCGGACAATAAACGGAACGTACAAGCAATCACTGGCGTAATGTATAACATCTGTTTGATGTATTTATGCGAAGATATGCAAGATTGGAATGAATTTCACAATTTTTTTAATTGCTCTGGTTTGAAAGATCAGTACAAAGAGGTTTCAAAAATAGCTCAATAAAAAGAACTTATTTCTTGTTTAGCCCAATTATCACACAAGGGATTCCTGGATTGGTTTTAACAGGTTCTATTTTTGAAAGCCACCAAGCCTCTAAGAAGACAAGAAACTCCAAAAATAAAAAAAAATAAAAAAAGTGGAAGAAATCTTGGAACAGTCGATTCAAAGAAGAGACCTCCTTTCCAGGTAGGTTGGGCATGCAGAGGGTGTGAAAAAATTGGTAAAATACTCGTACAAAAAACAGCGTGCGCAAAAAAAAAAAAAAAAGTTCTGTGCATTACCTTTACGAAAAAGAAAACAAAATGACACCTTCCAAAAGCTGTGTTGTACACAGCGCGTCAAGTTATTTTCCCGACTAGCATTTATCTGTTTATTTAATTTATGTTGTATACAATTCGTTTAGTTTATATCACGTCACTTGACACCACATTAGCTTAAAAAAAACTTGCTAATATACATCGTTGTGCTCTTCTGTAAACCATGCGATGCGCTTCTGTCCCGTCCAGGTTTTGTTCCTGCATGACTTCACCCTTTTTTATAATTCGGCGGTGTCTCCCTGATTCTCAGATTTCGCTGTCAAAACATTAAAGTGTGTATATAGTTACATATTTGATCCTTATGTTCTCTAAAAAACTTCTGTCATTACTGTACAGAAAAGCCAAGCAAAATGACACCTTTTATTGGCTAACTAAAAAGATTACAATATGCAAGCTTTCGAGGCAACGAAGGCCCCTTCTTCTGTCATTACTGTATATATAACACGCTTTCTAATAACCGTTTCGGAGTCAATGAATACGCATTATGCATTATTTTCATTACACAATTAACCTAATCATGTTGTACACGGGATGTTCCTAGTAGATGTTCGTACATAATAATATTATTATTATTATTATTATTATTATTATTATTATTATTATTATTATTATTATTATGGCTTCTTGTGTCCTAACACAGCTGACGATTTCAGTCACGGAGTTATTATATGTAGTTTGTTCTAATACATACTATCAATAACATAAAATACTGCACACTAAATACATTTCAAAAATAAAAAGTAGCAATGTGAGTTTGTCAAAATAGGTTTTGACCACAAAACGTTCTTCTCGAGTATTATCTCTAGGCTATGATAATCATACTTAATAAACATTTTAAGGTTCCTACACAACGACATTTGAGGCCCTATAAACGGGACGAGATCATACAAGCCACTGGGTTGGATAACACAAGAAAGAAAGAAAGAAAGAATATTGGACCGATAAATGCCTATTTGTATTATTCAGAAGCTATATTGTTCTATAAAATATTAGAGGACATATACAATAAGTGAATGGGATTCGAGCTTATATCATTGGCCACACAGCGCACATTTTAGAGAGCTGCGCCCAGTCTATTCTGACTTTAAATGCACTATTTTACGTCTGTAAAGGCGCTGCCTTGAAAATGCTAAGTATTAGAGAAGAGGTTAAAGAGAAATGTACGAGCGAAACGTCACAAAAGACAAAGAGGGCAAATAGTGATGTTTAACCGAGTGTTTTTTTTTTTTCCTTCTTCGTCTTCTTTTCTGATGTCATTTCTGCGTTACCCTTGACCGTGACTATGCAGTCTGTGACCTTGACATCACAGAGGCTCATGCATAGTAAAGAGGCGCATGTGTGCTTCCTCTGGGGGTGGGGTAAGTAGGATGGTTTGGGTTACAGGAGGGAGGCTGAGAAAGTGGAGGAGGGGATTCGACAGCTAGAGACCCAAATTCCGCATTCTTTAAAACTCACGAGCAAGTCAAACAATCAAAGTGTCCAGACGGACAGCAAGGCTGCTGTTTACAGACAAACAGGGTGCCATTCGCAAGTCTAGACAGGCGAGTTAATGGCGTGCCATAAACACATAAACGTCGGAAGTGGAGGGACCTTTTCTCCCTTTTATCATTGGAATCCTCGTCTGCTTCGTTGGAGTGACCAGGCCTTTTCTTTTTTACTTGTAGAGAACTTAAATGGCTATTCGTCCAGGTGTGTGAGGCCACTCTTTGTGTAGCAGTGCACCTGTTTCAGAATCGCTATCTATGTTTTTTATCACGTAATTTACCCTTATATGATTTGAAAAGAAAAAGTGGAGAGAATATTTCTGACTCTAGAAATGTATATTATTACCTAGCGTCTAAACCAATTTATTTAGTGACCTGTGACTGCATTTATTACATTATGCCATTATATATATATATATATATATATATATATATATATATATATATATATATATATATATATATATATATATATATAGTGCATAGATGCGTGGCAATGATCAAACTATAACTTAGTTCAGGTACACTAAATTCAATAGAATAGAATGTGCTTTGACCGTAACACGGCAGTTTAACCTTTAAACAAGCTGAAGTCATTACATGTTCATAAGACTATCATTCCATTAATAAGTTTTACTTATGAAACACACCTCAAACATTTGTAACAATTAAAACATAGTGTCTTCCCTATCTATCTATTTGCCTGTCACATACCCTTCACTCTTAAAAATCCCAGTTCTTTAGGTTTTGTGGTTCTTTGTAGAACCTTGGTTTGACCAAGCACCACTTCATCCCACGAATGTTTCTAGATACAGACAATATCCTGTGTTATTGTATGCAGCATTTTTTTTTTCTTTTAAATAAGGATCCATTGGCATTACACAAATCTGTTATCATTACTGTATGGAGCCTAGCTAAATAAATAAAGGCTCTTTATGGAACCTTCATGTGGATGCGTCTTTTTGGGAAGCGAAAAGGGTTCCTCTACTATGGCATCGCTCCGCAGAGCCACTCGGTTATATTTATCTTTGGTTTTAAAAGAAAAAGTGGACACGGATGCTTTATTTCCCCCGGAAATGTGTTGTGTGTCCAAAACAATTATGTAGATGTTTATTTCCGACTGCATTTTGACATATAATTTAAATAATGATCAAACTTTAATTTAAATCAGAAATTCTGCAAATAGAAGTTTCCCTGTAACACTGACATTTGCGATATAATTAACGAAGTTTCATTTCAAAACAACAAATTCAATTAATACGATGTAGACATGTTCCGCTGATCTAAAAGTCCCGTTCAACTTATCAACGACAACCTCTTTAACATTTGTAACTGTTAAACAAATAAAACTGAGTTGCATAACACTTTAAATAATCCATTATGTGCCACAATCTATCTATTCATATTTCAACTCTTATACGTTTGCTTGTATAATCTCTGTTTCTTGCATTATTTACAGTGTTCTCCTTTAGTCCTTGGCCAATAATTATCCAATAAAACTGGATTATTTGGTGGAAAACTGCGATGGGAAGGGGTTTGAGAACCTCTGGTGGTAGCAGCGTGGAAATAGCAGGAGGTGGAGCAAATTTCGTGCATGCCAGTGTTTGTGGAATGCAGTCACGAAAGAATACCTTGCCTTAAAATATGTTAAAAGTCGGTTGAACAGAGTGTGAAAATATGGAAACACGTTCTAATGTCTATATCATTTGTGTTCTAAACTTTCAATCCAGCTTTAGTTTTGATTTTATACTTGTCACGGTGTACAAAGCAAATATGTTAATTTAATGAAGTTCCTGTTACAGGTATAGCATTACAACTTATATAAACAAGGACAAAAGTGTGTTGTGCAGGAAGAATCTCATAATATCAAGTGATTAATTAATGTCTGAGCTCTATAAACATGCCAGTCGCAGACTATACTATAAATAACAAACCAATAGAATCTTTATTTGTTAAATAAAAAACACGGAGGCAAGAAAATACATTTATTGTTTTTAGTGTGTTTAGGCAGCAATGTAGCGCAGTGATTACGGCTTTGGATTCCAAACCCTAAGGTTATGGATTCAAATTCCACCACAGACACGGTGTGACCCTGAGCAAGTTACTTGACCTACCTGTGCTCCAAATGGAAAGCCGAGAGAAATGTAACCAACTGTATCTCGGATGTTGTAAGTCGCTTTGGATAAAGAGGTCGGCCAAATAAGTAAATGTATACTGAAGACAAGCTCAGAGCATGTTTTTACGCATATGTAATTTGTACATTTGTCATTTGTATCCTATCTATCTAAGTTTATGAAACAGATAATCCATGCAGTTCCAGTGCTATAAAGAAATGTATATTAATTTTGCACAGCAATCACAATTTTGCGGTATATTTTGAACTAACAGATGATAGGTATTATTTTCCCTTTTATTAAAAGTTCGAAATATTAAATACATATAACAAAAAAATAAGGTTGCACTCAACATAGAGCCATATGTAATTTGTAAATTTGTCATTTGTATACTTTCTATCTATCTATCGGCCGGAATGTATTACAAGTTGCAAATTTTTCACGAAAACAAATCTTAAAACATTAAGCGTGGGTGTACATTTTCAAACTGCACTGACATAAATCAACTAGGCATAAGTTTAAAAACTGTAATGATTAATACAACATAATGTTAATCGGTTCAATCTATCCTGATGGTATTTGTTATCCAAAATAAATATATTTCTCAAGATACCATTAAATAAAAATAACACGTTCTGTTTATATAGCGCCTTTCCCGTGTTCTCAACGCTTCACAAACAGTTTATCAAGTACAAAAGAAATAAATGATATAATAGCACAGAAGAAGATTAAATTAGTAACTTGATACGGACTAATGTCACGCTTTGAACACCAAATAATAGAATAATATATTTGAAACATGACGTTCTCAATTAGAATAACTTTAAAGTGGTCCTAACTTAACACTCTCCCGTTACCTTAGTTTGGTCGTCAGTTGATTTGAATGTTCAGATATCCTATAATTTCGCTATTTAAATACACACATTTTTGCATTGGTTATTTTAATTCTTAATTATATTTTAGTGTTTGTGTTCAATTTGGATGTATAATCGTAAATGTACTAGCAGCAGTAGTATTATAGCAGTTGGGTTATTATTATTATTTTATTTTTTTATTGTTTATGTATTTGATTATTTATTTATTAATTTTTTTGCTGTCACTAATTGTAGTTCGTATATAGGCCTACAATGATTAAGAGGAATACATTATATATGTAATGTAATAGAATCAATAATATATACAATAAAATTTAATAGAATAAAATCAATACAATATATACGATTTGAAAAACTGGTACAAACAGGCCTATGTAAGAGTCCACTGTTGAAGGTTAATAGATCCATGGCAGACATCAGCTTTGGTGTATAAATAAATCGTCCAAAGAGATTAAGAAGAAAAGTGCACTTTAGCCGCACTTCATCACAAGAGATTGCTACACTTCTAAAGGCGCTATATAAATAAATGTATGATTATTGTTATTATTACGATTACTACTACTGCTACTATTATTATTTACGCTTTCACATTTGTGTGGTTTTCTGTGTGTTTCCAAGACATAGTAAACTGTCGGTGTTAAGTGCACATTTATTAAGGTAAATGTAAAATTGTACGTCAGTGAAACCTTCATATATTACAAATGTAAACGTAATGGCTTTTGGCGGAGCAGCCAAACTCAAATGAATATTTCAGAGAAAGGACTAAAGAGCCTGCACGATGAGGGCTTTAATTATGACGATACTGATTAGGGGTGCTACACTTAAATAAACTATATGACGAGTATAATTTGTTTCAATTCTCAATGAGATTATTTTACTTTTTGCAGATAAATTGTGATTTAATTTTAAGAACGGGCTTATTGGGTCTGAAGTCTAACAGCGAATATGCAAAACCTCCTTTGGTGATTCATAAATTCAACTTTTCATCTTTTTACCGGAAGCATTCCACTAATTCTTATACAAGAAATTGAACTTTGGGCTGCTGCAAAGGAATGTACGTAAATTGCGGAGAGGCAGAGGAAACCTTTTATTGCACAAAAAATAAAATCACAAAGAGTCATCTTCTGTATACTGCATTTCCCGTGGCGACTCCAATTTAAAGAAAACGTAGGAGAATGCACTAGACAGTGACCTTGAACTGCCCAGCGATAGCCTCATCCGCCATGAAAACAGTTTGTCCATCGTGTCACTTATACCCAAATGCTTAGAAACACCAACAGAAAAAATATAACCTTTTAGTTTCCAGTGGCTTTTATCAACGACCCTTCATTGGCTGAGATCTTTATGTCTACGTGCAGTTGTGAAGTTTGAGGCCCGTTATTTTCAACGTTCAAGGTACTGTTTTGACTAATTGCGGGTTATTAATTTAATACAAGGCAGCGGTGTTACAGAAGGAGGCTTTGCTATACATTTGAAGCATTCTTCGTCAACTATTTTTTAATTTATTTGTGTGAATGCATGTGTGCGTGTATTGTTAAAATACTCAAGAGTCTAAATAAAATAATGCAATACTCGCGGGCAACTGCACGATTTTACAAAATCCAAAAAGGCGAGATTGCAGCTCCTTTTGGAGCAATGCATGTTATGTTAAAAAGCAGTTTGTCTTTCATTGTTTTATCTTCTAATAAAAAAATAAGAAGACTTACAGTAAATAAAAAAGAATGAACTTATGCGTTTGTTTAGTTGAATTGTGGAGTATTTGGAACATCAAGCTTGCGATGGCCCGAAGGAAACCAAGTATTTCGTACAAATTGGCTTGTTAATTAATTTTATTACAATACAGTTAAGGCAAGCACTGACAAAGAAATAAAGCCTATTGTTTAAATATGTAGCCAATAGGAGTGTAATTACTAAGCTCCTCAGAATAATGCATTATTATTGGCATTTAACAATATTTTAAATAAAAAATACAGCAACAAGCAAATTATTATGCTGTAGCAATCGTGTATGTGTTCATTAACAAAAAAAAAAAAATCTTGTAAATGTTTATCTTGTAATTAAAAACTAATCAAACATTATTTGATAAAAAGAGTTATAGGAAATATTAAGAACATTTTCCCTTCACTGCAATATAACTTACACCGTCGTATAGAGAGGCACGTCTGCGTGCACAAGGGAGTGTGAGGAGCGTTCAGAGTCACTTTATTTCGGTTTCTCAAGCACCGACCCACCAGCCCGAGAAAAATAATCTGATATTCGGTCATATATAGCTTCTTTGGAAAGTGGTTCAACAAATAATCGTAGTTTTACACGCAGTAGACAGAAAATTAACGTTGCTTGAGTAACAGAATAAATAGTATGAAAGGAAGCGTTTCAGTGAAGATGTGCAGATATCACCGATTCACAATAGGTTTGGCAGCATTACAAGTAGCATGTTGATTAATAACACAGGATGTATACAAGCTTTGTCTGTCTGTCTGTCTGTCTGTGAGTGCATTCGCCTGTTTGTCTATTACATAATTTACTGTCAAGATATTAAAAAAAAGAATTAAACAGACACTTTACTCCCTCAGACAGTTAAACGTTTTAATTCAAAACTCATTCAGCTGCAGTTCACTTCACGTTATATGTGCCACACACACAGATATATAAATTACACATCTAATGTATTTATCTTACTCATCGTATATACGAACTACAACTATATATATATATATATATATATATATATATATATATATATATATATATATATATATATATATATATATATATATATCTTTCATAAAGGACGAGACACTGCAAAAACTATACATTTATTCTTACAATCAACAAAACCGAAACATTGTTTTCTGTATCACGGACGTTTGCACTTACGATATTTTTATGAATTCATAGATGCAAGTAGTCATTTAATTAACAAGGAGCAACCATGTTCCGCTGTTCTAAAAGCCTGTTATACTTATCAAAAACACCTTAAAAACATTTGTAACAGTTAAAAAAACTTGTAACTAAGTGACACGTTATTATAAAGAATCTATTAAATGTCACAGTACTGTGTTATGAAACAGATAATCCATGCAATTCCACTGGTATAAAGAAATGTATATATTAATTTGCACAGCAATTACAATTTTGCCAAATATTTTGAACTAAAAGATGATAGGTGTTATTTTTCCTTTTAGTAAATAGTTCGAATTATTATTAATAACAAAAGAGGTTGCATTCATTTTCAATCTCTTGATTAATTTGTTCTTTAAAATGTTGCAACTAGAGCCTAAGTTCTGATTTTTACGTTTAAAAAAAATACAAGTTACATACACGTATCTATCTATTATATAGTGCCCTTCACACCCGCCTCTCTATTATATAGTGCCTTTCACATCTATCTACTTTTTAAACTTTATTTAAAATGTGTCCAAACTTAAATTAATTAAGCATAAGCTTGCAAAATCGACCTAATTACCTGCAGTAGGTATTCCAGACTAAAGCATGTGGTATAGGAAATTTTTTAAAAATCTGGTTTTGCAAATAATTTATTTTTTTCTGTGTATATGTTTCTCTTTAATTAATACACACACACACACACACAATTATTTAGATTTGTAGTTTAAACAATACAAAGTAATATACAATTAAATGATAAGACCATTTTATGGACTCCATATCGTTCAATTAATTTCAAATTGTAATATACCAATACATATACTTTATTATAACAAAACCCACTTTTCACTTCTGTGTCTTCTGGGTACATAATACAAATACTACTGCAAATAACAACATCAGCAGCAGCAACAATACTTATTATTATTATTATTATTATTATTATTATTATTATTATTATTATTATTATTATTGTTATTAGTAGTAATAGAAGTGCTCTTGTTGGTGTTATTATTGTTGTTTTGGTTGTTGTTGTAGTACATTGCAAATTAGAACTTATAGAGAAATCCAGACGGGAACAGACTATTCAGTCCAACAAAGCTCGCCATGCCTATCCACTTAATTCCTCTAAAATAAGATCGAGTCTTGTTTTGAAGGTCCCTAAAGTCCTACTGCCTACCACACTACTTGGTTACATATTCCATGTGTCTGTGGTTCTCTATCTGAAGAAAGAATTCCTAATGTTTGTGCGAAATGTAGACTTCACAAGTTTTCAAAGGTGTCCCCGTGTTCTTCATGAACTCATTTTAAAGTATAAGTAGAGTAGTAGTGTTCTTGTTATTAATATTAATAGTAGTATTGTTGTTGTTATTGTTGTTATTAATATTAGTAGTCGTAGTAGTAATAGAAGTAGTGTTCTTGTTATTAATATTAACAGCAGTAGTACTGTTGTTATTATTGTTCTTATATTTAGTGTTGATGTTGCTACAAAATCAAATTATTATTTTTTAATCGATTTTAGTAATATGTATTATAACTACTCCCTGCCTATAAGCACTAAAATAAAAAAAACCGTAAGTATAATTAATGTACCAGTTGTATTTATTGATTTCCACGCGCTTTTTCCTTTCAATCTGTTACTATAACAATCGGCCAAAAGCAGGATTCAGTCACGGACCGGACCGGACGCCTCGTCTCCCGACAGTTAACAGCTGCCAATCAACATAACAATAAGCAATCGATATGTCGGTACTGTCGGAGGAAAGCCCGTCGATTCACGGGGTGAATCTACAGTTTTCAAAATGATATCATTCTGGTCTGGGTTCAAACGCTTATAGTCAAGACTGCTACGTGTTGCACCGGTTGTACAGGACTAGTAGCATTACGAACAATAACAATAATAGTTATAATAGCGATGTTTGTGTGGCGTAGTGGTTAAGGGGTTGAACTTCAGCGCTGTGGTTGTGGGTTCAAGTCCCGCTATACTGACACTGTGTGACCATGAGCAAATCGCTTCATCTGCCTGTATTTCAATTGAAAAGAAATGTAATCACTTGTATCTCTCAAATGTGGATTAAAGGCGTCGGCCATAATAATAATAATAATAATAATAATAATAATAACAAATACGTTCAAAACCACCTGTTGTACGATAACGTTGTAATTAAACAGCAATAAGAGAAAAGAGACATATTGGAACTCGGAAATGAAAACGTTTAGCGGATCTTCGAGACAAGTGAAGATGAGCAGAACATATGACATCAGTTCAATATGGTTGGTGATGTATTTATGTGCTTCCGAGTCTGATTCTGTCTTCTGGCATGTGTCTGCCTCCACAAGTACAGCGACGACTGTATAATTATAATTCAGCCATTTATTCGGTAACACGCAACGGATATCATACGCGTGTAAGTTTCATGCTGATCTCATCGTAGTGTTGAAATTTGAAGGTGGCGTTCCATAGTTTGCCTTCCACTAAATCAATTTCTAATTTTCAATTAGATTTTCAAGTTAGCCTTCCGATGTGTGGGGAGGGTGTTATATAAAGTATAGAAAATGTACACTTTTTTTTTTTACATTTTCATCGTTGTAATATTTTTTACAGAGTGGAAAGCTTTCAACCTCTTGACCTAGTTACTGTAAATATGAGTGCAGCGTGGCTATTGAGTGTTAGTCTTTTTTCAAACGACGCTATAAAATAGGCGTCAGGGCTTTATGTGACATTGAATTCAACAGTAATTTGCTGAAAAATAATGAAATCTGGAACCCCCGCTTGTCCTACACAAGATAGAGGCGATTTGCGCACTAATACTGTTCAAAGACTTTTTGTCAGCTATTAAGGAAATTAAGTGCAACTTGAGACAGTGTAGTTATAAAAAAAAATCTTTTCGTTTCTTGTGCCAAGAGCACAAAAAAGGCCAGATTCCTTTTTAATAAAATGTTTTATAGTATTTTAAAAAGCATATAAAACGTAATACAGAAGTTAATGTTTTGTTTTGTCTCAAATTGCCCTTGTGGGTGGCACTATCGGAGCGTATGTTGGTCCGGTCACGTGACAACGGGCGAACCAATCAAATCTATCCCCAGGTTTAACTATGTTTAATGTCAGATTGCGATAACGTAGAAGCTGTTGGTCAGGCCCGCGGAAATGGGCGAGCATAATCTTCTTAATCCCGGGTTTGTGGGACCTTTGGTAAACATTCACACAGGAGACACTTTTTACTTTCCTAATTTTAGGGCATCTAGCGGGCAGCTGGCAGGCCTACCATCTCTGTCATACCCGAGGAGGGACAATGTCTGCTCTCTCCCATGGACTTCTTCCGAACCATGCAATGGATATCCTCAGTCTTACCTTAGCAACCACATGCCCATTAACCCCTCTTTTAACCGAGCGTGCGACATAAGCAGGACAGAAGACAGCAAATGTTACTACAGCGGCAGCGGACGAGACGTGTGCACCGAAAACACGAGCCTCAAGAGGGAGGAGAGAGTTAGGGACAGTGCTATGGTGCCCGAGCACGGCATCCATAATGGGATAAACAGCAACGGTACTTTCCCCAAGTATGACTACCCCAACGTCGAGAGTTTATCTCAAGATCCCCCTTCCTGTCAATCGCTAGAATCGGACTCTAGCTCGTCTCTTCTCAATGAAGGAACTAAAACATCTGGCAGTGAGATTCCAGCCATGTCTTCTCCAGCAAACCACGCAGTCGGCGTACCGGCAGGCAGTGGTGAGTACGGGTCTGGAAGAGTTGGGGCTCAAGTACTCTAAATCTATTTGCTGCAAGAACACGAAGTAAAAAGGTTTAGTGTTAATAACAAATATCATTTATACGCCGAAGATGTGCATCAGACTGTACACATTTTGCATTAAATATATATTAAAGATGGGAAGGAATTCTCATTACTGTACATAAAACAAGCAGCCAAATACTTCAGATGGGCAAATTATTCGAAACACTTTGTCCATCACTGTTTTAAATATTAACAATATTGGGGACGCCGCAATAACAACATTTTCACTGAGCACTCAATAAAGCACAAGACGTGCAGCACAATATTTGAACCGAAGTGTACGGAATGTGCAGATAAGATTTATAGAAAAAATGGCTATGGTTAAGCAACATGTTACTATGTGAAAAAAAAATTACTGAAATATTTGTAACGTCTTAACCAACATTTGTTAGAATTCGTGTTTGATTTGCTCAGCTAGACCCTTTGCATGAGCAGTTTTATTTAATTGCAAATTTGCCTATCACCGCTAGGGGTCTAGGGATATCACTCTTAAATGTACGAGGAACGTAATCGGGACGCAATGATTTTTTTTTTTCTGTCAGCTCTGCGAATTTGCACATAGCTGCATCAACTTTTTTTTTTACATAGAAAATAGAACACGTTTATTTCCTTTCTTTCTTTCAGATAGATAGATAGATAGATAGATAGATAGATAGATAGATAGATAGATAGATAGATAGATAGATAGATAGATAGATGATAGATGCACTATATAATAGATAGATAGATAGATAGATAGATAGATAGATAGATAGATAGATAGATAGATAGATAGATAGATAGATAGATAGATAGTCACTTTACACGTGTGTTCCTGTCATAATCACAATTCTGACATTTTCTTCTCAGGGACTCCTTGGTATCCGATGCACACCCGGACTCGCAAAAAACGAAAACCGTATTCCAAATTGCAATTGGCTGAACTTGAAGGTGAATTCATGATGAACGAATTTATAACACGACAACGGAGAAGGGAACTCTCGGACCGACTTAATCTAAGCGATCAGCAGGTGAAGATCTGGTTTCAGAACCGGAGGATGAAAAAGAAAAGACTGCTTATGAGGGAACAGGCACTGTCTTTTTTTTAAAACCAAAAAAGCTGAGCAGACTGCAGCATACATAAGGAAGTATATTTGAAACTTCGTGTGTATATTTAACAGCATGCTATAAGTTGACCCCTTCCTTCTCCTGCACAAAGTAGTGAGTGAGCATGTGTGAATGAACCTGGAAAAAACAACAGATGTTGAACAAGAAAAGCGTGTATGCAAAAATCATAATGCATTTCATCATTATTATTATTTTCGAATTTCATATTTTTTTACCAGTTCTCGTGAACCAAATGGAATGTATAAGTTAATATCCGTGCATAAAATTGATTGTAATGGCTTGCGTAATTTCCAAAGACTGATACAATTATCATAATCTATTTTACTTTTTTCTTTTTTTTTTACATTTTAAAGTCATACCTGAAAACATAAAAAAGTTGATTTAAACCGAAAATTTTACGTCCATGGTATATCGCGAAACTTGTACTGAGGCGCCAGCTCAGAGTGACAGAAATGATTAATGCCGTAAATTAAATATGCTGCTGTTTTACCGTGTTTCAGGTATAGGTGTCTAAATTAATTTACGCTGTATTTGTTTACTTGTAACAGTATTTTTTTTCCAAGTGATAAATGGCACACAGCAAAATTGTCAGTGTTAAATTATGTTTGTGTATATGGAAACTCCAGGGGTTGTTTGAACACCTTAGGATGTACCACTATATTTATTTAATTTAACATTGATGATTTTGTTCTGCGATTTTTTTACATCTTAAATTAAAGAGATTATTATTATTATTATTATTATTATTATTATTATTATTAGTTGCTGTGGTAGTAGTTTAGTTCGTATGCTTTTAAAAATAAAGATGCAAGTGTGGTTCTTCACAGCAAAGCTATATAGGGGAACCATTTTTGGTCTCCAAAAGCACCATCTATATGAAGGTTCCAGGAAGAACTTTTTTATTTTGATTTGCAACAGGTGCCATAAATAACCATTAATTAAAGATAGCAGATCTGTGAAATACCTTTAGTATTCCCGATTGAAGACGAACTCTTGCTCTATATAGTAACGCTGGCTAAACCTGGGTTTTCTTGGTCTGCTATCCGCCCGCTATAATTAAATAATTGTGCTTTTGTCCACATATTAGGAACCTTTACAAAGCCTAAAGAACCAACTTCATATGCAAACAACGTTTCTGAGATTTTTTTCTTTGGTCAACCAATGATTAAGAGCCACGCAACTCAGTAAAGTGCCATTACAGAACCGTTATTTTTAAGAATGTACTATTACTGCTACAGCAACAACAACAATAATAACAATAGTAGTAGTAGTGATAACAATAGTTGTGTTTGTTAATGTCGTTATTGTTGTCATAATAATGCGTTTTATACACCGGGACAACACAAAACGAAAAAAAAATGCAAACTACATTAGCAAAAAACTATTTTATTTTAGTATTAATATTATTATTTAGAGAAAATGACGAAACCCTAGGAATTTTAAAAAAATGACTTAACGACTAAATATTAAATATATGAAACATGAAGAAATTTGATTCCTTAATCTCGTTTTTCAGCTGCTGCTTGGGAGAGCAAACAAGCTATCGCGAGATTAGATCCCAGACAGACGCCTTTCAGCAGTTTCGCCACGTGCAAGAACCTTTTACGTTCAATGGTGAGAGGCCGTGCAGGAGGCAAAGATTTTTCCAAGACTGTAAAAACAGAGTTAAAAAAAAAAGTCCGCTGCATTTTTCTAAATCGGACATGTAAACTATACTTAAATACATTTTCGCCCTGTGCTGTTACATTACTCTATATGTGTTTTAAAATGCTTAGAGAGAGCTGGATAACGAGTTACTTTCCAAAAGTATTATTACTTAAAGGAAGCATGCCAAATGCGTTATGTATTTTTCCAAGGAAAATATGATGCCATTGTGATTATCCCTCATACTGAGTTCTTGTTTGTATTTTATAACTTGAAGAACGCACGCGTTGGTGTTTTTTTTTTTTTTTCTCGTGTGTGTAGCTGTCTTGAATGTGATTAAAAACACTTAATAAACGTATTCATTTTATTTCAAATGCTTGCATTTTTGGAAATGCATATTTACTTAAAAGTGAAAAAAAAAAGATTGGGCTTAGCTTCCGCTGCTAAGCAATCGCGTCATGCAGTATATTGTTATATTTCGAAATCTGGAGTACTTTGTATTACATAGTTCTCATTTATAATCTTTTAAGATTCTTAGTAATTCAGTTTCGACATTGCACAGTTTTCCAGGTGTTACGCTGATTTCATTTTATGTTTCAATGGTCCAATTTTTACTTTTTTTCATTGTCCATATTTACAGTATTTGGAGGTTGTCGTATTCTCCTCTAACTTTGTTTCTTTGTTTTTTTTACGAACTATATGCACAATATTCATGTCTTGAATGTTCCGGCAACCATATATATACTGTTAAAATCTGAATGTATCATTATTGTGTATTATTTCTGAAAATAAACGAAATATCGCAGGTTATTGTGTAACTCTTTGGTGTATATACTCGACAAAAGCTATCAATAGGTGGCATAATGTTATTGGTGAAACACAGGGTTAATTTGTGCCTTGTGTACTTTGAATAACTGGCACTGTTCTCGATTGCAAGGGTTAAATTATTACATTTCTATGATTTTTTTTTAACCAGAAGTAAATAAAAACACTGCGATTGCCATATACAACTATAGGCCGTTCCCCCATTTTCTAAAACCGTTTTCATTGATCACAGGGTCTACTGGTAGAATCGGGCACAAGGCGATCGTGGATGGGATGTCAATGCATCGCATAATAGTCATAACAGCATTAAGTAAGAATACATATAAGACATTCATTTAGTTATTATATATATATATATATATATATATATATATATATATATATATATATATATATATATATATATATATATATATATATATTGCTGTCTAATATTCAAAAGGCGCAATCGCGTTTGATTCTGAAATAAGCTTACAACGTTAAATCCGATATTTCTGCATTAATACATTACATATTTTTGTCGTTTGTCACGTTTTACCTACCCTTAATGTTATGATTGAGAACTATAAGAAATGTAATATTTTGAAAAAATATACATCCTGAATTGGAAAGGAAGAACTCGCCAACACCAACAACTACAGGCAATTTAAGAAAGAAATGCTTTTAAAGAGTCACGTTAATGAGTTAGTGAAAGTCTGAATCAGCCTATTTAGTTAAATGAAAAGAATTAAATATGAGTTACTTGTTAAAACTGTCAATATGCAAGTAATTACGTCTTAATCTGGTTGAAAACGTGCAGGAAATGACTGAGTTTATATCAGAAAGATTTTACTTTAAAGCAAATTTTCTCAACGAACGCTTCATATAATCTCATAAAGTGGGAAGATCGATTAATGACACTGTCAACGACGAGTACAGTACAGCCTAAATGACTCATTCTCAAAGACTTTGGAATTTCGCACGTAAGAAGAGTTGTCTGTTGAAGATTTTAAACGCTCTTATCAAAAATTTCCGTCGTGACAAATCAGTTATTATTTAAATCTTTCTAAAAAAGAGATGCAGACTACATTCGGCGTAAAGATTTTGGGATTTTATTAATTACCAAAGCTCTTTAGCTTTAAGGTCCTAAAGACTTGGCATGTAGCATACCTCACATCAGAAATCATCTCAACGGCCACGTTTTCGATTTATTTTCCAAGCAAAGACATACAAACCTTATGGATGGACAGACAGACAAACAGATAGATAGATAGAAATGAAAGGCACTAAATAATAGATAGATAGATAGATAGATAGATAGATAGATAGATAGATAGATAGATAGATAGATAGATAGATAGATCTTAAAAATAAAGTGCCAAAGTGGTTCTTCCCAGCGAAGCAATCGAGCAACCATTTTCAGTTCCATTTTAAGTTTAAGTTTAAAGACTCATCTATAAGGAGGTTTCGGAAGGAACCCTTTAGATCCGTTACTGGTTCTATACATAATCATAAATCGATAAGAAGAGATTTGTGAGATACAATAGTGTTCCTAATTTTCAAAGAACAGCTGCACACAGTCACACAGGCTAAGTTCAAGTTTTCTTGATGTGTTATATCCTGCAATATAGCCGATACTACATGTCATTTTTCTCTTTTGCCCGGCATATTTGGAAACCTTTCGAAGCCGAAATAAAAATGTATATGTAAAGAATTCTTCCTGGAAGGAAGCGGTACTTTGGCAACCCTTGGTTCTTCTACCATACAACCCAGTAAAGTGCCATCAAAGAACCATTATTTTTATAATTATTGAAAACAAGTGCGCCAAAGTGGTTCTTCGGAGCGATGCCACAGCGAAACCATTTTTGGTTCACCGAAATAAATATCCACGTGAAGGTTACAGAAAGAACCTTTTATTCAGATCCGAACAGATGATAACAGATTTATAAAATGCCAATGGATTCCCGATTTTTTGGACTCTTACGGTATACTATAACAAAGGCTACTTTCGGGTTTTCTTGATCTGTTCTTATCCTGCTTAGGTAGACATTAAATGTTTCTGTTTTGTTCACATATTAAAAACATCCCAAAGAGCATATTATGCGCAATGAAACAATTCCTTGTCAAGCAGTGGTTCAACATGGCACATAACTCAGTAAAGTGCCAGACAAACAGACAGATTCACATTTATTGCCTTTGAAAACAATATAATTAACCAATGAAATGCATTTAACCGTAAGTGCAAATAAAACTAATATATATATATATATATATATATATATATATATATATATATATATATATATATATATATATATATAAACAGTAAGTGCAGTATGATAGATAGATAGATAGATAGATAGATAGATAGATAGATAGATAGATAGATTGATAGATGTGAAAGGCACTATATAATGATAGATAGATAGATAGATAGATAGATAGATAGATAGATAGATAGATAGATAGATAGATAGATAGATAGATGCACTTCAGTGATAAGGACATTACTGAGTTTAAAATTGACTTTATTAGAAATAAATTAATATGTAACCGAATTAAATATATAACACGCCATATATGAAATAAACTCCGAAACAAACGAATTATAAAAATAAGTTTAGTGCATTCTTAAGCACATGAAACAGGAAATACATCATCATCATACAGGGCACAGAAATATAACATGTAATTATGAGCGGCTGTCTGTCTACATGTGAAGGAAACACATTGCATAGCTGAGCGAACAGACGATATATCAGATAGGCTTGGGTATGATTTATTGTCTTTTTTTCATCAACACTATAAATAAATAAACATAATGACACATCTAGTTTCAACTGTAAAATTTCCAAGCTATTAAGCCTCTGTCGACATAAAACAGGTTTGAAATTCATAGCAACATTTGATATAAAGGATAAGGTGTACAATAAAACGCGAGCAACCAACGCTGCGGGAAAATATGGCAGCTCCAGATATCTGTTTTAAATTAATTGCGTTTGTATACTTTATGTGCATATATGCTAATCACATGGTGTGATTTTGTTGGATATTGATACTTGCAATAACATATGCAGGACAGTGCACTGCAACAAAATGCAGTGACCTGAAATGACAATAATTGCTGCGGCATGTGGACACGGTGGTCACAGCATTTTTCTTCTTCTTAAACAGCATATACGCAGTTATTGTCATTTCACCTCGCTGCATTTTCTTATTGGAAGCACCAGAATCTAAAAAAAAAAAATCACAATAGGCGATTACCATATAGGTATCATATATGAACGTAAAGTACATGGTTTTGCATTATACCTCTCACACCCAAAGTGGGACTACGCCGTTAGTTACCCACTGTATCTTCCTCGGCACGGGCGCCATGTATTTGGCTCATGTAGATTCGATCCCCCAAATTGTAAATTGTATATAGTGTGACGTATTAGCGACCCCTCGGGTTTTGGTTCGTAATTGATTTCAGGGAGACGCTGCCGGCTGCTATGACCAAGGAAGTTAAAGGCAAGTTGAAAACATGGAAGTATGGATGTATGCACGATAAACACCTGAAACTGAATAAATGGACATATAGAAATAAGAAATACAACCGCAATTGCAGAAGACTAATTCAGAGGTCCCAAAAATACTAATCGTTGTTATTTGAGCGGTCACGTGGGCTGGATCCGAGAAGACTTCAACGACCTCTTTCTTAGTACAACGTATCATGAGGTCTGGGCTCTAGTATGTATGTTTAAAGCGATAGTGATGCCTCGCCTTGCTTATCTCGCATTTGTTTGGTTTATTTTATCAGTCTACATCTGAAAGATGACAACTGTCATCGTTTGTTCATCCATGAACGATCATTATGGCTTATTCTTAAAAACAAATTTATAATTCATTTTGTTTTAATGCAAGTTTCAGAATAAGTGATCTAAATACGCAAATTTCAATTGCATTTATGGATACTGCAGAACTGTTGTTTATAGAGCTGCCATGGATGCAATTTTAATTTGATTGCTCCTAATGTAAATATGTCATATAGGTGACAAATTCATATTCATGAAACAAATAAAACCACTGCAAAAGCTCAAACAAAAAAAAAAAAAAAAGAAAGAAAAACATGCAAAACAATCACGATTCCGTTTTAATTTTTCTCTCTCACTCACATGCACATGTTCATCAAATCTTATTGGACCCACCATACTAATTTTCATTCTAATTATGAATGCTTCCAACATGCCACAGTTAATGAGGGACCCTCGCTTGCTTAAAATGACAAGGTTTGACTCTTCAAGTGTATCTTTCACAGCTCATAACCCACACTTCTGCAGTGAGCCTTGTTGCTCTTCTTTAGATTTTTCTCTAGTGCTGCCGTGCCTGTTTTGCAATGCAGACGCCAGAATAAACAGCAAACATCCCACATGAGGCCTCACAAGAGTGTTGTATAGTTTAAGAATAACCATCAACAACACCAGCGCTTCTCAACCTTTAAGTATTTGCGACCCGAGTTTCCATAAGTTTTAAACACGCCCTCTTTTTTTTTTTTTTTTTTTTAAAGAGCCCACTAATACCAATTTGTTCTTTTTTTAATTTAATTATATATCATAGATGCATATTTTATTATACCTACTTAACATCCATTTTCCAACCAGCTAAATCCTAACTACAGGGTCACGGGGGTCTGCTGGAGCCAATCCCAGCCAACACAGGGCACAAGGCAGGAACCAATTCTGGGCAGGGTGCCAACCCACCGCAGTCGACATTTATCTAACTCTATATTAATTTTTATAGTATCAGAATGTAGTTTAAGTTAATTTGTTTTAGTTTCAATAGATGTATTTTTCATATTTTTGATTCTTGTTTTCTTTTTTTCACATCTTCGCGCCCCCTTTTTGTTACTTCACATCCCCCTAGGGGGCTTGAGAACCACTGAACAATACAGGGCGGGTGCCAATGCTGTGAATTCACAATTTAGGAGCCCTTTCCATTTCTTTCTGATGTGGACGGTGATGACTTGTTTAGGACTCCTAGGTTCTTCTCATGAATTGTACTTTGACCTTTCAGACCCCACCCCATGCCCAGTTTAATAATATTTTACATCCCAAGTGTAACACTTCATATTTACAGTAAATCTTTACATTTTACCTGCCATACATAGTGCATTCAGGAAGTATTTATTTATTAACATTCACATTTTGTTATGTTTCAGCCAAATTTATTTAAATTCGTTTTTCTACATCAACCAAAATTCAGTACCCCAGAATGGCAAAGTAAAAAAAAAAAATAAAAAAATTTGCAGATTTATTAAAAATAAAAACCTGACATTTCACACTGACACAAGTATCCAGGCCCTTTCCCACAGTACTTCAAAGCTCCTTTGACAGTAATTCCAGCCTTGAGTCTTCTTGAGTTTGATGCCACAAGCACAGCATAACTGGATTTATGCGTTATTTTGCCATTCTTCCCTGTTGATCCTCTCAAGCTCTGTAAAGCTGCATGGAGAACAAAGCTGGAGAGCTAATTTCAGGTCTCTCCAGATATGTTCAGGTGGGTTGAAGTCTGTGCTTTGATTGGCCAGTCAAAGACATTTCCAGAGTTGTTCTTAAGCCACTCCTGTGTTGGCTTTGGTTCGCACTTACAGTCATTGAAGTCTCATGTCCATAGTGCCCTGGGTAGGGTTTCATTAAGGATATCTCTGTATTTTGCGCCATTAAGCTTCCCTTTAATACTGTCTAGTTATCAAGTCAATGCCACTCAGGAACAACCTGACTGAATGATGCTACCACCACCATGCTTCATCACTGGAGTGGTATTGCACACAGGTTCCCTCCAGACAATAAACCATTCCTGGTTTCATTACACCAGAGAACCTTGTTTCTCACAGTTTTTTAGCTGTCTATTTTCAAACTCCAAGTGCAGGCTTTCATGTTTCTTTTACTGAGGAGAATGTTCTGTCTGGCCACTATTATAAAGCCCATCTTGGTGAAGTGTTTCAGTGATGGTTTTTCCCATCTCCACGCAGGTTCTCTGTTGCTCAGCCAGAATGACAATCAAGTCTTTGGTCACCTCACATACTAAGCCCATCCTCCCATGATTGCTCAGTTTGGCTCTAGGAGGAGTTTAAGAATTATGGAGGCTGCTGTGCACTTGGGAACATTTAAGGCCATAGTCCATCCATCCATCCATTTTCTAACCCGCTGAATCCGAATACAGGGTCACGGGGGTCTGCTGGAGCCAATCCCAGCCAACACAGGGCACAAGGCAGGAACCAATCCTGGGCAGGGTGCCAACCCACCGCAGGACACACACAAACACACCCACACACCAAGCACACACTAGGGCCAATTTAGAATCGCCAATCCACCTAACCTGCATGTCTTTGAACTGCGGGAGGAAACCGAGCGCCGGAGGAAACCCACGCAGACACGGGAGAACATGCAAACTCCACGCAGGGAGGACCCGGGAAGCGAACCCAGGTCTCCTAACTGCGAGGCAGCAGCGCTACCACTGCGCCACCGTGCCGCCCAAGGCCATAGTCATTTTTTTTTTTTTTTGTAGCCTTTGCCAGATCTGCGCCTCAACACAATCCTGTCTCAGAGTTCTGCAGGCACTTTGACTTCATGGTTTGATTTTTGTTTAACTGTGGGACATCCTATAGGTGCCTGCCTTCCCTAATCATGTCCAATCAATTGAACTGACCACTGGCGGACTCAAAGCAAAATGCAGAAACATCTCAATGATGTTCAACAACACATTGTCCGAATTCTTGTGTTAATGTGAAATTTAAGTTTTCATTTTTAATAAATTTGCACAAATTTCTAAACTTTTGTTATTGCTTTGTTATTTGGGGTTATTGAGTGTTGTTTGATGTGGGTGCCGATATTTAAGAATAAAGGGGATGTGCAAGACTGTAGTAACTACAAGGGGATAAAAGTGATGAGCCACAGCATGAAGTTAATAAATCCCCTCATCAAGCGGGGTCATTTTTGCTAAATCGCTTGTAATTTGACCTCTCCAAATTAGAATCATTGCTGTTATTGAACTATCTGGAGTATAAACACATGTCTGGTCTCTTTGTAAAGGTAACATTCTCTAGTTTCACCCTTAGTAGGTGTGACTGATCAAAAGTTATGCACATTAGAACTCACAGAAAAAATGAATTTTTTTGTTCTCGCCTAAGTTTTATTGTGAAAATAAAGGAAAATAAAGCTGCAGTAGGTAGGTGGGGACAGAAACACACTATGTACCAACAGAATAACTTGTTGACTACTCACATTTCAAATTTGAAAAGAATACCAGTCAAAATAACATTTTTTACACCAGTTTTTATGTGGGCATGTCCAGGTGCTTTTTAGAGGGACCTCTGGCTTATCCATTATCCACATTTTGGAACGTATGTTAAAAGTGTAATAACTTTTGAATGCTTCAACCCACAGATATCAATGAGGGCTCTACTGACAGCTTACACCTAAAGGAATCTATATCTACACACAGTGTCACTCTATTAGTTATGGAAATTCATATTCCATAATAAAAACAATAAAAAATACACATTTCAATATAAAAATAGTCAAAACAAGTCTTATGGGCTAAAAATATATATATATATATATTTTATTTTTACTTTTTTTTTTAATAAAATGCACACAAACTATATACATTTTGTTCCAAACTGTTACAATACAGCTCAGCGTTTTCCATGTGCCCTGATTGTAGCAACCGTTAGCAGGCAGAAAGCACAAGGGCGTGTCACATGTCGCTCTCTGCCATTAGACGTCACCTGGTCCGATTGATCACTTTCACGCCGCGTACATGCATCTATTATTTAACCGAGAGTGTATTTACGTTTATCTGTACTTTTATCCATATTTAAAATGCGAAAAAACTAGGTGAAATCACAATAAACAACCACGCACCAAGTCTGCAGCTCCGATCGGTTTTGTTTACAAGTTGGTATGGCAAGTTACATATCGACGTGCTCAGCTGCTCATTGGCTGTAAGTCTGGAGTGACACTCACAGCATCCAATCAAACGGGTAGATTCTACCAGGGTTTGGAGTTGTGCGTCATCGTTCAGCTGTCTGTGACACTCGTTGGCTATACGAGGTGCCAGTCACCCCCCAGACCCCTCGTAATTGTCCAACTTAGGTGTCAATCAGAAGCTAACACTTCCGTGTAACATGCTTTAGCATGGTTATTGCCGACAGAAACAAATTACGTCTGATATGACCAATAGAAATGAAAAAAAAAGTCGGAGCAAGTCTCAAGTTAAAAAACGTTTTCTGGAGCTTTTGTCCCTTTGAGGATCTATCATGTGTTTTGGACCTAATCGTTTTACTGGATTATATTCCCTGGAGCCTTACGGACAGAATGAGATCAATATTGCTCGGAAATATTGATGTTTGACTTGCAGAGAGCCTTCAAACGTAGTCAAAGGTAGGAAAAGTCAGCTCTTAAAAAGTATTTACTTCTTTGTAAAAAAAGGATTTAGTGTCAGTGCTGTGGTTGTTGTGTGTCAAAATGGTTTATATCATCGGAAAGACGAGACTCTGAATTTTCATTTGATGTGTAGTATGTCGAGGTGCATGACAGAGGGGCATGCAGACATGGCTGTGATATGATTGTGACGTCGTAAAATCGTCGTTATGTACCGGGACCGGTACGTGTGCATGTTAAAGGGGAGTAGTGGAAGCTCAGTTAAGAAGTGAGGTAATCATTAGTGAGCAGCAGGATGGTTTCATGCTAAGAAAGAGCACCACAGATGTGATGTTTGCTCTGAGGGTGTTGATGGAGAAGTAGAGAGTAGAACAGTAGGAGTTGCATTGCGTCTTTGTGGACCTGGAGCAAAAACATCCATCCATCCATCCATTATCCAACCGGCTACATCCTAACGCAGGGTCATAGGGATCTGCTGGAGCCAATCCCAGGCAACACAGGGTGCAAGGCAGGAACAAACCCTCGGCAGGGTGCCAGCCCACCACGGGGCACACAAACCCACACCGAGCACACACTAGGGACAATTTAGAATCGCCAATGCACCTAACCTGCATGTCTTTGGACTGTGCGAGGAAACCCATGCAGACACGGGGAGAACATGCAAACAGTATAACAACATGATTTACAAAACATATCAAAATACAGAAAAAACAAATAAATATATACAGTAAATTTAGAAAGTATTCAGGTCCTTTCACATTTTTCTCTGTTGCAGCCTTAAGCTAAAAACATTTCAAATCATTTTTCTCTACATTAAGCAACATTCAATGCCCCATAATGACAAAGTGGGAATTAGATTTTAAAATTGTATTTACTAAATTTATTAAAATTAAAATATCCCATAAGTATTCAGACTCTTTGCTCTGACACCTAAAACTTTGGATCAGGTAGGTGCCTTCCACTCTTTTGGTCATCACTGAGATGTTTCTACACCTTGTTTGGAGTCCACCTGGGGTTAGTTCAACTGACTGGACTGATTGAGAACAACAAGCACATGTCTATGGAAGGTAGAGTTGAGAAAAAACCAAGCCATGAGGTCAAAGGAATTGCCTGCAGAACTCAGTGACGAGATTATTTAGAGGAGCAGATGTGAGGCATGCTACCAAACAAAATCTGTATTAATGAAGGCTCCCAGTAGTGCAGTAGTCTTCCATAAGTTTGTAAGAACTATGATTCTTCCTGGAGCTGACCACTATGCAATTGTGGGAGAAGAACTTTATTAAAAGAGGTGACCAAAAAAACCCAACGGTCACTCTGACTTAATTCCAGAGAACTTATGCGGAGAGGGAAGAAACATCCACTCACTGCAACACTCCATCAATCTGTGTTTTATGGCAGAGTGATCAGACAGAAGCCTTTCTGCAGTAAAGTGCTCATGAAAGCCCGCCTGAAATTTGCAAAAGACACATGAAGAACTGTCAGCTTGTGAGAAACAAGACTGTCTGGTCTGATAAAACCAAGATGAGCATTATGTCTGGAGGAAGCCAGGCACTGCTCATCACAGGTGCAACACCATTCCAATGGCATGGGAGCATTTGAGAGCAGATTTAAGAACTGGAAGACTAGTTAGGGTTGGGGGGGGATAGCTGACTGGACCATAGTACAGAGATATCCTTAATTAAAAAGCCTGCTCAGAGCACTCTGGACCTCAGATTGGACAGAAAGGTTCGATGAGCAGAAGCACAAAGCCACGACGGCACATGAGTTGGCTTAGAGAGAACTCTGTGAATATCCTTGACTGCCCAAAAAAAACCAAAAAAAAAAACGACGAGACTTGAACCCAATCAAGACCTGAAAACAGCCTCCCACCAAAGCTCTGTGTCAGATGTGACAGAGTTTAAAAGAACCTACTGGAAAGGATGGCAGAAATTCTCTCTTTGCACTAAATTCCAATAGGAATTCGCCAGGCTAGTACGGTGGAGCACTTTAAAACACTGCTGAAAACGCATTACTTTAACATGGCCTTTTCATAACTTCAATTTAACTGAATCCTGATACTCTGTATGTTCAATTCATCATAATAACTATTCATAGTGGCTCTAAAATCTGTACTGACCCCTGCTCTCTTTTTTTCTTTTTCCGTTTTTTTTTGTGGTGGCGGCCTGTGCCACCATCACCTACTCAAAGCATCATGATGCTCCAACATTGATGGACTGAAAGCCAGAAGTCTACGTGACCATCATCATCAAGTCCTTCCGTGAGAGCCCTAAATACAAAGAGGACTGTTTCATTTATGTTAGGTAGAATGCCCAGAGGGGACTGAGCGGTCTCTTGGTCTGGAATCCCTACAGATTTTATTTTTTTCTCCAGCCGTCTGGAGGTTTTTTTGTTTTTTCTGTCCACCCTGGCCATTGGACCTTACTCTTACTCTATGTTAATTAATGTTGACTTATTTTATTTTCTTACTGTGTCTTTTATTTTTCTATTCTTCATTATGTAAAGCACTTTGAGCTACTTTTTGTATGAAAATGTGCTATAGAAATAAATGTTGTTGTTGTAAACTCAAGAAGACCCTGGACTGTAATTGCTGCTTCAACTAAGTACTGAGGAAAGGATCTGAATACTCGTGTCAATGTTGCAATTTTAGATTTTTCATAAATATGCAAAATTTTCCTAATCCTGGGGCACTGAGTGCTCCTTGATGAGGGAAAAAATTAATTTAAATGATTTTAGTACATGGCTGGAAAAAAAACAACAAAATGTGAGAAAAGTGAAGGGGTCTGAAGATTTTCTGAAGGCCATGTACCTACCAGAGTCCAGATTCTGTGCAGGTCCATCTATAATGATTCTATGGTCTCTTGGGGATCTGTTAATTTTCCAACAACATTTGCATCATCTGAAAAACTTCACCAGCTTTACATTTATAAAAGTAAAGTAAAAATCTACACTCACCTAAAGGATTATTAGGAACACCTGTTCAATTTCTCATTAATGCAATTATCTAATCAACCAATCACATGGCAGTTGCTTCAATGCATTTAGGGGTGTGGTCCTGGTCAAGACAATCTCCTGAACTCCAAACTGAATGTCAGAATGGCAAAGAAAGGTGATTTAAGCAATTCTGAGCGTGGCATGGTTGTTGGTGCCAGACGGGCCGGTCTGAGTATTTCACAATCTGCTCAGTTACTGGGATTTTCACGCACAACCATTTCTAGGGTTTACAAAGAATGGTGTGAAAAGGGAAAAACATCCAGTATGCGGCAGTCCTGTGGGCGAAAATGTCTTGTTGATGCTAGAGGTCAGAGGAGAATAAATGGGCCGACTGATTCAAGCTGATAGAAGAGCAACTTTGACTGAAATAACCACTCGTTACAACCGAGGTATGCAGCAAAGCATTTGTGAAGCCACAACACGCACAACCTTGAGGCGGATGGGCTACAACAGCAGAAGACCCCACCGGGTACCACTCATCTCCACTACAAATAGGAAAAAGAGGCTACAATTTGCACGAGCTCACAAAAATTGGACAGTTGAAGACTGGAAAAATGTTGCCTGGTCTGATGAGTCTCGATTTCTGTTGAGACATTCAAATAGTGGAGTCAGAATTTGGCGTAAACAGAATGAGAACATGGATCCATCATGCCTTGTTACCACTGTGAATGCTGGTGCTGGTGGTGGTGTAATGGTGTGGGGGATGTTTTCTTGGCACACTTTAGGCCCCTTAGTGCCAATTGGGCATCGTTTAAATGCCACGGGCTACCTGAGCATTGTTTCTGACCATGTCCATCCCTTCATGACCACCATGTACCCATCCTCTGATGGCTACTTCCAGCAGGATAATGCACCATGTCACAAAGCTCGAATCATTTCAAATTGGTTTCTTGAACATGACAATGAGTTCACTGTACTAAAATGGCCCCCACAGTCACCAGATCTCAACCCAATAGAGCATCTTTGGGATGTGGTGGAACGGGAGCTTCGTGCCCTGGATGTGCATCCCACAAATCTCCATCAACTGCAAGATGCTATCCTATCAATATGGGCCAACATTTCTAAAGAATGCTTTCAGCACCTTGTTGAATCAATGCCACGTAGAATGAAGGCAGTTCTGAAGGCGAAAGGGGGTCAAACACCGTATTAGTATGGTGCTCCTAATAATCCTTTAGGTGAGTGTATATATAAAGCGTATATCACAGACAACAGTCACAAAGAGCTGTACAATTAAACACAGAATTAAAATATAATATTAAAACAAAAAACACAGCAAGGACAATACAAAAATAACACCTACAGATGACAGTGTTTCCCAAATGCCAGCCCAAAAAAATGTCCCATGTTGACACCTGAACAGTTCAACAGATTCTGCTGATCTCAAAGTCAGTGGAAGGCGGTCCCATAACCTTGTCCAGATCATGTCTATATATTAAAAAGGGGAGCAGCACCAGGACTCACCCCGAGGTACACCACTTCGTCATCTAATTCTGAAAGGTTTCCTCTTCCCCATAGCCCTTTTGCTTCCTGTGTTTAAGCCGCTTTTCCCCTCCATCTACACGCTGCTTCTTTGAACTCCCACTTGTTTTAGTTTGATCACACGTCTCTTATGTTGGACCTAATCAAAAATCTTCTGAAAATCAAGATAAATAATATCATGTGCATTTTTTTTTAATTGTACGCCTTTCTTCCTTCCTCATAGAATTCCGGAAAATTAGTGAAACACAATCTCGTCTTCTAAACCCCTGCTCACTGTTCACTAATGCACCTGTTCTTCACATGTGTTGCTCAACCTTTAACTTTAGAATTGCATCCATTTATTCAACCATGATTAATGTTAAGCTTATTGGCTTATAGCTTTTCATATAATATAACAACATTTGACATTTATTTAAATCTAATAAAAATGTAATCTAAAAATCGAAGAGGAAAAAAACATTTGCTAGCGTTCAATCTTCAAGGAGTATGTCTGTAGTACTAGGGTGTTGTACCGTGTTAGCCATTATGAACGTAGTGAAAAGACAATCAGAAGGTGTCACTTTGATTTTTCACTACAATTTTAAAGGATACATTTGGTTCTTTTGATGTTGAAGTCATTTCTTCATGAACGTGGTGCAGTGCCCTCCATAATGTTTAGGAGAAAGACACATTTACCCCTCTGCTCCGCAGTTTAAAATTACAAATCAAACAATTCAGACCTGATTAAAGTGCACATATTACAGGCTACATTTCGGTCACAGCATGTAAGAATGACAACAATTTATCTGCACAGTCCCCCCATTTCAGGGCACCATAATGTTTGGAACACAGCAATGGCAGGTCTGTCTAGGACTTTGCTGCATATCCCTTGCATGCAATGACCGCTTGAAGTCTGCCATTCCTAGACATCATCTTTAGGTGGAATTTTAGGAGGAACATCAGTGACAAAGTTGATTCTTAAATGAAACGTTAACAGGATCTCCTTTAAGTCTCATGAGCAATCAAAGATCAGTCTTTGAGCAGTACAGTTTTCCTATGGGTTAGGGGTTAGATAAGTGTGTCAGTAGGTATGCATGAAAATATATTGTGTAATCAAGTTTAAATTCTAGTAACAGAACAAGATGCAGAGGACAGAAAGATATGGAAGAAGATGATCCGCTGTGGAGACCCCTAACGGGAGCAGCCGAAAGAAGCATAAATTCTAGTGTTTTGATTTTCTAGAAAACTGCCATGATGTGAATTTAAGGTCCTCTGTCTGTAAGCCTTTGTGTTATTAAGGGTGACTGAAGAGGTAGCCACATTTTAGTGATTAATGAAGGAGTCAGTGAGCATATACAGTAGATTATGAAGGATTTAAAATGCTACTTAAGTTATGACAGGCTTTAGGAAACACTCAAACATTAACAATCAACCATAAGATGGAGTTTTCAGTATTCTTAGCTTTCATGAAACTCGCACCAGTTCCGTTAAACTTCCTTACTTGTCTAAATTTCTGGATGTTGTGGAAGACTGCCGGCTTCCCAGGCCGGTCCGCACCCCCAGGCCGACAGGAGGAGCTCTCCCGACAGCAGGATCGTGCCCGAGGTCCAGCAGGGCCTTATGGACTCTGTAGTGTTTATACACAGCCCTGCTGGATACCTTGGGGACCACCAGGAGTCGCTGTGGGGGGGACTTGTGGGATCTGTTGTGCCTTATGACCCAGGAGTACGTCACAGTCACGTGACGGGAAGGAATGGCGTGCTCCCGGGGTGAAGTAAAAGACTGATTGCCCTGACCCGGAAGGAATAAGGAACTGTGGACTGCTGGGACAGAAACACCTCCGGGTCAGGGGCTATAAAAGGACGGTGCCTCAGTCCAGACACTGAGCTGTGCTGGGTGGGAGAGGAGCAAAGTGTCTGGGCGAGGAGGAGAGGTTATTGTGTTTATTATTAGTGGATAGTGATTTGTGAGTAGTGTGGAAGGTGCTTGGTGCACTGTGGAAAATAATAAAAAGGTCGTGGACTTTTACCTGGTGTTTGGAGTCATACCTGAGGGTTCAAGGGTGCACTACTGCCCCCTACTGCCACAATGTCCTACGTTGTGAACAGGGCTGGTGTGTTAAATCACGCTGCCTGAGGTAAGGTTCGTTTTTGTCCCTCTCCCCCCAGCAGCCTTACTAAACATTATGCATCTACCACTTCACATCATTTATTTTCTATTAATGCTTCTGTTTTTTGCCTTTTCTCTTCAAAGTGCTTTTTTTTTATATGTTTGTAATATTTATTTTAAGTTTATAATGCTCAGTTTTGTGTAATTATGCGGACGTATGTGTTCTGTTATGTTCCTTGTGTTTTTTGTGTGGTTCCCCAAGAGGCAGAGCCACATGTCCATTTCTATCTGGGGACCGCCATAACACATAAAGGCTATGGAGTCCAGCAGTTCAATGGGATACATTGTTAAAGGTAGGTGTTAGTGAATGTCCTCTGTGTTTTTTATTTTTTCTTAATTTGAGCTACTGAATTTTGATCTTATTTGCACCATTTTCTTACCTTTCTTTCAGATTGTGTATTGTTTGCTGCTGGGTTAACCATTTTTAGGCAAGGCTGTCTATGCTTTTGGTGCTTTTTTGAGGTATCGTTTGTTAAGAGTATTTTGGAGTATCGTCTTGTCACCTAATCCCATGCTCCATAACTATTTGTAAGTAATATACTCTTAAACCTCCTCCATTACTTCCTAGCTATATCCACTTTTGTTTCGAGTTATCTCATTTTTTGACTTTGTCACATCTATGAAATTTGCCTTACCAAAATTAAATACAACAGATTTCATTTTTACATACTGTATACACTACATTTTGCCAAAAACACTGTGACGCTTATATTATAATGACACTAAGTCCTTATTCATCAACCTCCTCTAATGCCCAGAATCCTATCCTTATTGTTTCAGGATAACAAAACTAAATGGGATTCCCTTCATGTTGATGTTTTAATGGGCTGTGTAATCATGATAACATCTACAAATGTTCTTAGATTATATTCAGGTAAATAAAGCCACCCATTACAATAGCATTTCTCTATATACCTGTTTTTTTTTTAAATGTTATTAAAAATTTTACACCTGGATGTACTTAATTTCTGGCCAGGAGCCCATCTCTATATGGTATATGCCATCATCTACATGCTACACCAATCCCTCACACACTTGGACTGAGGCAGTGGTGCTGTAAGAATTATGTTTCTGGACTTTTCCAGCGCCTTCAACACCATCCAACCTCTGCTCCTCAGGGACAAGCTGACAGAGATGGCAGTAGACTCACACCTGGTGCCATGGATCGTGGACTATCTTACAGACAGACCTCAGTATGTGCGTCTCGGGAGCTGCAGGTCTGACATTGTGGTCAGCAGCACAGGAGCGCTGCAGGGGACTGGACTTTCTCCGGTCCTGTTCAGCCAACATACATCAGACTTCCAATACAACTCAGAGTCCTGCCACGTGCAAAACTTCGCTGATGACACTGCTATAGTGGGCTTCATCAGGAGTGGGCAGGAGGAGGAGTACAGGAAGCTAATCAAGGACTTTGTTAAATGGTGCGACTCAAACCACCTACAACTGAACACCAGCAAAACCAAGGAGCTGGTGGTGGATTTTAGGAGGCCCAGGCCCCCCATGGACCCCGTGATCATCAGAGGTGACTGTGCAGAGGGTACAGACCTATAAATACCTGGGAGTGCAGCTGGATGATAAACTGGACTGGACTGCCAACACTGATGATCTGTGTAAGAGAGGACAGAGCCGACTATACTTCATTAGAAGGCTGGCGTCCTTCAACATCTGCAATTAGATGCTGCAGATGTTCTATCAGACGGTTGTGGCGAGCGCCCTCTTCTACGCGGTGGTGTGCTGGGGAGGCAGCATAAAGCAGAGGGACGCCTCACACCTTGACAAACTGGTGAGGAAGGCAGGCTCTATTGTAGGCACGGAGCTGGACAGTTTGACATCCGTGGCAGAGCGACGGGCGCTGAGCAGACTCCTGTCAATCATTTAGGATCCACTGCATCCACTGAACAGGATCATCTCCAGACAGAGGAGCAGCTTCAGAGACAGACTGCTGTCACCATCCTGCTCCACTGACAGACTGAGGAGACCCCACACTATGCAACTCTTCACTTCCACCCGGGAGAGTAAACGTTAACATTATGCAAAGTTATTGTCTGTTATACCTTCATTGTCATCACTCTTTAATCTAATATTGTTCTTTATCAGTATGCTGCTGCTAGAGTATGGGAATTTCCCCTTGGGATTAATAAAGTATCTATCTATCTATCTATCTATCTATCCAATGATGTTTCCCACCTTTGCACCAGGCAGGCAAAACTGAAAGAGATCTTCTACTGCAAACTTATTTTCAAATCCCCCTAATAATGGGTTTGGTGAGGGGGAGATGTTAGCTCTCTGGTGTCATTACTCCCCTCTTTTTGGGAGTTGATTGAGAGCTGACCTATTGAGGCTCCTCATTCCTGCCTACCACCTCAGAAGTACTGGATTGCTTTCCAGCTCCACAAGGTTCTGAAAATAGGTGGACACATCAAACTTCACGGCTTATGGTCCTGAACATGGTACCTCTTACCTTGCACTAATGTTTAACCATAACCCACCTTTCTCTTTGCTTCTTTGTGGGTACACACTATATATCCCTAAAGGACACCTTGATGAGTTCCTCCAAGTATATTCTCACAACAAAGGCTAACCACCTACTCAATTTCAACAGCTCTGAACTTGAGTTATTTGATTAGTTGGGACTTTTTGCGGATGTGCTGGCTTCTTTTTAAATTTGTCTGGGTGAGCATCTTTATTTACTTCTTTTTTAAATTATGAATTGGGTTTAAAGCAATGCCAATAACTGTATTACACCTTCTAACATTTTCCAACTGCCATTATTAACTGTAAATGATACTTTAACATACACTGGCCAGTACTGCACTGTTACTCACTACTCTTTTCCTACCTGATGGGTAGCATTATAGTGACTACAGTGTAATGGCTTACAAATACCTCAGGGCTCCCACTATTTTGATCACAGATCTTCAGGAAAATTTTGAAAAGGATCAAATGATTGAAGTAATGAGAAGGGCAAATGGAATCATTATCTAGACATACCCAAGAGTCAATGAAGCAGGAGAAGCTGGAAGAACCAAACATCAAACATAAAACACAAACCCAAAGTTTTAGTGGAAAGTAACAGCACAAAGTTCTCAGACTAGAAGGTTTTTATTGTCCTTTAACTAAAGCTAATCGTTATTTATTAAAGATATGGATGTGATGGTTCGAGGCCAGTTGCCTTCCACAGGGAACTTATATAGGCAGGACCTAACGTAACTGGCAAAGATTTGCTCAAAATGGCAATGACCATTCAGGAAAAAAAATGGCAGAAGAATGATAACATTTATAAATAATCAGAAAAATACATCCAGAAACTGCAAAAACAAGTCAAACAGAGTGTAAAGATGTCAAAAACTCATTGCACTTGGCCGCTTCCTTGACTTTTGTTTTCCTTTTCCTCTTTGCTTTCCTATATGACCAGTGACAGATTTGGGAATGGGCAACATGGACAGGCAGAAAAGTGTGGAAAGTTTAAGGAAAGTGAACACTCAGTGAGTGTTAATGTTGCTGAATTGGTATCCGGACAACATGGGGGGTGACGGGGGTGTCGTCCAAGTCTATAGTACATGCTAATACAAAGCTGTGGACACCAAATTGTACCATCTCCCCCACATTATATGACTGTTGCTGTGCCATCACTTCACTTCCACTTTTTCTATTGCGAATGTTGTAGTCTACACTACGTTTAAACAAATGGCCCCTTTCTTTTAAGAACGTATAATACCCACACTCCCTTCATAGCGCAAACTCTCTCTGACTTCAGCAAGATATAAATGATTTATTGCGTATTATCTTTACACATGATTGTTTTCTTTCTAAGATGCATTTACTTACAGTATTTGATTTAAGTGGCTACAACAACAGTTAAGTCTTAAACGTTCTGCCTCATCGGTCTTTGCCACCTGAATACAGGGCTGACAAATTAAATAATATCACCTGAGGCAAGGCACATTTTTGCTGTCTCCTCCAATCACCTCCTCCATACATAGTCTTATTACACCCAAGTTGATACATTTAATCCACACGCAATAGATATTGTGATAGAGGCTTCATAATGCAATACTCCCACAATGTAATACATTCTTGGCACAATAGTTAAAATAATATTTTCTTGAAAAAATGTAAACAAATTTAAAAAAATTACTTTAAAATTGAAAAAAAAAAAAAAAAACAAACACCCAAACCAGGCATTAAAACATTTGGTGTTTGGTGATTATGAAATTGATGCAAAATGAAACTTGGCTGCTTCACTCATCCTGCATGCTTCTCTAAATACAGTATCTCAGCTGTTTCAAACTGTCCTGCAAACTTAAAGGCACCTGCTCTTTTTTGAAGCAAACATGGGCAGTGAAAACATAAGAGACATTTAGCAGGCATTGTGACCGTGACTGACACCATAATAACAATCCAGTAATTAACAAAACTTACAAAATATCCTTGTATATTTTGATACTATCCGTATGTATGGTGTTGGCGTCAATACCTTGACTCAGTACAAGTTAGAACCTTGCAATGGGACTCTGCCTCTGTAGTTAGAACATAACGTGGCAAACGCAGGCGCAGTATTGCATGATTGGCTAAGAATGTGCGAATGCTTCAGTGACGTCGCTGGACGGCCGAGTATAGTAAGTCGGTGTTGGTTCGAGCAGATAACAGTAAGTTCGGCTGGTTTTTGGAACGTTGATTTGGTGGGGCGTACTTTCCAGGACTTAACTTTCGACTGACTCAAAGCCTTCGACAGCTCCGGAACCGTAAGTAATTTAGAACGTATCTCCATTTGCTTGGTACGTCAAAATCTATCTTTGGGCAGTTCGGTTTTGGCATCTGTCCTTCTGACATCTATTGGCAAACTGAGTAATGACGGCTGGGTATTAACAACGGTCATTGTTTGAATTTTAGGCGATCTCAGATCTAAAATGACCACGCCAACATAATTATTACTCCGACTCTGATTAGAGTTGTAAAATACGGTTTGTTTTGAAAATGTGTTTGCCGGAAAACATCAAATGAGGTGCGCCGAAGAGCTCAGTTCACGTCTCGTAGCCCCGTTTAAACAGGAAGCTCTTCATTACATCGGCCGAAAAGGTGTATTTTAAGCACAAATCAGTGCCATGATAACAAAATCATTTCAAGGACTCAAAAAAAAAAAAATAAAAAAATAATAATAATTCTTTACAGAGAAAGTACGGATTTCACAACCGCAGAATTTGTAGCCCGATTCGATCAGGCGTCCAGTCGCTTGCTTGTATGTATGTGTATATAAATATAATGGGCGGCACGGTGGCGCAGTGGTAGCGCTGCTGCTTCGCAGTTAAGAGACCTGGGTTCGCTTCCCGGATCCTCCCTGCGTGGAGTTTGCATGTTCTCCCCGTGTCTGCGTGGGTTTCCTCCCACAATCCAAAGTGGGTTGGACTGGTTAGGTGGACTGGCGATTCTACATTGGCCTTAGTGTGTGGGTGTGTTTGTGTGTGTCCTGCGGTGGGTTGGCACCCTGCCCAGGATTGGTTCGTGCCCTGTGTTGGCTGGGATTGGCTCCAGCAGACCCCCGTGACCCTATTTGGATTCAGCGGGTTAGAAAATGGATGGATGTGTGTATATATATATATATATATATACATACATAAAGAGAGAGGGGGAGAGAGAGAAAATATTTTTGACAAAACTAAATAATTAAACCTGCAAATCAATTTAAATTGTGAAATGTGACAATAAATAAATAAAAAAACAACTAAATTACATGCAAGTATAAATAAATGTGTCACAAATATGTTTTACTGCTTATTTCTTTATGTATCTATTTAAGTAATTCTTCATTTATTTATTTCAGGGATACCATCACACAACATAAAATCCTCTCACAGTCCACATACAGTTTGTGTGTGTGTTCTTCCTATGATTGACTGGCTGCCAATCTAGGATTTGTACCTGCTTTGTGCTCTATGCTAGCTGGGATAGGTTCCAGCAACCCTCCATAACCCTGATCTGGGTTAAATAACAAAACATGAATTTTGCTGCTTATTTCTTTATGTACTTATTCAATTTTTTTCTTTGTTTATTTTACAGACACCACACACAACCTAAAATAAGCATTGAAATCCTCCCACAGTCTATAGACATGCCAGTTAGGTGGATTAGTGATTAGTGGACCAGCTAAATTGCCCATAATGTATGCTGTGTATATGTATTCATCTTGCCATAGGCTGGCACGCCGTCCAGGGATTGCTTCTGCCTTGTGCCCAAAGTTTGCTGGGTAGGCTCCAGCTTGCTTGCAAACTTCTCTGGATAAACTGATTTACAAAATGGATGGATGCAATTAACATACATACACAATATGTTAAAAATTTAGGAAAATAAACACCAATATAATTTTCTGACATGAAAGTATTTGATATATGCCACATGAGACGTTGGGCATCTAATTAAAAGAAGTGGGAGTTGAGTTTTTTAGATGGGTGCAGAACTGGCACAGACTCAGGAAGTAGAAGATGGTGTTGAGAGGAACCTTTTCAGACTTATTTCATGTTAAGAGTGGTGTTCCAAAGGGGTCAGTGTTGGGGCCGCTGCTATATTGCTTATATGTAAATGGTTTAGATAGGTAATGAGCTGGTTTAATTTGCAGATGATTCCAAGATAGGTGGATTAGAAGATAATTTGGAATCCATTATATCATTACAGAAGGACTTGGACACATACAGGCTTGGGCAGATTTGTGGCAGATGAAGTTTAATGTCAGTAAATGTAAAATATTACATATAGGAAGTAAAAATGTGAGGTTTGAATACACAATGGGCACTCGGAAAAATGAGAGTCCACCTTATGAGAAAGATTTAGGAGTCGTACTGGACTCTACGCTATTAACTTCCCTACAGTGTTCAGACACCTTTAAGGAGGCTAACAGAATGTCAGGTTATATAGTGCCTTGATGTGTGGAGTACAAGTCATAGGAGGTTCTGCTCAAGGTTTATAACACATTAGTGAGGCCTCATCGGATAGATTTAAAGAGCTGAGCCTTTACAGTGATGAAGAGGAGACCAGACTGAAGTGTTTAAAATGATGAAGGGAATTAGTCCAGTGGATCAAGACAGTGACTTTAAAATGAGTTCAGCAAGAACACGGGGACACAGCTGGAAACTTGGTGAAGTGGAAATTTCACACAAACATTAGGAAGTTGAGAGAACAATAGACACTTGGAATAAGCTACGAATTAGTGTGATAGACAGTAAGACTTTAGGAACTTTCAAAACTAGAAAATGTTTTTTTAGAAGAATTAATTGGACAGGACTGGTGAGCTTTGTTGGACTGCATGGTCTGTTCTCATCTAGATTGTTTTAATGTTCTAATATACAGTACCTATAAAAAGTACTTACCTCATTGGAAGTTTACACATTTTCTTGTTATAGAACACTGAATCCCAGTGGATTGCATTTTGCTTTTTTGATATTGATTAGCACAAAAAGACTCTTTAATGTCTTTTGTCCGGCACCTCTTGACTCAGTGATATGACAACATCCATGTGCTGTACCACTTAAACATGTCTAGATGTCTAGTTAGGCAAGATTGAGAGCTTTTTAGGGTTCCGCCCTATTTTTAGGCCTCATTTGTGTGCCATTTTTAGACCTCAGCAAAAAGTTGTTTATGACGCATCTACAAAATCAACACTACTTTTCACAAAACCTTGGAAGAATGGAGATCGGTAAAATAAGCATGTTGAGTGTCATGCAAGCTATTTCGAAATTACTGATCATGAATATGATCATACTTTTCATATTTGAGTCTTTCCCAGTGGTCCTAGCCCTCTAAGAGCCATTCCCCAGATGGTTTAAAATGACAGATTATGAACATACAGTAGGCATGTGGGGTGCCATTTTAGACTATTTTACGGTCAGTGATTATAAATATAATGTAATTTTAGGTTTTTGACCCTTTTAATAGAGTTTAGCCCTCTATGAACCTCTATCAGTGGGTGAAAAATTAGAAATTTCTATTATGATTGGGAATATTTAGATTTATAGAGATTTTAGCATTTCAAATACATACCACAACTATTCTTGTTCATTATATGCTTTACCTCATAAAGAAAATGATTACATTTCTTATTAACACCATGAGTCAGGAGAACATATGCTGAGTTTGTAAAGATTTTTCACATTTGAATACTAATATTATTTAATTTATTTTGGTATATACAATGGATTCAGAAAGTATTCAGAACCCTTCACTGTTTCACATTTTGTTATGTTGCAGCCTTGTGCTAAAATTATTTAGATTTAAATTCATTTTTCCACACATCAAGCAATACTCAATACCTCTGATTGACAAAGAGAAAACAGGTTTCAATCATTTTTTGCTAATTTATTATAAGTAAAAAAAATGAAATATCACATTGGACACTTATTCAATCCCATTACTCAGTCTTTGGTATTACTTTATGACACTTTTCTATGTTCATTCAGTTATTACAATAACTACAAACTTTCATGGATACTTTACAGCACTGATTCCCAACCTTTGTGGTTTGTCACATGCCACTGCGTTCATGACCCACTGCGGGTAGGGGTTCTCAGTAGTAGAGCTGGGCGAGTGGGGTGGTTGGTCCCTTTTCAGACAATGAAGCGCAATTGTCACACGATCACCAGAGTTTGAGAGCATTACATGAACTAAGTGTGATCGTCATTGCTTTTCTTCCTTGGTGAATCGAGCAAAAGCATCAGAGTCGGGGTTGGGAAATTCACTCAGGATCAGCCGCAATCCATCCGATATGCTGCCACTGGAAATTGAGCACAATCGTTAGAGTGATGGATGGGGTTTTAAATATATATATATATATATATATATATATATATATATATCACACACATACATACATACATACACACACAGTGATCCCTCGCTATATCGCGCTTCAACTTTCGCGCCTTCACTCCATCGCGGATTTTAAATGTAAGCATATCTAAATATATATTACGGATTTTTCGCTGGTTCGCAGATTTCTGCAGACAATGGGTCTTTTAATTTATGGTACATGCTTCCTCAGTTTGTTTGCCCAGTTGATTTCATACAAGGGACGCTATTGGCGGATGACTGAGAAGCTACCCAATCAGAGCATGTATTACATATTAAATAACACTCCTCAATGATATACGATATGCTTCCCTCGCGGTGCTTCGCACACTTAAAAGCTCTAACAGCCCGTATTGATTTTTGATTGTTTGCTTTTCTCTGTCTCTCTCACTCTCTCTGACATACGGAGGGGCTGTTTGCACAGAGGCTGTTTGCTTAGAAGATACAAATGCTCCTCTAAAAAATGCTGAAAGACTACCTTCACATTGATCATTGCGGCCACTTTATCGCGGTGCTTCGCATACATAAAAGCCCAACAGCCCTATTGATTTTTGATTGTTTGCTTTTCTCTCTCTGTCTCTCTCCCTCTGACATTCTCTGCTACGGGCACTTCTTTGAAGAGGAAGATCTATTTGCATTCTTTTAATTGTGAGAAAGAGCTGTCATCTCTGTCTTGTCATGGAGCACAGTTTAAACTTTTGACTAAAGGGTGTTATTTCATGTCTAGAGGGCTCTAATAATGTTAAAAAACTTATTTAGAAGGTCATAAACAGGTTTTCAATGGTCTAACTGTGAAAATATTAGATTTATAAATAAAGAATCCTACTTCGTGCAAATTCATTTATTTCTCTGGAGCGGATAAACCGCGATAAACAAGGGTTTACTGTATAACTGTGCTGATATTTATAAACAGTGTGGGAGAGTTTCTAAGGGCTTAAAATATATAAAAATAACCATACAAACATATGGTTTCTACTTTGCGGATGTTCACCTATAGCGGGGGGCTCTGGAACGCAACCCCTGCGATCGAGGAGGGATTACTGTATATATTATATATAAGGATTGCAACGATTAGTCAACATAATCGACAACAAAAAATCATCGACACAGATTTTTTATTGTCAGCGTGTCATAAACAGAAACTTCAATAGAAACTCCAGTCACAAAGAACCACATTGGTTTAAGTAACTGCAATGCACGACATAACTTCTGGGGGCAGAATCGTTTGTTATTGTTTGTCAAGACAGCAAACAATGACAAAAATTTTTAATTACCTGTCAGACAGCCTTGGACTCACAATCCCTCCTAACCCATTAACGGCTGTGTTTGGGGGTCTTCCAGAGGGGCTTAAAGTGGAGAAAGACAAACAAATTGTGATTGCATTCACTACACTGTTGGCATGCAGACTCATTCTGATAAACTGGAAGAACCCAAACTCTCCTCTTTTAAGTCAGTGGGAAACCGATGTGTTATATTATTTGAAACTGGAAAAAAATTAAATACTCAGTTAGAGGATCCGTACAACAACAACAACAACATTTATTTATATAGCACATTTTCATACAAACAGTAGCTCAAAGTGCTTTACATATTAAAGAATAGAAAAATGAAAGACACAATTATAAAACAAAATAAATCAACATTAATTAACATCGAATAAGAGTAAGGTTCAATGGCCAGGGGGGACAGAAAAAAACTCCAGACGGCTGGAGAAAAAAATAAAATCTGTAGGGATTCCAGACCATTAGACCGCCCAGTCCCCTCTGAAAGAAACAGAATAGAGAGTAGGGGTCAGTACGGATTTTAGAGCCACCATGAATAGTTATTATGAGGAAATTGAACATACAGAGTATCAGGATTAAGTTAAATTAAAATTAAAATGAAGTTATGAGAAAGCCATGTTAAAGTAATGTGTTTTCAGCAGTGTTTTAAAGTGCTCTACTGTATCAGCCTGATGAATTCCTACTGGCAGGCTATTCCAGATTTTAGGTGCATAGCAGCAGAAGGCCGCCTCACCACTTCTTTTAAGTTTATTTTTTTTTTTATTTTTTTTATTTTTATTAATTTTATTACACTCCATACAAAGCAATCAAGTTTTTACAAAAAGAAAAATAGAGTTAAGAACAGATCGATCCCCACCCTTGAGAGAGAGAGCAAGCCAAATGGCATAAAAATTTTACAGCTTGTAAACATACCTAAATTAATAAATTCTCTATGCTTCATGAACTTATTTTAAAATATTACTGATTAGATCCTGCCATGTTTTGAAAAACGTCTGTACGGATCCTCTAACTGAGTATTTGATTTTTTCCAATTTTAAATAGTATAACACATCAGTTTCCCACTGACTTAAAAGAGGAGAGTTTGGGTTCTTCCAGTTTACCAGAATAAGTCTGCGTGCCAAAAGTGTAAGGAATGCAATCAAAGTTTGTTGGTCTTTCGCCACTTTAAACCCATCTGGAAGAACCCAAACACAGCTGTTAATGGGTTAGGAGGGATTGTGAGACCGAGGCTGTCTGAAAGGTAATTAAAAATTTTGGTCCAGAATAATGTTAATTTGGTGCAGGCCCAGAACATGTGACCCAGTGAGGCTGGGGCTTGGTTGCAGCATTCGCAGGTTGGATCTCACCCTGGAAACATTTTGGAGAGTTTTAGGCGAGACAGATGTGCATGATATATGATTTTGAGTTGTATAATTGTATGCTTTGCGCATATGGAGCTCGAGTGATTTCTCTGCATTGCTACTTTCCACTCCTTTTCTGATATATTAATTGAGAGATATTTTTCCCAGTGTCTTCTTGGATCTTTGAAAGGGAGGGACTGTAAAATATTTACATGTATTGCAGAGATGGTGTCTGAGTCCTTGAAATTGAGCAATATTTGAGGATCTGAGGTTACGATTTGAAATATAAGATGTCAGACATTCCGATATATAAGATGGGGCGAGATTATTTAAGGCTTTATAAACCATAAGCAGAATTTTTTCAGAACATGGCAGGATCTAATCAGTAATATTTTAAAATAAGTTCATAAAGCACAGAGAATTTATTAATTTAGGTATGTTTACAAGCCTTAAAATTTAACGCGACTTGGCTTGCTCTCTCTATCAATCTGTTCTTAACTCAAGTTTTCTTTTTGTAAAAACTTGATTGCTTTGTATGGATTGTAATAAAATTAATAATAAAAAAAAAAGACAGCAAACAGTCCTACCAACGAAGAAGAACGTCTGAGGAGAAGAAGAATGTAGAGGAACATGAACGTGGTTGCAATGGCGAGTTGGATTGAGGAGGGGGAAGGAGATGGAAAAGAATTGAGACAGAAACTTTCTAAAGTGTGGGAGCACTTCACTGAAAAAGAAAAAGAAAGTTGAATGCACATCTGAAACGCAAGCATCCTGGAGCTGTTTTAGCGAGTAAAGTTAGTGTCACGTGTTAACGTTGCTGATGGTACTATAATGTGTATATCAAGGTTTCGACAATGATAGTTAACCCTTAAACCGCCTTATATTTGGGGGTTAATGCACCCCTGAACGCCACATACTTTTTAGCAGCACTTTTTAAGTAAACGTCACAATTCAAAGAAAATGTGAAATTTTAATGGAGCACATTTTTTTTTTCATGCAAAGAGCATCACAGTTACTGCAACACTGATCATTTTACACACGGCAAATGAACTGTAAAAACTATAAAAAAAAACAAAAAACAACTACTTCAACAATCTATTATTATATGTTCAAGGTGCAACTGAAGTAATTGATTAAATTCAGTAAATCACCAAGCAAACTGCACTTGAACTGGCTGGCCTGCATGCAAACACACAGAGGTAAGTGCTGGGGCCTCATGTATAATGCCGTGTGTAGAACTCGCACTATAACATGGCCTAAGCACAAAAGCGGGAATGTACATACATACACGGAAAAATCCAAATGCAGGAATCTGTGCGTATGCCCACTTCCGCGTTTTTCCTCTACATAAATCCTGATCAGTGTGAAAAGTAACGCTCGTGCACACGCCTGCTGTCCTGCCCCGTCTCCTGCCAGAATTACGCCTCTTTGAATATGCAAATCAATATAAATAACCCTTAAGCTCACCGTTCTGTGAAAAGGCAATGGCAAAAGCAAGAGGGAAAATATAAGAATTTCAGCGAATACCAAGTGGAGGCGAGGAAAAACATACAATTTGTTCAAATAAACCGTGGTATAATCAACAAAAGGAAGTTGATTGAGTGACAGAGTGTCGGAGAAATTCGAAAGCTCAAGTTCAAAGTCGCACAGTGCCTGAAATAAAAAAAGAAGTTGTCACATATCAAAGTCGGCGTGAAAAGGTGAGTCGTAGCCCACCGTCTGAGTGTCATATGAAAGCCTATTAGGGTACAGAGAAAAAAAAAAAGGCACACAGTGGTGAAAAAGCACGAAATGTCAACTTCAATCTCGACATTTCCACTTTAATCACGTAGTTTATTTTGTCATTAAAGTAGAACATCATAAACTTCATCTTAAAATCGTTTAATTTACTAGTTTCCCAAATCACATTGTAAGTAAAGTAGCACATTAAATTCTTTTTTTGTATTTGATCTTCTGTGTGCTCTGTGTGTGTGAATCACTACTTGCTTCTTAAACTGGCTCTCTTCCTCCAACGGGACACAGAATCCATTACATTCATGATATTACAGCTCTCTGAATCATTAAAATACTGAGATGTATACATGATATCATTTTCATGATGATAGGAGTTAAAGCACGTTATTAAACATGGGAACACGGTGGCGCAGTGATTGTGCGTGATCTCCGATAAAATAATTTATTGCAGCAGTACTCAGCGGCGGCTCTAAGCTTGTGGTGGCACTGGGCAGAGGAAGAATCGGTGGCTCCTTCGCCCGCCCGTCAGTAAGGTATCTTATGCACGGCGGATGGCCACGTCCGTTGCGGACACTGCATAGCCGCCTCGTGCTCATGACACAAGCGTTTAACTTTTGACAAAATTTGCCGCTTCGTTTTTAGCTGTGTCGTTATTTTCTCTTTCTGTTTTATATTCAATATATATTGGTGTGGCGGCTCCTGGGATTTGGCGGCCCTGTGCAGGTGCACAGTTTGCACATACCTAAGGCCGTCCCTGCAGTACTGTCTCTTTCAAACGTACTAACCTCCAATTAGTGTCCTTCCTTTTTTTTTCTCCAAGTAACCGATCGCCACACAATCAGCTCTGTAATGGACGTTAAGCCATCTGTAAGCTTATAACGCTGATTCTTCAAAACTTTTAAGGAACACTGAAATATCTTCATAGTACATGTTTAATTATTCTACCCTTCACGCCAGTCCCAGTGAGGCATACAGTGAAAGGCAGGAATAATCGTGAGTGGAGAGCCAGATCCTTGGTAGTGTAGCAATACCGTGTCCTTTATTATTAACAATACAGATTATTTAAATGAAGTTAAAGTTTTATCTGTATAATATAACCAACATATTTTGCTTCATTTCATCTTAAAAATGATATCGTCATCATATGTAAATACGCGCTTTATAAAGTGGCGCAGGTTGTGTGATATTATAACTGTATCTGAAGTTTACAGTGAGGTCATCACACTTATAAGTACAGGCAGTTCTGCAAGGAGCACTTGATGGACTGCGTTTAGAGTTCTTGGGATGAAACTGTTTGTGAATCGTGAGGGCCGTACAGGAAAAGTTTGAAGCGTTTGTCATATGAGAGCAGTTCAAATAGACTGTGCGCATGGCTGAGGCAGCGTGTGCTTGATGCTGTATCCCGATAATTCTCTTTCTGATCAGCTTCTCCGAGTGGTGCAGTGAGAGTAATATGGAAAAAGATGATCCGCTGTGGCAAAACCTAACAGGAGCGGCTGAAAGAAGAAAAAGAAGGTGCAGTTAGAGTAACAACGCTAAATAAAGCAATTATGGTATTTAGAATAGTTTGAACATTCCATGGACCATTATATTGTTACTGGTTAATTACAATCAGATGCATTAAACTACTAAACAATATGCGGTTAATTTCAGTGTATTTATAAAGCCGCGTCAGGAAAATAAAGAGTAACCACACAGGAACAGTAGCACTGCTTTGACGCTGGGTGTCGCCAGTCTGCAAATCCGAGTGGAGAACTTGCGTATGACGGGGTATGAGCTACCGTGCAAATGTGCATGGCTTTATGCCAAGTTTAGGTTTTATACATCACGATTTGAACGTGGAAACGTTCGTACACAACATTTCTGTGCGTACGCACCGTTTATACATGAGGCCCCTGATGATTGCAGGCTCATCGAGTGCAGTCCCAGAAATAGTGCTGCTTCAGTTCTACCGGTGCCGGCAGTGCTTATGAGGTGGCTGCTCAACGAATGTATGGCGCTGACTTATCAGCTCCGGCGTGCTGCCAAATTGCTCTGTGAAGCAAATATATCTGGTTGCGGGGTTCAATGAACGTACGTCGCCATATATACAGTAATCCCTCCTCGATCGCTGGGGTTGCGTTCCAGACCCCCGCGATAGGTGAAAATCCGCGAAGTAGAAACCATATGTTTGTATGGTTATTTTTATATATTTTAAGCCCTTATAAACTCTCCCACCCTGTTAACATTTTTAGAGCCCTCTAGACATGAAATAACACCCTTTAGCCAAACGTTTAAACTGTGCTCCATGACAAGACAGAGATGACAGTTCTTTCTCACAATTAAAAGAATGCAAGCATATCTTATCTTCAAAAGAGCACCGTCAGGAGCAGAGAATGTCAGAGAGAGCGCTCGCTAAGAAAAGCAAACAATCAAAAAATCAATACGTGCTTTTAAGTATACAGAAGCACCGCGATAAAGCGGCATTTTGTAGAGGAGCCTCCGTGTCCTCTGTGCCCCTCTGCTCACACCCCCTCCGTCAGGCAGAGAGAGCGAGAAAGATAGAGAGAAGCAAACAAGCACCGCGCGGGACGCATATCTTATATCATTGAGGAGTTTTAGTTAATATGTAATACATGCTCTGATTGGGTAGCTTCTAAGCCAACCGCCAATAGCATCCCTTGTATGAAATCAACTGGGCAATCAAACTGAGGAAGCATGTAACCTAAATTAAAAGACCCATTGTCTGCAGAAAGCGGCGAAGCAGCGAAAAATCCATGATATATATTTAGATGTGCTTACATTTAAAATCCGCGATGGAGTGAAGCCGCGAAAGTTGAAGCGCGATATAGCGAGGGGTTACTGTACTCGCCCTCTGTGTGCTGGCAAATTGCAGTAAGAAAAAACTTTAGATGGTTGCAGAGTTCAATGAATGTATGTCGCCGCATATACTCGACTTCGGCGTGCTTCCAAATTGCACTGGAAATGGACTCTAGCAAGGTTTAGCGGTTTAAGGGTTAAGTGCATACAATTTCAGTTATGTTTGCTAACGTGTTTGGAGCTATAGTAAACAAGTGAATAACAACAACAACATTTATTTCTATAGCACATTTTCATACAAACAGTAGCTCAAAGTGCTTTACATATTAAAGAATAGAAAAATGAAAGACACAATTATAAAACAAAATAAATCAACATTAATTAACATCAAATAAGAGTAAGGTTCAATGGCCAGGGGGGACAGAAAAAAAAATAGGAGTAGCTAAGCCGTCCTAGTTTTTTTTCCTGTTTTTTCGTATCATATTTGAGTTCATATGAATAGTAAACCTTCTCTAACTAATGTTAGGTAATTTGTGTTTTGGAGTATATCAGTAATTAGCTTGTTACATATTTTAGTCTGTTATTTTTTTATTTTGGCATAATATAGTATAATATGGTTCCTGCCTTGTGCCCTGTGTTGGCTGGGATTGGCTCCAGCAGACCCCCGTGACCCTATTCGGATTCAGCGGGTTAGACAATGGATGGATGAATGGATAATATAGTACATGATGTGATAAACTAAAACACTTTTCCTTCAGAGTGTGATGATTAAAACATCTTTCTCTGTCTGCAAAATCATTCTTGTGTATTCCTGCAACCTCTACTCCTTCTGAGCGTCTCTTCTCAGCAGCTGGGAATATTGTCTCAAAGAAGAGAGGCAGCCTCACACCAGAGCATGTCGAAATGCTCACGTTCCTTCACTGCAATCAGGAATATATGAACTGAATCTTTTATACCCTTTAAGACACACCAGTGGCCATTTTTGGTTAAGTTAAACGCACTTTTTTGTTTAAAGACTATGTGCATTTTAATTTGTATTGTTTAATGTATTTCTTTTTTTATCGTGATGGTCCCACTAATATAAAACATCTGACTATTTTCAAATTCATATTGTAAGGGCAAGGGAGGACTGGAAGGGGAGGTTTCTAATTGAGAGAGGCGGACACACCTTGTGGGGGGTATGTTTTCTTGTTTTTGTGGGGTTCCGGGTGTGTGCTGGGGGTGAGTGGATGTCCGGAGTCAACGAGATTGCTCCATTATTTTTGTATAGGACCAATTTAACTAAAATAAAACTGAAGAGGCCCTGACAGCTGCGAGTGCTCCAGTTATTATTTACCCAGATAACCACAATATGTTTCACTGGTTGTTATTTTAATTTGATTATTATTCATTTTAATAGTGTTAATGCAGAGACATCAGGGAGACATTCACAGGTGGACAGACAGGAGCAGATGAGGTAAGACAGGCACTGGAAGCCCAGAACAGGATGTGCAATCAAAGGTCGCAGGCATCAAAATAGTCAGGCATGAAATAATCGTGACTAATCGTTAAAAAAAAATGAACGATTAGTCGACTGCCAAAATAATCATTAGTTGCAGCCCTTTATTTATATATACATAGTAGTAAAACAGGGCAGTGAGGAGTGCTCCCCACTCCTGACGTCATGCTTTCCCCTCCCCTTGGCCAGGAGCCTCTGTCTCAGATTAGCGCAAATGTATCACTCCTGCAAGTGAACTATGATTCTTAGCACATTGAGAGAAGTTGCAAAATCAGCTGGAATGTTCAAGCAAATTATAGAAAAAAACCCGATCTAAATCTGTTAAGTAGTTCTCTCATTCGCTAGCTAAGCGGATGTCAGATACGCCCCTAGGCAGACGCGTGAGTGAGTGAGGAAGACCCTTGCCCTCCCCTCCAGGCCCGATGCGTCTCTATCGAAAGTATGCAAATAAATTCGGTACCGCAAGCAAACTATGATACTTAGCATGATGAGAGAAGTCGCAAAATCATCCAGAATGTTCAAGCAAATTATAGAAAAGCCGATCTAAATCCGTTAAGTGAAAATATATATATACACACAAACATATACACATATACATACATAGTTAGGTCCATAAATATTTGGACAGTGGCAACTTTTTTCTAATTTTGGTTCTGTACATTATGACAATGAATTTGAAATGAGACAACTCAGATGCAGTTGAAGTGCAGACTTTCAGCTTTAATTCAGTGGGTTGAACAAAACGATTGCATAAAAATGTGAGGCAACTAAAGCATTTCTTGAACACAATCCCTTCATTTCAGGGGCTCAAAAGTAATTGGACAAATTAAATAACTGGAAATAAAATGTTCATTGCTAATACTTTGCTGACAATGCCAGCCTGAAGTCTTGAACTCCTGGACATCTCCAGATGCTGGGTTTCCTCCTTTTTAATGCTCTGCCAGGCCTTTACTTTCAGTTGCTGTTTGTTTGTGGGCCTTTCTGTCTGAAGTTTAGTCTTCAACAAGTGAAATGCCTGCTCAGTTGGGTGAAGATCAGGTGACTGACTTGGCCATTCAAGAATTGTCCACTTCTTTGCTTTAATAAACTCCTGGGTTGCTTTGGCTGTATGTTTTGGGTCATTGTCCATCTGTATCATGAAACGCCCGCATCAATTTGACGCATTTAGCTGGATTTGAGCAGACAGGATGTCTCTGAACACCTCAGAATTCATTCAGCTGCTTCTGTCCTGTGTCACCTCATCAATAAACACGAGTGTCCCAGTGCCACTGGCAGCCATGCACGCCCAAGCTATCACACTGCCTGACTCCACCGTGTTTTACAGATGATGTGCTATGCTTTGGATGATGAGCTGTTCCACGCCTTCTCCATACTTTTTTCTTGCCATCATTCTGGTAGAGGTTGATCTTGGTTTCATCTGTCCAAAGAATGTTTTTCCAGAACTCTGCTGGCTTTTTTAGATGTTCTTTAGCAAAGTCCAATCTAGCCTTTCTATTCTTGAGGCTTATGAGTGGCTGGCACCTTGCAGTGCACCCTCTGGATTTACTTTTATGGAGTCTTCTCTTGACGGTAGACTTGGATATCGATGCGCCGACCCCCTGGAGAGTGTCGTTCACTTGGTTGGCTGTTGTGAAGGGGTTTCTCTTCACCATGGAAATGATTCTGCGATCATCCACCACTGTTGTCTTCTGTGGACGTTCCAGGTCTTTTTGCGTTGCTGAGTTCACCAGTGCTCTCTTTCTTTCTCAGGATGTACCAAACTGTAGATTTTGCCACTCGTAATATTGTAGCAATTTCTCGGATGGTTTTCTTCTGTTTTCGCAGCTTAAGGATGGCTTCTGTCACCTGCATGGAGAGCTCCTTTGACCACATGTTGTCTGTTCACAGCAAAATCTTCACATGCAAGCAGCACACCTCAGATCAACTCCAGGCCTTTTATCTGCTTAATTGATAAGACATAACAACGGACTTGAACACACCTGCCATGAAATAGCCTTTGAGTCAATTGGCCAATTACTTTTGAGCCCCTGAAATGAAGGGATTGTGTTAAGAAATGCTTTAGTTGCCTCACATTTTTATGCAATCGTTTTGTTCAACCCACTGAATTAAAGCTGAAAGTCTGCACTTCAACTGCATCTGAGTTGTTTCATTTCAAATTCATTGTGGTAATGTACAGAACCAAAATGAGAAAAAAGTTGTCTCTGTCCAAATATTTATGGACCTCACTGTATGTATTATATAGATATAGATATAGATATAGAGAGAGTGAGAGAAGCACAGACTCCAGCATTTTTGTGTCTGACGTAACAAGGATAGCACACCTGAACTTTTCTGCCATTCTTCTCTGCAGATCCTCCTCAGGTCTATCAGGTTAGGTGGAGATCTATTTGTGGACAGCTATATTCAGGTCTCTCCACAGATGCTCAACTGGGTTCCAGTCCAAGCTCTGACTGGGACTATTCACAGAGTTTTATCAAAGCCACACTTGCATTGCATTTGCTTTATGACTAGGGTCATTTGTCCTGTTGCAACGTGAACCTTCAGCCCAGTGTAAGGTCCAGAGTGCTCTGCAGCAGGTTTTCTTTAAGGATATCTCTGTACTTTGAAGCTTTGTTCAGCTTCCTCTAAACCCTGACTAGTCCCTCAGTTCCTACCGCTGAAAAATAACAGAAGCTACCATCATGTTTCACTGTTGCAATGATAATGCACAGGTGATTAGCAGTGCCTGGTTTCATCCAGAAATTAAGCTAATCTTGCTTTCATCAGCCCAGAAAATCTTGTTCCTCACATCTTATGTGCCATTTTGTAAGTTCTAAGCAGGTTTTCATGCGCCTTTTACTAAGGAAATGCTCCTGTCTGGTTAGTGGCCATTCTCAGATCTGTAAAGTGTTGCAACTATGCTTGCTCTTCTGGAAGTTTCGCCCATCTCCACACAGTTCCTTTAGATGCCTTTTTTCAATTTTCAAGCAGGCATCCATGTATCTTTTATGGAAGAGAGGCTTTGGTCTGGCCATCTGTGTGATAAAGACCAGATTGATGCAGTGATGGCTGTCTGTCTGGATGTTTCTCCCATATCCACACAAGTTCTCTGGACCTCAGCCAGAATGTCTATTTGGTTCTAGTCACCTCTCTTACCAAGGCTTTTCTCCTGAATCACTTAATTTGGCTGGGGGTCCAGCTCTAGGAAAAGTAATGTTTGTTCCAGACTTTTTCCATTTAACAGTTATGGCGGCCACCACGCTCTTAAGAACCTTCAACGCTGTAAAAATATTTTTGTAGCCTTCCTCAGGTATGTGCCTTGAAGCAATAATAATAATAATAATAATAATAATAATATATAACACATTATAATTTATTTAGCACTTTTTATGTTACAGTATTTGTTATTATGACTGGCTTTCCAGTTACCTTGTGATCTTTGAATAGAATGTAGCGGCACGAGAGCCAATGCTCCAATAGGAAAGGAGTGTAGCAAGTGACTAAGCAGGATGGGCGAAGCCTTTAAATGTTTGCCTTCCTCTCTTGTTGTGCCTGTCCTGACCAGAAGGTCATATTCAGAGCTCTCTTCACCACTCCCTGCAGTTCCTTGCACCCTTCAGTCAAACACCTTCCACACCAATATATTATGCAGCTAGTCTAGTCAAATCAAGTCAAGTTGGGGAGCATGCACTGGTACAGTGTGTTGCCGCACCCACCACACAACAAAACAACTTGGGATCCTGGTTGGCAACCCCCCAGGCAGACACGCGGTCCAGTTCCGCCCTCCGGAAATGACCCTCTATCTGCCACGGCCAGGTGTTACGTGGGCAACCCCTTGGCCTGGTCCAGCCACTCGGGTCCCCAACAATAAGGATTCTATGAGCTGGATCACCCTCAGGGAAATGTGCCTCATGGCTGTAGTGCTGTAACTGATATTTCCTCACAATGCAGGTAATGTGCCTCATCTGGGACTCCATAAGCAACCGGTCATTTGAAACAAAGTCAAACCAACGGTACAGAGTCCAGTCTTCATCTCAGGTCACTGGATAGCATCCATATAGCATGACAGGAAGCACCAGGACTCTTAAAGACTTGGACCTTCGTCCTTTTGCATAGATATCGGGGGCACCACACACCCTTTTCCAGTGACCTCATGCTCTCCCAATCCATCTACTGACTTCATAAGAAGAGCCACCAGAGACATGAATGTCACTGTCAAGGTAAGTAAACCTCTCAGCAAGGTTGACACACAGACACACTGCTGATGACTGTGCCCAAGAGGTCATTAAATGCCCGGATGTTGGTTTTTATCCAGGACTCCTCACTCAGTCTCTTGAGCACCCTGATCAGAACCTCCATTGACTCTGCAAAGATCACTGTTCACTGTTGGTGAAGAAAGATGCAGCTAGTGAGGATGTATAAAAGAAGTAACTGGCCACCCACCTCACCAAGCAGACAGTGACTTGAACCTGTGTTGGTAGGCCATTATTGTCATGGAATCTCAGCACAATCTCTTCCAGTCTAGACAAATGTACTGTGTTAACTTCTGGTAGCCAGCCATGAAACAACACGGTCTGGATTATAGCAGAACATCAAAAAGTAGCAGTTTTTCAGCTACTCCTGTACTTGTGCTCTCATGGAGTGCCTCTAAGCACTGCAAGTTGAGCTCTCTCTTACTCAGGCCCCACCTCTAGTGCTGCCTACCACCACACTCCACTTGTCCACAGTGCAAATCCTGCCAACTACGCCAAGTGTTTTGTTGTGGACTTGCACAACGTTATGTTCTAGTCCAGACATTTGCACTGTGTTAATTACTGGCAGCGAGAGGTGAACTTGTGACATCTTGATTACAAAGACCCTCAGATCCAGCTCCTTTTATGATGTGAGCTATCAGAAGAACTTCTGTGCTCATGCACACAGGGATTGCCTCTAACAAATTCAAGCAGATAGCATTCTGTTAATATCAGCTGAGCTTTTTTAACTCAGCCTGCACCTTTTCTGCAAAACCTCCACTCCATAGATGCAGGGAGGCAGCAGGGTTTTCTTTAGACTTGCTTTATTTATTTTATTTAAGGTGTCTCAATTGAATTTGCCCTCCCAGCTTTTTATTTTTTTTTTTTTGTACAATAAATACTTTGTGAATTCCCCCTTGGGATTAATAAAGTATCTATCTATCTATCTATCTATCTATCTATCTATCTATCTATCTATCTATCTATCTATCTATCTATCTATCTATCTATCTATCTATCTATCTATCTATCTATCTACATCATTTTTAGATTCTGTCATCTCATACAGTGGTGTGAAAAACTATTTTCCCCCTTCCTGATTTCTTATTCTTTTGCATGTTTGTCACACAAAATGTTTCTGATCATCAAACACATTTAACCATTAGTCAAATATAACACAAGTAAACACAAAATGCAGTTTTTAAATGATGTTTTTTATTATTTAGGGAGAAAAAAAAATCCAAACCTACATGGCCCTGTGTGAAAAAGTAATCACCTCCTGAACCTAATAACTGGTTGGGCCACCCTTAGCAGCAATAACTGCAATCAAGCGTTTGCGATAACTTGCAATGAGTCTTTTACAGCGCTCTGGAGGAATTTTGGCCCACTCATCCTTGCAGACTTGTTGTAATTCAGCTTTATTTGAGGGTTTTCTAGCATGAACCGCCTTTTTAAGGTCGTGCCATAGCATCTCAATTGGATTGAGGTCAGGACTTTGACTAGGCCACTCCAAAGTCTTCATTTTGTTTTTCTTCAGCCATTCAGAGGTGGATTTGCTGGTGTGTTTTGAGTCATTGTCCTGTTGCAGCACCCAAGATCGCTTCAGCTTGAGTTGACGAACAGATGGCCGGACATTCTCCTTCAGGATTTTTTGGTAGACAGTAGAATTAATGGTTCCATCTATCACAGCAAGCCTTCCAGGTCCTGAAGCAGCAAAACAACCCCAGACCATCACACTACCACCACCATATTTTACTGTTGGTATGATGTTCTTTTTCTGAAATGCTGTGTTCCTTTTACGCCCGATGTAACGGGACATTTGCCTTCCAAAAAGTTCAACTTTTGTCTCATCAGTCCACAAGGTATTTTCCCAAAAGTCTTGGCAATCATTGAGATGTTTCTTAGCAAAATTGAGACGAGCCCTCATGTTCTTTTTGCTTAACAGTGGTTTGCGTCTTGGAAATCTGCCATGCAGGCCGTTTTTGCCCAGTCTCTTTCTTATCGTGGAGTCGTGAACACTGACCTTAATTGAGGCAAGTGAGGCCTGCAGTTCTTTAGACCTTGTCCTGGGGTCTTTTGTGACCTCTCGGATGAGTCGTCTCTGAGCTCTTGGGATAATTTTGGTCGGCCAGCCACTCCTGGGAAGGTTCACCACTGTTCCATGTTTTTGCCATTTGTGGATAATGGCTCTCACTGTGGTTCGCTGGAGTCCCAAAGCTTTAGAAATGGCTTTATAACCTTTACCAGACTGATAGATCTCAATTACTTCTGTTCTCATTTGTTCCTGAACTTCTTTGGATCTTGGCATGATGTCTAGCTTTTGAGGTGCTTTTGGTCTACTTCTCTGTGTCAGGCAGTTCCTATTGAAGTGATTTCTTGATTGAAACAGGTGTGGCAGTAATCAGGCCTGGGGGTGGCTGCGGAAATTGAACTCAGGTGTGATACACCACAGTTAGGTGATTTTTGAACAAGGGGGCAATTACTTTTTCACACAGGGCCATGTAGGTTTGGATTTTTTTTCTCCCTAAATAATAAAAACCATCATTTAAAAACTGCATTTTGTGTTTACTTGTGTTATATTTGACTAATGGTTAAATGTGTTTGATGATCAGAAACATTTTGTGTGACAAACATGCAAAAGAATAAGAAATCAGGAAGGGGGCAAATAGTTTTTCAAACCACTGTATGTGTAATTCAGGGTAAGGAAAGGCCACTAAAAGAGCCCTCCTATGTGCTGCAGTAAATTCTTATCTGTAATAGACTCTGCTAAATAAACACAACATAACACGTTCAAACCCGGGTAATGCAACTCAGCACAGCAACATTTAAAAAAGGCAAAAACTATCCCTGGATGGAACGCCAGTTCTCAGAGCACCCATTCATGTGCACATCTAAACGGAGATAATTTCAAATTACCAGTTATCCTAATATGAGAGGAAAATCCAGTCAAAGAAAGAACATCCAAACTCACACAGGCACAGGATTCAAATCCCAGATGCCAAATCCCTGAAGAAGCAACACTTATCACTGCATCACCATAGAAATAAAGAATTATGACTATTCCATATAAATCTGCAAGTTGTCTTTTCTTAACAGCTGTTACTCATTATGCTACTAACTGATGTGACTTTTTCTCCCTAAAGAGTCTTTTAATTCATAGTTTATGCTGTCTAGAAATTACAAAATCATATGAATATGCAGTAGTAGACATTGAACCCTACACGTTTATTGTACAAATTAAAATTAATAACCAAATAATAGAATTTAAAAAAAGCAGTATCATCAATACAAAGCCAATAAATACAACGTTGGGCAATCATGGATGCCTATAAGACCAAGAAACCCCACTTAAGGTGGCATATAATCTCCTAGCATTCTGGGAGACGTAGCTTCAGTCCGTCTTGAGAAAGTCAATCAGATACGGTGACCTTTTAGATTGTGACAGACCCGAAGTCCATAAAATTTTAAACATTCAAGGGTTTAAGATTACTTTGAATTATAACGAATCAAACTGAAATGAGATTTAAGGCAGGAGAGTGTGAAAGGGCTCAGAGAGAAATTGGAGAGAATGTGAGAGAAGTAAAGAGTGAAAACTCAAACATGTTTTACATTTCACGAGTATGAAGGGTGCCAATGTTTGAAAGAGAGAGAAAAATGCACCACACTTCAGTGTACAGGGCGTTCAGAAAGCATTCAGAGCCCTTCAATTGTTTATTCATCTTATTATGTTATAATCTTGTGCAAAGATCACTTAAATTGAGAATTCTTTGACAGATTTAATAATATAAAGAAACCAAAACAAGTATTCAAATCATTTACTCGGTACTTTGGTAGCCAGTCCAGCCTGATATCTTCTTGGATCGGACATGACAAGCTTCATGCACCTGGATTTGGGGATTATCTGCCATTCATCTCTAAAGCTCTATCTTGTTGGATGGAGACCATAGGTGGACGGTTATTTTCAGGTTTCTCCAAAAATGTTAAATGGGCTTCAAGTCTGGGCTACTCAATAATATTCACAGGCATCCCTAAGCCACACTCATGTTGTCTTTGTTTTGTCCTTTTGGATGGTGAACCATCCAATATGCACAGCACTGTGAAGCAGGTTTTCCTTAGGACATCTCTGCACTTTGCTCTTTCCGTCTTTCCCTCAGTCCTGTCTACTCTCCAATGCTGAAAAACAACCCATAGCATAATGCCATCTCCACCATGCTTCATTGTTGGAATGGTGATGAGCGGTGTTTGGTATCTTTCAGATGTGAGGATTAGAAGTGACGCCAAACAACTCAGTCTTTGGTTTTTGCAGACCAGAGTACCTTGCTTCTCATAGTATGAGAGTCCTTTAATTGTCTTTTTGCAAACTCAAAACAGACTTACATGTATCACCTGGCAACTCGGCCATAAATCTCAGATTAATGGAGTATTGCAGTGATGGTTGACCTTCTGGAAACTTCTTTCATGTCCACAGGATGCCAATCAGGTTCCTGGTCATTTCTCTTACCAATACCTTTCTCACCCGATTGCTCAATTTGACCAAACAAAAAACTCTACAAAGAGCTCTGGTGGTTCCAAACATATTCCTCTTGAGAGTTATGGAGACCACTAAATTCTTGGAAACTTTCGATGCAGCAGAAACGTTTTTTTTGGCCTCAACAAAAGTCTGATCACTAAGCTTTGAAGACAGTTTCTTTGAACTCTTGCCTTGTGTTTTGCTTGACTCTGGGACCTTCTATAGGAAGGTGTGTAGTGTACTTTTCCAAATCTGTCCAATAAATTCAACTGGTGGACTGATGTAGAAACATCTGAATAATGATTAACAGAATGGGATGCACTTGAGCCAACTGTCAAGTGTTGAAGTGTTATACAGTACATGTTTAAATGAGATCTTACAGTTTTGTATTTTTAATTAATTTGCAAAATTTCCTTTTTTCACTTTGTCATTCTGAAGCATAAAGTGTTTGATGAGGGAATGAATTAATTTAAACAATTCTAGCAATTGTGAAAAATGCTGAAGGGGTCTGAATACTTTCTAAAGGCACTGTGTAAAGCTCGCTCAAGAGTGTTAAATATTTTGGATACGGTGAAAGAGGCAGTTTGCCAAAAATGTGAACGGGAGTACTGAATCCGGAGATTAAAGAAAATTAAAATTGAGTACCAAAAAAGATATTGATATTCAGATTCAGGACAAAACCTCAAATGAAATGATAGGAGACCTGATTAACATCACTAAAAACACAGACAAAATTCAAGGTCTAAAACAGTGGTTCTCAACCTGTGGGGTGGGCCCCCGTAGGGGGGCACAAAGATGTGAAAAAAAGAATCGAAAATATGAAAAAATACATCTATTGAAACCAAAACAAATTAACTTAAACTACATTCTGATGCTAGAAAAATAAATATAGAGTTAGATAAATGTTGATAAAAGTTAAGTAGGTATAATAAAATATGCATCTATACTAATAAAAGGCAAAGCCCTCACTGACTCACTCACTCACTGACTCGTCACTAATTCTCCAACTTCCCGTGTAGGTAGAAGGCTGAAATTTGGTACTTATTTCAGTGGGCATTACTTACAAAAGTTAAGCAGGTTTCATTTTGAAATTCTGCGTGTAACGGTCATAACGGTCGACAACGTCCGCCATGATGAACTTTCTTATTTATGGCCCCATCTTCACGAAATTTGGTAGGCGGCTTCCCTGCACTAACCGAAACCAATATACTTACTTATATCGGTGGTATGATGCCACTGTCGGACGCCATATTGAACGTTTCAACGGTCTTTGTTAATTACGGGCCCATCTTCAAGAAATTTGGTATGCAGACTCCCAATGCTAACTGAATCCTACTTACGTACATATCTACGTCCATAGCCTGCAGCTCGGTCACTGTGTGAGGCGGCGTTGGGTCCCCCATCCTTACACCTCCCACGTTGTTGGCTGCCTGCCTATATAAGGCCGTCCATCGCTCCGGTCTCTACATTCCCTTCCTTGCTTCGCCACGGGATTCACGTCTCCCTGCTGATAACTACAGCCTTTTTATTTAATCCACGGCTTCTCTGCTGTTTTATTGTTTGTTTATTACGATTATAGTTATTGTGTGGGTATTTTAGACGTACTTTACATTGTTCAGGTACCCATTTCCTTTATTGTTCTAACCGTACCCCCATTAACATGTCTATCGAGGTGATCACCATCGATCAAAGAACTGTCACTTACTGAGTGGTTTCCATGCCCGGAGATGGCACCCGCCTTTTCCATTCTCTGTGTTACATATTGCACAGCCATATCAGGCTCACTCTTGATATCCGGAGGAACATTGTGTCTTATGTATTGAATGACTGGGACAGGTTCAAGGTGTGGACTGATGACGGTACAGGAGATAATTAGACTACACAGGAGCACTAGAAGAGTGAAATGCTTAAGCCCTTCACCTATGGTTCTGCATGTGAGTTGATGGCTGCTGCTGAATTGTTCGGTTGTCGCTTTCAAGTGTACTGAAATGGCCAAATATTTTACACCTTTCGACAACCGCCAATGCTTCTTAAACATCTTAGATTCACAGGTGACGATTTCAGTAGTGGACACTTTGATGTTTATGAATGTTTAAACTCTCAAAAGCTGGATGTGAAGTTATCGATGAAACCGGTTGTGTGCTTACAACGCTTGACAGATGCCGAATGTCTCTTCAACACAAGTCCTACAAATACTGTCGTCATTGAAACAAACCATGAAACTCAAACCGATTAGGACAGCAGCAGTCCAAGCTGTGAGATTTGAGACAAGATTACTGTTCACAAGGCCAACTGTACGTTACATGCTCAAGAGTAAGCTCAGCGCACAGCTTGGTCATATTACAGCCGGAGGGCCGAACTGACAACGTGGTATACAAAGAGATCCTTAACAAATAATTATTGGCATATTTTCCCTCAGTTTAAAAAGGTTTAATATTCTTATTAATAAACATTTTAAGGAAGTATTTCACCGCTGCGAAGCGCAGGTATTTTGCTATATATATATTGTGATGGATGGCCGGCCGTTTATCCCGGCCAATACCCCAAGCCGCCAGGTGGAGCCCTCCTTGCAGTATGGAGTCCCCAGAAGACCAACAGGGCATCATGAACATTGTGGTTTTTATGTGCAGCCCTGCTGGATGCCATGGGGGCCACTAGGGGATGCTTCAGGGAGGAATAACGGATATATTCCCTACGCCCCGGAAGCACACGTGGACAAGAGGAATGACGTGCTTCCGGGGTGAAGAAAAGAAATTGTACCTGACCCGGAAGTGATTGAGAGTCACATGGACTGGGGATGGAGAACACTTCCGGGTCAGAATATATAAAAGGACTACGGGAGCTCCCAGACGGCGAGCTGAGCTGAGTGGAAGGTTGGCAACGCATCTGGGAGTTGGAGGATTGTTTATTGTAATAGTTATTGTGATTTGTATGAGTATTGTGGAGAAGAGGGTGCTGTGTGTGTGTGCACTGTGGCGATTAAATAAAGTCAATTTGAGGATTTTTACCTGGTGTTAGGAGTCGTGGACAGGGGTTCAAGGGAACGTGAGTGCCCCCTATCTACTACTATATATATATATATATATATATATATACACTCACCTAAAGGATTATTAGGAACACCTGTTCAATTTCTCATTAATGCCATTATCTAATCAACCAATCACATGGCAGTTGCTTCAATGCATTTAGGGGTGTGGTCCTGGTCAAAACAATCTCCTGAACTCCAAACTGAATGTCAGAATGGGAAAGAAAGGTGATTTAAGCAATTTTGAGCGTGGCATGGTTGTTGGTGCCAGACGGGCCGGTCTGAGTATTTCACAATCTGCTCAGTTACTGGGATTTTCACGCACAACCATTTCTAGGGTTTACAAAGAATGGTGTGAAAAGGGAAAAACATCCAGTATGTGGCAGTCCTGTGGGTGAAAATGCCTTGTTGATGCTAGAGGTCAGAGGAGAATGGGCCGACTGATTCAAGCTGATAGAAGAGCAGCTTTGACTGAAATAACCACTCGTTACAACCGAGGTATGCAGCAAAGCATTTGTGAAGCCACAACACGCACAACCTTGAGGCGGATGGGCTACAACAGCAGAAGACCCCACCGGGTACCACTCATCTCCACTACAAATAGGAAAAAGAGGCTACAATTTGCACAAGCTCACCAAAATTGGACAGTTGAAGACTGAAAAAATGTTGCCTGGTCTGATGAGTCTCGATTTCTGTTGAGACATTTGTAACAGGTGTCTGGTCACACTTTCAGGTAATCTAACTAGACACCATCCAAATATCCGACTACGCCACCCAGTTTTATTAAGAGACTGGGAACTCCTGAAATTTACCAATGATAGCACACAGGTTTCTTAAATTGGGCGGTGAGTAAACACACAATGAAAGACACAACTGCAATTTCAGGAAGTAACAGTGACTTCTATTAAACTAGACAATAATAAGTACATGAAAAAGATAAATGAACATAAACCAAATCTAACAGTATCATGAAGAAAATTTCTTATCTTAGAAAGGAAAGCCTACAGTCCACACTCTAAAAGTCCATTAAAAACATGAATTGGATGATACAACCTGTAGTGGTGCAAAGTCCTGTTTGTTCTCAGTGTTACCCCAACACTTAATTGCTCAACTGTCCACGGATGCACTCTGTTCACCAGACACTCGTTTCCAAGAGAATCGTGGAATCCCTGTTGGCGTCTCTTCGTTGTTCCTTTTTGCCCACTCTGGGCTCCTTGTATTGCTGTGACCTAAGGCGCGCCTTATTTCTTGTCTGCCAGCTTTGCTCGATCCTTTCATGCGGCTTCCCTCTCTCGCTGGACCCACAACCGGCGTCTCCTTGTAGAGCTGTCTCTTCCTCCCTGGGAGTATTGCCGTCCTTGTGCCTCACGTCGTGCCAGCCACGTACCCTTGTCAGCCTGCGAGCCTCTGTGCTCTGTCCGAGTGTCTTGGCAGTGCTCTCAGTGGACTGTCCCTCTCTCTTGTCTTCTCCTGGCCAGAGCTTAAATCTCCTTCAGTCCCTGCCATTATCAGTTCTGGACAATCAGATTAAACAATGGTACATCTGCATTTCACAAACAATCCTGACACAATCAGTAACTGGATTATCCAGTCTCCTCCAAGGAAGCAGCAGCTCTGTTATAACACGTGGTATTGTTTGTAAATCTCAACAAGCCATAAACTTCAAAATGGCAACTCTTTTGCAAGACAGCAAATACTTACATCCTGCAGACAGCCATGACACAATCAGTAACTGGATTATGCAGGAAATTGAAAAACAAGGTCCCCATCTGACACATTCAAATGGTAGAGTCAGAATTTGGCGTAAACAGAATGAGAACATGGATCCATCATGCCTTGTTACCACTGTGCAGGCTGGTGGTGGTGGTGTAATGGTGTGGGGGATGTTTTCTTGGCACACTTTAGGCCCCTTAGTGCCAATTGGGCATCGTTTAAATGCCATGGGCTACCTGAGCATTGTTTCTGACCATGTCCATCCCTTCATGACCACCATGTACCCATCCTCTGATGGCTACTTCCAGCAGGATAATGCACCATGTCACAAAGCTCGAATCATTTCAAATTGATTCTTGAGTCCAAGACTCTTTATTAATTGTCATACAATGTGCACAAAGCACCCTCCACATTACTCCAATACCAATCACAATAATATTCTCTCCTCCTCGCCCAGACACTTTGCCCCCTCTACCTCCCAGCTCAGCTCAGTGTCTGCACTGGCCCATAATCCTTTTATACACCCTGACCCAGAGGTGTTCCTGCCCAATCAGTCCACAGTTCCTTCTTCCTTCCGGGTCAGGGTAAACAGTCCTTTTCTTCAACCCAGGAGCACGTCGTTTCTTCCTGTCACGTGACCGTGAAGTACTCCCGGGTTATAGGGCACATATGAGCCCACAAGCCCCCCTACAGCGACTCCCAGCGGCCCCCAAGGTATCCAGCAGGGCTGTGTATAAACACTACAAGGTCCATGATGCCCTGCTGGAACTCGGGGCACGACCATGCTGTCGGGAGAGCTCCTCCTGGCGGCCTGGGGGTGAGGACCGGAATAAGAAGCCGGCAGTCCTCCACAAAATATATATGTATACAAATAATATATATTACAAATATATATATTACACAAAATAAATAATGAAATTATGAAATAATGAAACACCAAATGAAACAAATACATTTCAACAGAAATCAAATCCTGTTCAAACAAGTGCAACATATCTCCTTCAAACAAAATACATGTTCCATACAAATAAATTCTTTTTGTTATCCAGATTAACCTTTTCAAAACCATATGTAGCACAAGTCTGGCATTTAAAACAAATGCCCTTATTGAGTCCTAACTTTTATTACAGACAAATAGCTAGATACAATACAACTCGTCAAGGCTTGTGTGAATACAAATGACCTTCATAACATGCATGAAAACCCCACAAAACAAAAAAAAAAACACTAGTGAAATAATGAGTAATTAAAAAAAATCTATGAACAAACATGACTGAGCTTCAGGGCAGAGTCGCAATTCAGAATGGTGCACATTACGATGTGGCTTGGACCTGTCCACTGGCACAGTCGTATACACTGACTTATTCTCAAAACATCCCAACACTCTATATGGCATCTCTTCCCAGATATCTTGTATCTTCTGAGTGCCTCTGAAATTATGTCTCCGTACATACACCAACTGTCCATCTACAAGACAACTGTCCTTTGAAGGGGAACCATAATACTCTCTCCTCTGAGCTACTTGGATCTCTAGGCTCCGATTCGCGGTCTCATACGCTAGCTTTATAGTGTCCTGATGTTGGCGAATCCATTCTCCCTGCTCCCCAGTAACCAATCTACTGGCAGCCTAGGTGACATCCCGAACATGAGAAAAAATGGAGAATATTCTGTGGAATGGTTTTCAGTCGTGTTATAAGCAAAAACCACCTCAGATAAATATGCGGACCAATTCCTTTTTTTCTCAATTGGTAAGGTTCGCAATAAATTGTGTAAAGTTCTATTAAACCTTTCGCATTGTCCATTCCCTTGTGGGTGATATGGGGTGGTCCTGCTCTTCTTCATATCATACAAGGCACACAATGAAGAAACTACTTGTGCTTCAAAACATCATCCCTGATCTGAATGAATTCTTTCTGGGATACCATACCTAAAGATTCATTCCTTTAATAAAGCACTGGCCACTGTTATTGCTATCTGATCTCTTGTTGGCACTGTAATCATGAACTTTAAAAACACATCTGTAATAATCAATTCCATCTTGTGACAGTTCAAGCACAGTAAAATCCATGGCGACAACTTCCAAGGGCTTACATGCTCTCAAACTACCCACTGCAGTTTTAACCTTGGGTTGCACATCCTTTGCTATTAAACATCGCTTACAGGTTTTACACCATGCTTCAACGTCTTGATACATCTCTGGCCAATAACTTAGTTCTTGTACCAACTGAAAGGTTCTCTCAATTCCTAAATGCCTGTGGTTGTCATGCAGCTGCAAACTCTTGGGCAACAATATCTGCTTTTTCAATCTTCCCCTCTCATTCACCACTCTGTACAGAACCCTAGCTTGTTCTTCTATAGTTTCCCATTGCCTTATCAAATTAAGTGTCCATCTTGACTCCTTACCCCGTTCACAGAGACTGGGAGGCTTACCTCTTTTCGAAAAATACAGCAATCAATGATTTCATCCGACTCTTGTAACGCACTTAACTGCTCCTGTGAAAATTCTGGAAAGGATGACAGACACACTCTGCACCAAAGCATAGTCCACATCTTTAAATTCCTCTTGTGTAATGCATTCTTTGACACTTAACATTGTTTGAACAGGAGTGGCTTGTACTTCAGGGGATGTTTTGAACCTTCCTACCTCTTGAACAGTATACTGTCGAGACAATGCATCTGCATTATCATTCTTCTTTGCCGGTCTGTAAATAATATCAAAATCAAACAGGGCCAACTGAGCAGCCCATCTTTTCTCCACTGCCCCCAACTTAGCTGTCTGCAAATAACTCAAAGGATTGTTATCTGTAAAGACTGTAAATTTCCTTCCCAACAAATAATCTCAAAACTTCTCAGTTACTGCCCATTTCAGGGCAAGAAATTCCAGCTTCATAGCACTATAATTTTGCATGTTCTTCTCTGTTGGCCGCAGTCCTCTACTTGCATATGCAATTGGTCTTCTCTGACCTTCTTGGTCCTGTGACAGAACTGCTCTCAAACCCATGGTGACTGGCATCTATCTCTAAAACAAACGTTTCTTTGAAATTTGCATATACCAACACTGGGGAAGACATTAACTTTGCCTTTAATTCCTCAAAGGCAGCTCCGCAGTCCTCGTCCCACAATTGCAACAAAGGGACCTGTGGAGATGACCTAAACTTTTTCCTTTTCTTACCAGCCCCTTGTGCAGCAAGGCAATGCAGAGGGGCTGCAATCTGTGCAAACCCATCTACGAATCTCCTATAATAACTTGCAAACCCTAAAAACGATCTCAATTCTGCAGTATTAGTTGGGCGTCTCCAGCCAGCAACAGCTTGTAATTTCTCAGGGTCAGTTTTTACCCCATCTTTAGAAATAACATGCACCAAATACTTTACTTCATTCTTTAGAAGAGTGCATTTACTAGGGTTTACTTTTAAGCCAAATTATTTAAGGTGCCCAAATACATGGTTCAGTCTCTGTATATGTTCCTCAACTGTGGCAGAAAAGACAACCACATCATTCAAGTGCAGCAATAATGATTGGAATTGCTCATCCCCCAAGATTCTCTCCATCAACCGTTGGAACGTACTTGGGGCATGGCAAAGTCCAAATGGCATTCGATTAAACTCAAACAAGCCAAAAGGTGTACAAAATGCAGTTATAGGTTTGTCCTTTTGGGCAACTGCTACCTGGTTATTTCCACTCGCAAGGTCTATGATAGAAAACCAATGAGCTCCATTTAAGGCATCCAAAGATTCTTCAATCCGAGGGAGTGGAAAGGCATCCTTTCTTGTCTTTACATTCAGCCGTCTATAATCCACACACATTCTGAGGGAACGTTCCTTCTTTCAAACCACCACAATTGGGGATGAATATGGTCTACAACTCTCTCTAACCACCTTCCGTTCTAACAACTGTCGATTATAGGCCTTAACCTCTTCATATGGACTAGGTGGAAGTCAATGATATCGTTGACGAACAGGAACTTCATCGACAATGGGAATCTCATGCAGAAATACCTCAGTATATCCCAAATCATGGTCATTAGTGGAAAAAACAGATGCGTCTTTTTCCAACATCCCTTTAACTTTTTCCATCTGACCCTTTTCAAGCCCTGGATAATTTATCATCATATCTTTAGTGCTCATCTCATCTTCTACCCGTACTTGACTCACATTAACCACGGTCTTTCCCTCTTCTTCCTCCCTCGAAAAGGCTACCAAGGAACCACTTCCCCTCCGCTCAGCATTCGAGATGACAACCACACATTCTCTTTGCCCAAATTTAAAACTGGACCATACAACATACCATCTTGAACACTGGCATATGCGCAACCGATCATAACATCTGGAGGGAGGCACCCTTCTTCTACGCTTAACGGCTCCACAAGAACTGAATATTCCAGCTCCTTTGCACTTTGTAAGCCAGATACCTGCACCATATGCACCATGCCCGCTTGGATTCGTTGTGGCTCAGAACACCCCCAACTTTTACAAACAGACCATCAAGACGCCAATAAAGCCACCTGTATACTTCCAATGCCTTTACCCACCCAGTGCCATAGTGCTGTATACATGCTGATTGCCAATTCTCTACCCCTTGTCCACGAAAACAATCATGACAATCACGGATCATATTCATTCCAACTAAACCAGGAACTGCCCTCTGTTTTCCCCCAGAAGATGGATCACCAGCATTGTTCACCAGCAGAATGCCCCTTTCTAGTGACTTCTGACCCATGGCCACTATATCCAGTTCTAAATAGCCCACATATGGAATATCCAGCCCATTGGCTGCCTTAAGTTGAAGCCACCCACAATCATTAAACAATTCCACACCCCTGGATTCAAAATTCTCTTTAAAGAAACTTTCTCTAGTTGTTACCTTAGATCCTGTATCCAGGAGACATCTTATAGGTACCGTCCCATTACTACAGTCGCTACAGGACTCTGTCCAACTAACTGGCTCCACAATTTAGTCTGACCCTTATTCGCTTGGGCTGAGCCTGGCTGGCCACCTCCTATTGGATGGCTCTGAACAACAGGAGAGGTTAGTTTTCCGATACCCCAGCACCTGTCACAAAATCCTGATTGTTCACCTCTTGTATAGCTGTCATGTTCATCCTGCAGGTACAGGCAAGACGCCCACTTTGCTCCCATTTAAAACAAATAGGTAACCCATTTACATCATAAGCAGGCTTACGCCACCACCTAGATTTGTAAGGCTGTCCAAATCTCAATGTCACAATTCTGTCATCTGCGTCACAGCTATTTTCAACTGCTGTTGCTGACTTTTCACCATTTCAACTACTTCACTTAAAACTGTTCTCTCCAATTTTACTCTTACAGAATGGCAATCTAAATACTCCATTCCAGTACAAGACAAATTATCCCAATGAGAGCTCCTCTCCCCTTCTTCTGCCCATTGAATATCCTCTGCTCTTAAATAAAAAAAAAGACATATTTGGTTTCTGACGTACCAATCGTTTAAACTCCCAGCGTAGGACATTATCATATTTCTGCAAACTGATCCTTTAGCACAGCATCTTTATCAACCAAACCTCCCGGTTTACATCGGAATACCGCCTCTAACAATGACATTAATACATAATGATAAGATTATTCTTTTAATGATCCCCCCTCCATTTGTCTACAATTAAAAAAACATTTCTGTACCCTTGCAAAGGAATGTGATCCCCAAAAAATATTTTGCAATATTTCAAACATTTTCTGTGGGTTGTTGCACTCAGCAATAGAGTGATATTTTATCTCCTCCCGTGCCAGTCCGTCTAGATCAGTGATGGCGAACCATTTAGAAACCAAGTGCCCAAACTGCAATCCAAAACCCACTTATTTATCGCAAAGTGCCAACATGGCAATTTAACCTGAATACCACCTAAAACTGAACACCAGCATAACCAAGGGGCTGGTGGTGGATTTTAGGAGGCCCAGGCCCCTCATGGACCCCGTGATCATCAGAGGTGACTAAGTGTGCAGAGGGTACAGACCTATAAATATCTGGGAGTGCAGCTGGATGGTAAATTGGACTGGACTGCCAATACTGATGCTCTGTCTGTCTGTCTATCTACTGAGCTTTTAGTTTAGAAAAGCCACTCATACATTAACATCTTTTGTCTTAAAAGAAAAACATAATAACAGAGCTTTCAATGATACAAACAACTTTTTGTTGAAAGGTAAAAGTTTGCATTCGGTATGCTTTTGAACAATTAATGTGCTTTTTGCTGTTGTATGCATGCTGATAATTTGTCTAACCTTGGCTCATACTTTGTAAGCTTGAGAGCAACACATGCAGCACTCAGGTCATCTGTTAGTCTGTTTCTGGTGTCAGATTTGATTTAATTCAAAGCTGAAAACAGCTGCGCACAAGCATAAGATGTTCCAAAGTAAGGAAAGCAATCTCAAGTGCCTTCATTGACTTAAGATTATCCATCCATCCATTTTCTAACCCGCTGAATCCGAATACAGGGTCACGGGGGTCCGCTGGAGCCAATCCCAGCCAACACAGGGCACAAGGCAGGAACCAATCCTGGGCAGGGAGCCAACCCACCGCAGGACTTAAGATTATTTGGCAGAGAATTCCACACTTTAAGGATTTCATTTTTATAACTAACCGTGCTGTCCTTTGTCATCCCTTCAATCCTCTCAAGTGTTTCACGCAGGTCTTCCCTATTAAGCTCCGCCCCCAAAGCTTCCATTATATATTACGGGGTTGTGGATCAGGTGTGGCGATTAGCAACTCCCGGCAATAATTAGAGATGCGGACGACTCCTCACCTGTGCGCTTAAGTGAGGACTGTCCCTTGTCACAAAGCTCCCGGAAACCGCTCCGGCCACTCTACCATAACCCCCTTTAAGCCGCGAGTGCGGCAATTATCTGTTAAAACTGGCCTTTTCAATTTTGAGCTGTGGACCCGCTATACCACATCCCCTCCAACCCCACCACGGGAATCACAGACTCAAAAGGCTGCAGTCCGTGCCGCACCCTTAAGCAGCATGTGTGCCGCCCGCCTTACCCCAGACAGGAGAGGGAGGAAGCGCTCCCATTGGGCTGCTGGGCAGAGGGGCGGGTGATGTGAGAAAAGTCCTCCGGCGTGAAGAGGGGGAGCGGTGAGAGGAGCAGCCCAGCCCCGCATTCCTCTGGCTTTATAGTAACGAACTCTGTGCTCGGGCGACGGCGCGTGTGCCCACTGAGAGGGCTCTGAGTGCCCCCTTTGGCACGCGTGCCATAGGTTCGCCACAACTGGTCTAGATGTTCGTAAACAAAATCTGCTTGTTCTAACGAGGTCATCCAACGAGCGTTCATAATATTTTCAATTTCATCCCTCCATTCGTACAGCAATATAGCATTGGGACCAAACTGTCCAGAAAATTTCCCACATTTCTTCTCTTTATGAACATAAACCACTTTCCCCTTACCAGGTTCCATGAAATCACCCTGAGCCAAACCACAACGGTCTGTCATTTTCTTGCAGCAAAGCATCCTTTTCAATTTTCTCTTTTGCCAGTCTTTCCATTAACACCTGGAGTTGTTGCTTCAGGTCCTCCATTACAAAAACACCGCGTCTGCTGTCCAACAGTGCTACCTGAAATCTTCAAGTGATCCCCAAACGACTCTTTTGTACTTGACACGTTTTTACCTTCTCCCTAACTTCCAATCCTGACTTGCACAAAAATAAAAAAAATAAAAAATTCACCTGTATTCTTCAACATGGCTACCGACTACGCTAAATTTCTCCAGCACAAGTCCGGCATTTAAAACAAATGCTCATGCTCTTATAGAGTCCTAACTTTTATTACAGGCAAATAGCTAGATACAATGCAACTCGTCAAGGCTCGTGTGAATACAAATGAACTTCATAACATGCATGAAAACCCCACAAAAAAACACAAGTGAAATAATGAATAATTAAAAATCTATGAACAAACAGTGCAACAATAACACAAAGCAAGTCAATCTAACAAAATATTGGGAAAAGAATAAAGGAAAAACGTGACAAGCAACTTGTACCAAAAAAAAAAAAAAGAACTTACAATTAGTTACAACATCTTGACTCTTAATATATATCTATACAAAATACTTAAAATTCCCCCTACAAACCCTTTAAAATAATTAAACCCTACCATAAAACCAAACAGTTAAGGCTCGGATTTCACTTCCTTTCTACGACCACCCGGTGCAACATTTATACAGGTGGGTGACTTATTCTCAAAGAGATACTCAGACTATTTGGGCCATCCATCTTTAGCAATCCTACACATACAAGTTTAACAAATGCATATGAATAATAACCTTAAAGGACAAAGTATAATTAACGTAACATACCTATTAGACAAGCAGTAAGGAGCACAGTCAACACACGCAGCGACAGGCGCTCTCTCAGTCTCCTGTAGCAAGCCAAACAATATGCTAATGAGACTGTATCTCCGTCAAATTAAACACTTTTAAAATCCATTTTTGCCAACCAAAAGTGACGACAGAACCTCAAGATGCACCAGTAACCACAAGACATGATGTTTCTATGTAGTTTCAGACAGAATACACTATTTCAAAACTTTTCACCTTACATGAGAGACGGAGAGTATTGATTAGAATCTTACCTGCAACAGCGTCAACCAGCTTTTGCCGGAAGTCTGCTGTTATGCTACATGTGTGCCCTATGGGTGTTTCATTAATTAAAGCCCCCCCTGCTACAACAGGCAAAAAGGAACTATTATACAAAAGATACACTGATTGTATTCATCTATACTAATAAAAGGCAAAGCCCTCACTCACTGACTCACTGACTCATCACTAATTCTCCAACTTCCCGTGTAGGTAGAAGGCTGAAATTTGGCAGGCTCATTCCTTACAGCTTACTTACAAAAGTTGGGCAGGTTTCATTTCGAAATTCTACGCGTAATGGTCATAACGGGAACCCATTTTTCTCCATATACTGTAATGGAGTTGAGCTCGATGGCCGTGGGGGGCGGAGTTTTGTGTGACATCATCACGCCTCCCACATAATCACGTGAACTGACTGTCAACACAGTGCGTAGAAAACCAGGAAGAGCTCCAAAAAGCGCTGAAGAAAACATGCATTATATAATTCAGAAGGCAGCGAAACAAAAAGAAGTGAGCAAGTGACATATACAACCATATTCATGAGTGCTGCTACTTCAGAAACAAAGCACGGTGTAAACCTAAAGTTTAAATTAAGTTCATAGACAGGCTGCTGCTGGCGTTTGTCATGCCCACGGCTAATGCGGGATACAAGTTTAATGAGAGGAGGCAGGGTATAAACGAGAGTTTTGATCACTTTGTAACTAAGTTAAAATTGCTGGTGAAGGGCTGTGCTTATGCAAATTCCGAGACTGTGTTTGTGGGGGGATTGACAGTCAAGGCGGGTGGGGGAGTCATGTCATCATCTCCCCTCCCATTCACCTCATTTTGCTCTGAGCTGAGCTCCGCAGCTAACGCAGTCTTGAGGAACCAACTTTGTGACGCTGCCACCAAATACTCACAGAAAAATCCACAAGTTAATACACACTGTCTCTAGAGTTTCTCCACACTCTGAATCCTACAGGCACTACTTAGAAAAGGTCACATTGACAATCGTGTTACGTTATTTTTAAAAATTTTCCTTTTCTTAGCACAAGCACAGCTGAGAAGCTTCAATGCATGTGCTCCATAACACGTTAAAAAATAATGCATTTAATCACACTTTGCATTCCAAGCAAGAGGGGAACTTCTGTCAATGCATGATTTCCTGGAACACCGATTACATTGATGCACACATCAGAGCTACAAAAATGGAAGAGTTGTAAGAAAGCACGTTGCTGGGACTGATTGGAGGAAAATTTCGTTTCAAAAGATTACCCGACGGAAGCCTTGATAAAAGCGTGGTTTTGTGCAAACTGTGGAAAAAGGAGTTTGCATACCACCCAAGCACTTGAACCTTACGGTACCATCTAAATGCAAAACATGTTACAGCGAACACAGAAACTGTGTATGCTGTTAGCACTAGCAGTACCAACGAAAGGTGTCGGCAGCCCAAAACTGATGAAATGACTGGCTTCAGGACCAAAATTAGTAAGTCAACATCGGTCAAACACTTACATGCATATTCATGAGTGCAGCTACTTCGAAAACAAAGCACGGTGTAAAAGAGTTTTGATCACTTTGTAACTAAGTTAAAAATGCTGGTGAAGGGCTGTGCTTATGCAAATTCCGAGACTGTGTTTGTGGGGGGATTGACAGTTGAGGTGGGTGGGGGAGTCACGTCATCATCTCCCCTCCCATTCACCTCATTTCGCTCTGAGCTGAGCTCTGCAGCTAACGCGGTCTTGTGGAAGCAACTTTGTGACGCTGCCACCAAAAACTCACAGAAAAATCCACAAGTTAATACACACGCTGTCTCTAGAGTTTCTCCTCACTCTGAATCCTACAGGCACTACTTACAAAGGTTACATTGACAATCGTGTTACGTTATTTTTAAAATGTTTCCTTTTCTTAGCACAAGCACAGCTGAGAAGCTTCAATGCATGTGCTCTATAACGCGTTAAAAAATAACGCATTTAATCACACTTTGCATTCCAAGCAAAGGGGAACTTCTGTCAATGCATGATTTCCTGGTACACCAATTACACTGATGCACACATCAGAGCTACAAAAATGTAACAGTCGGAAGAAAGCGTGTTGCTATGATTGATTGGAGGAAAATTTCATTTCAAAAGACTATCCGACGGAAGCCTTGATAAAAGTGTGGTTTTGTGTACATATATATATATATATATATATATATATATATATATATATATATATGTGGATGTATATGTATATATACTGTATATATGTGTGTATATTGTGAACGCTGGCCCTGGCACAGACAGACGGACGACATATTTTGCACCACACACTGTTTATTTACAATATATATACAAGTTCTTAAGTTATGTGCACTCACGATACCCCAGTGCCTTCAGCACCGAATCCCCCAAAAGTCCAGGGCCCACAGTCACTGTGCCTTTCCTCTGGCCGCCTCCTGTCCTTTCTCCAGCTCCGTCTTCTGCCTCCCGACTTCCACCAATGACTGGAGGGAGGCGGCCCCTTAAATAATGCCCCGGATGAGCCCCAGGTGTTTCCGGCCTCTTCTCCTTAGCCACGCCCCAGCGTGGCGGAAGTGTCGGCTGCTTTCCTGGCGGCTCTCCGTGCGCCACACAAAGTCTTCCCCGGCACTTCCTGGTGTGGCGGAAGTGCCGGGCTCCCGATATTAGGCACCGGGGCGCCGCCTGGCGGTGGCCACGGGTCCCTACAGGGCTGGGCTTCCAAGCCCTGTACCCGAGGCCCCCTGCCTAACCAGGACGGACGCCCCACTCAGTCTGGAGGAGGTACACGCCTCCTCCGGTCTTCAAGCGTCCCGGCCGGGCTCCATCCCCGGCCAAAGACCACACAGGGTAAACCGGCATCGGGGCGCCGCCTGGCGGTGTCCACGGGTCCCTACAGGGCTGGGCTTCCAAGCCCTGTACCCGTGGTCCCCTATATAACCAGGACGGACGCCCCCTCGCGGTCTGGAGGAGGCACAAGCCCTCCTCTCCTCCTCCGCTAGCGAGGACACGTGGGTCCAAACGGCACAACCCGAAAGGGCAGCACGTCCCCAGCGAGGGTCCTACTATGTCCCCAGGGTCCAACACGGCACCCTGGGACATCTGTCTTCGGCACCCCCGCCGGCGCAAACGCGCCCCAGTGGTCTGCACCGCTCTCGCCCCCGCTGTCCCCCCCAGCTGGGTCATCATAGGCCTCCCGGCGTGGAGCTCTCCCGCAGAGCGGCCCGTTCCAGGAGGGCAGGTCCCTGTCGACGTCGGCCTCATCGCCGCCGGGCTTCGGCCTGTAAGAAAAGAAACAGAGGGCCAGAAGCACAGCCAGGACACTCACCCCGAGCGCCCCGTCGGTCTCCGTACCGACCGTGCTCCTGCCCCACTCCGACAGTCCCCGACTTGCCTGCTGAAGGCCTCCGTAATCGGTCACGGCCATGTTCAGCGAAACCCCCCACTTGCTTTACGGGAACGGCAACACTCACCACTCCCGCCGTGTTCTGCCTGCCTCCGGTTCCAGCGCCGCGCCGTTCCTCCGTCTCACGCGGTGTCTCTCTCGACGCGACCGCCTTCTCCATCAGCTGCTCACACTGAGCGACGAGAACACGCAGCAACTCCTCAAACGACGGCTCGACGGGCCGAAGGGATTCCTCCGAGACGCGCCGAGCCGCTGGTGGATAGAGAGAGACAGACGTCGGTGAGCTTACCTGTCGATCGGCTCCACGCGACGCCTGCCTCCTCTGGGCCACTTCCTCTGGCCCAATCGGGTCCTTCTCCGACACGAGACTGGCATTCCTTCGCCCGCCTCTATCCAATCATCGGCGGGCACGCAAGACACACCGCCAATCCCGTGCCTGTCAGCGGGCGGGACCTCCGGCCCGCGGCCATCTTGCCTCCCATGCTCCGAGTGCGGAGACGTGCCTCTTCGCCGCGTTGTGGCTGCGGCGATTCCTTGAGCCGCAGCAGCTCCGACTCCGAAGCCCTCTCTGCTGCTGCCATCGCCGCGCTGCCGACAGCCCGCGGCCCAGCGCGCTCCTGCCATGGCCGCGGATCCGGTTTGTCCCTGCCTGTGGAAAATAAAGTAAAACCGACCCCGGATGGCCGATTATTGCAGGGCAGGGCACTCACCTCCCGGATCCCATCATGCCGAGGCCCCCGCCTCGGTGTGGCCTTTTGCGTAGCGACGCCGGCCTGGCTGTCCGTCCCGACAGCGCGACTTTCGGAGCCCGCTGCGCTCCGGCGATGTCGGGTCCTCCTCCGCACCCGGGGAAAGCCATTCCGCTGTCCGGTGGCGGTTTCTGGGGCCAACGCTCCGCGCCAGTGTGTGGGGTCCGCTGCTGCGCCGGGCCGTTCACAGAATATTTTGTTTTAGATGCAGGTCCCCGCCTTGCACCAGGCGGAGCATCCTGCCGACTACGCCACTGTGAAAGCTGGCCATAGCACAGACAGACGGACGACATATTTTGCACCACACACTGTTTATTTACAATATATATACAAGTTCTTAAGTTACGTGCACTCACGATACCCCAGTGCCTTCAGCACCGAATCCCCCAAAAGTCCAGGGCCCACAGTCACTGTGCCTTTCCTCTGGCCGCCTCCTGTCCTTTCTCCAGCTCCGTCTTCTGCCTCCCGACTTCCACCAATGACTGGAGGGAGGCGGCCCCTTAAATAATGCCCCGGATGAGCCCCAGGTGTTTCCGGCCTCTTCTCCTTAGCCACGCCCAGCGTGGCGGAAGTGTCGGCTGCTTTCCTGGCGGCTTTCCGGGCGCCACACAAAGTCTTCCCCCCGGCACTTCCTGGTTTGGCGGAAGTGCCGGGCTCCCGGGATAATTAGGCACCGGGGCGCCGCCTGGTGGTGGCCACGGGTCCCTACAGGGCTGGGCTTCCAAGCCCTGTACCCGAGGCCCCCTGCCTAACCAGGACGGACGCCCCCACTCAGTCTGGAGGAGGTACACGCCCTCCTCCGGTCTTCCAAGGTGTCCCGGCCGGGCTCCATCCCCGGCCAAAGACCACACAGGGTAAACCGGCATCGGGGCGCCACCTGGCGGTGTCCACGGGTCCCTACAGGGCTGGGCTTCCAAGCCCTGTACCCGTGGTCCCCTATATAACCAGGACGGACGCCCCCTCGCGGTCTGGAGGAGGCACAAGCCCTCCTCTCCTCCTCCTGGACCACAATATGTATATATATGTTTATGTGTGTGTGTGTATATATATGTATATATATATATTGTCACGCACGCGCGAGTAGGAGACCGTGGATGGATTTTAACACACCTGGGAAAACATTCGCCGGCAGGGAATGGCGGGTACTAACTTTCTCCCTGTGCTTTCTTACAGAAAAAAGGACGCTCCGCCGCCATAAGTCGTCTTTGCCCGCACTACATTTACTTCCGCCCTTCCTCCGCCATCTTGTCCTGACGTCATTGGTCCCAGCATCCCTCACGGTTCCTTCCCAGCATTCCTCCACTTCCGGCTCCTCCCTCATAAAATGGCCGCCGACGCCATGCTTCGGCGTCTCGCATTTGAACTGTTTAGTTTATGTTTGACCTGCTTTTCTTTTTTGTATTATTGTGGATCATCTACAATATATGGGGCCGGAAAACCCCAAACCTTTGTGCTGTCTACTTTTGGAGTTATTACAATATATGTATATATGACAGCAACACTTATGAAAATGACAATGTCAATCATGTTACGTTATTATTAAAATGTTTCCTTTTCTTTTTCATTACTTCTTTAACACACTACTTCTCCGCTGCGAAGCGCGGGTATTTTGCTAGTCTATACTAATAAAAGGCAAAGCCCTCACTGACTCACTCACTCACTCACTCACTGCCTCATCACTAATTCTCCAACTTCCCGTGTAGGTAGAAGGCTGAAATTTGTCAGGCTCATTCCTTACAGCTTACTTACAAAAGTTAGGCAGGTTTCATTTCGAAATTCCATGCGTAATGGTCATAACTGGAACCTATTTTTTCATCCATATACTGTAATAGACTTCTGCTCCGCTTCTGCTCCGCCTCCCACGTAATTTAGTGCCTGCCCATATAAGGCCGTCCATCAGCGGCAATCCAATAGAAACACTGCCGCTAAATATTCACGGGTGAAGGACTGTGCTTATGCAGACGAAGATGAGATGGTCAGGGTGGTGTTTGGCACAAACTCAGCGAAACTGCAAGAGAAACTTTTAAGTGCCGGGTCTAAGCTAACATTAAATACAGCCGTGGACATCGCACGAGATGGCACCAGCACAGCTGGAAACCTTCGATGCATGTACACCGAGCGGCTCACGTGAAATGACGCAGTGCGCAGACAAAAAGCAACAGTTCCAAAGAGTGCTGAACAAAAACCGAATTACACAATTGAGAAGGCAGCAAAAAAATATGAAGCGTGTGACACATACAAGCATATTCATTAGTGCAGCTACTGCGGAAACAAAGAACACAGTGGAAAAAGTCAATGCCCCGATAAAGGAAGACAGTTTATAAAAAACCTGTGCATGCAGTGTGTCACATCTCAGATAAAAAGGAAGACGAGCTGTTTATTGATGCAATAAGAAACGAATCGATGAATGAAACCTGTTATCTTTACAACGATTGACAAACACGGAATGTAACTTGAACACAACACATCCTACAAATACGAACCTGATTGAAAGAAATAATGATAATCAAATCCTTGATGACAGCAACACTCACAAAACAATTACTGTATATTGACAATCATGTTACGTTATTTTTAAAATGTTCCCTTTTCTTTTTCATAACTTCTTTAACACACTACTTCTCCGCTGCGAAGCGCGTGTATATATATATGTATACTGTATATATACCCTGATCTACATACTCTCAAATAGACAAACCACACGCCGTGGTGCAATGGTAGTGCCTTCCCCTCTAGCGCCGACGTCCTAGGTTCGATTCCCAAGAGGGGAGGCATTGAGTATGTACGTGCGCTTCCTGATTCATTTTACCCTCGCATCCCCTTGGTTTGAGACGTATGAAAAAATATGCGGTTAACACAGAAAGACAGATCACCAGTTGAAGCTTTATGAATAATGCATACTTTATTCGCCATCAATGATTGTTTTGGTAAAGTCATACTCAGTGTATTCATTAGATGAACGGTAAAAAAGTAAGAGCGAGGGGAGGGTGACTTATTGAGGCACGCAGGCGAAACCACAATAGCACGCAGGCTTGATGTACTTGTACTGTAGTGTGCGTCAACTCAATCTGAATTGCGCGATCACATTCGAAAAAATATATCTTTTCAAGTTCTATTTAGTCCATATGTGTCAAACTCAAGGCCCGGCGTGTAATTATATCCGGCCCGCGAGATCATTTTATATATTATTGTTATTAATGGCCCGGGGATATGAAGTGCTGGTAACACAATAAACTACAGATCCCATAATGCAGCGCTTCAGCTACCTTGCCGAACACTTACCGCGTTAATCAAGTCTAGCTTATGATACTGCAAGTTATTGCGAAGCTAGCTCACACGATGCCGATAAGAAAAGTTGATTCGGAAAATAGAGCCTTTAAAAACCGATGGGAGGCTGAGTATATGTTTCCTGACATTGCCGGTAAACCTGTGTGTCTCATTTGTGGAGCTAATGTGGCTGTAATTACAGAATTTAATCTAAAACGGCACTATGAGACAAAACATCAGGATAACCTGAAAGACCTGAATGCAGTGCATAAGATACAGAAAGCAGAAGAGTTAAAGAAGAATCTGACACTTCAGCGGACGTTTTTACCTGTGCACAATCACAAAGTGATTTCAAGTGAAGCTGCTTTTATGGGAGACACAAATGCACCAGTGCAACTTGCCCCACTTTCCCTGTTGCCAAGTAATGTTAAACCAAATGGGCACAACGGTGTTCCCAAATAAACCCTTTGCTGATAAACTGAGCGCACTGCGCAATGAGTTCGCACGGCGCTTTGGTGACTTTGAAGAATAAAAAAATAATTTTTTTTTGTGTCCCTATTTTGTTTTTTCTCTGTACTCTAATAAGCTTTCATATGATACTCAGACGATGGGCTACGACTTGGCTTTTCACGGCGACTTTGATATCTGACAACTTCTTTTTTATTTTGGGCACTGTGCGACTTTGTGAATGTGAGCTTTTGAGTTTCTCCGACATGCTATATCACTTGATCAACTTCCTTTTGTTGTTTATACCTCTGTTTAAACCGACAAATAGTACATTTTTCTTTGCCTCCACTTGGTATTAGCTGAAATTCTTCTATTTTCCCTCGTGCTTTTGCCATTGCCTTTTCACAGAAGGCTGAGCTTAAGGGCTATTTATAATGATTTGCATATTCAAAGATGCGTAATTCTGGGAGGAGTTGGGGCGGGACAGCAGACGTGTGCACGTGTGTTGCTTTTCACGCTGACCAGGATTTATGTAGCGGAAGAACGTGGAAATTGGCGTACGCACAGATTTATGCATCTGGATTTTTTTGTGCGTACAAACATTTCAGCTTTTGTTCGTACGCCATGTTATAGTGTGAATTCTATGCACGGCATTATACATGAGGTCCCTGGATAATGATGCACACAGGTACAGAGAGAATATGCAAATTCCACACAGATGGCAGCTAGTTGCAGTTAAGCCAGGACACTTCAATCTGTGAAGCAGCAGTGCCAAACATTGCTCCAGCTAGGCCAAAAACAGAAAATCTGTCCCAGGCAGTGCTGATGGATTTTCTAATGACTCTGCATTTAGATGGGTTTATTGTTTAAGACCCCGTTTCAGCTCTTCAGGTTTTGGGTGTGTATACATGACATGTCTAAATCACAAAGAGCTTGTGGTTTAAAAGACAATTATGCAATGTAGTGGATCTCAAGGTTGCTGGTTCATTCTGACTTGCTGGTTGATTCTCAGCAAACTCTTAAAGTGCCTTTATGCCAAAGGTTAAAAATCATCTGTGCTGACAACAAGTATACTTATAAAGTACCGCCCTGGATAAAAAGAGGACCACGGGAAAGGGACAAAAAGATTTTAACCTGTTGGGATCCGTGGCCACTGCCAAAGGGGCGCCTTAAGCCTCAAACAGACCAGGAGAATTGTCACTTCCGCCACACTAGGCAAGATGCCGGATGAACCTGCCAGGGACACCCGGAGTGTTTCCGGGGCAAAGGGCAGCACTTCCGCCACTGCCGGAAGATCGTCACCAGCCACCTGGAACACATCCGGGCGGGAATAAAAGGAGCCTCCCTTTTACACTCGCGGAGCTAGAGTCGGGACGAAGTTCCCAGGAGGAGACTGGCGGCTAAAGACTGAGTTGTAGAAGAGTTTATTTGGGAGATTTATTTGCTGTGTGCATTGTGTGTGGTTTGGGACTTTATTCCTGTATTTGGAGGTGTGTAATAAAAGTGTGACTTTTATAAAGATGTGGTCTCCAACTGGTGGTGTCCGGGCAAGTCTCACAAATGGCAAAGACTCTAAACTTAAATGCATTATTATTATTATTATTATTATTATTATTATTATTATTATTATTATAATGAGTTGCTGTTTTTCAGCCTGGTCTTTTGAGATCATGACCCGCCTTGCTCTGTGATTAAAAAGGCAAACTCATTGGTTAGCAGATCTCACTCTGCTTAGCTCAGCTGCTTCAGGCCCCCAATGTGATTCATTTTAGTATTGCACTGACTCGCATGCAACTCAAAGTACAAAGCCACTCTTCCTCAACCAATCAGAATGCGTGTCATTGAAGTGAGGCCTTACAGCTGTGTGTATGGTGACTCTGTCTGGCCTGGAGCCAGCTGCTTTTGACTTGCAGCCTCACAGCATGGAAGTAGTGCTGGAGGTAAAGCACCATGTCGGTGTTAAGCAAATTATGCCTGTAAGAGTGACTGCTGTGGCTGTTAGTTTTAATTAAAGAAGTGTCTCAGAATGCTAAATCACTAACCCACATGCGGCAAACATTGAGGTCACGTGACAATAATTTATATTTTTTTATGATGATTGAGCAATGGTGATATAAATGTTAAGCGAAAGCAGCCTGTATTTGAGCCACTACCTCACAGATGGTGGAGCTCAGTGCTTGTCACCAGTGCCAAACAAAATAAAAAATCTAGAATGATCTAAATTCAAGAAGATAATATAATTTAACAAAGCTCTAAGGTAGCATAATGTCTCGACAAACCGGGACTGCTGTTCTTATCAGATGGTCAGCACTGTATGGCTGGAGGCAGCTTTGGAAGTTCTGGCTGGTGAGCAGGGAAGTTTGCAAATTTTGTTAGCTGTAAAGTTTGAGGGGCAAAAACCTCCAGGAGACTGATATGAAAAGGGTCAGTGGATCGAAGCGGGCTGTTCTCTTGGAGAAAGAAGCTGTGGTGGGACAGACAAACTTTGGAGCAGCTTGAAGTGTTAATATCGATGAGCTCTGGGACCAGAACACAGGAGCAGGGTGCAGAGACCTTTGTGGTGATCTCCAGGGCCAGAAACACTAGAGAAAGGGGCCGAGATGTTTGCAGAGTGCTCCAGGGAAGAAACACTGGAGCAAGGTGCAGTGACATTTGTGGTGTGCTCTGGGGCCAGAAATTCTAGAGCATTCAGCCAAGATATTTGTGGTGTCCTCTGGGGAAGAAACCACAAAGCAGGATACAAAGACATTCGTGGCATGCTCCAGGGCCAGAAACACCAAAGTGGTTGGCTGAGATGTTTCTAGCATGTACCTGGGGCAGAAACTTTGGAGAGTGGAGAAGGAAAGTGATTTGTGGCATGCTCTGGGGCCAAAACACTACAGTAGGTGGTCAGAATGTGCCTGGTTTTCTCTGGGGCCAGAAACAACAGAGCTTCCTACAGTATAAACAGCCTCCTCTTTGTAGAAACATAGGAATGAAAAACCAAAAAAGAAATCTGCTTAATATCTTTTTGATTTCTCCTGGACAACAAGGAGATCAGAAAGAAATAAAATAGAGACAATTTTTGTGTCATGCTTTCTCAGATTTTTCCCCTGAGAAAAGATATACCCCAATATTCTCCCATGTGCCTCCTCTTGAGTTTCATCAGAGTTTTCAGCAAAGCCCTACAATGGGCACAGATTTTCTGAGCAGTGCCTTGACATTTTTTGTTTGCAATTTGTAAGTATTTGCGGGCAGCATGGTGGCGCAGTGGGTAGCGCTGCTGCCTCGCAGTTTGGAGATCCGGGTTCGCTTCCCAGGTCCTCCCTGCATGGAGTTTGCATGTTCTCCCCGTGTCTGCATGGGTTTCCTCCCACAGTCCAAAGGCATGCAGGTTGGGTGCATTGGTGATCCCAAATTGTCCTGTGGTGGGCTGGTGCCCTGCCCGGGGTTTGTTTCCTGTGTTGGCTGGGATTGGCTCCAGCAGACCCCCATGACCCTGTAGTTAGGATATAGCAGGTTGGATAATGGATGGATGTAAGTATTTGCATTGTATGCTCAGTAATATGTGGTGAAATGTTTGACCAGTTTTTGTAATAATAATACGCTTTACTAAATTACAAAACTTTAGTCCTTTCTTCTGAATAATACTATTAGTTTCTCTCATTTATATTTCTGTGCTCCAAGTAGATGAAAGTGATTCAGGGAGAGAACACATGCAGTTTAGTATATTGGTTAAGACTTTGGTCTTCAAACCCTTACATTGTTGGTTAAAATCCCACTACTGACACCATGTAACCATGAGCAAGTTACTTCATCTGCCTGTGCTCCAACTGGTAAAACATAAGAAATGTAACCCGTCATAACTCAACAATCACAATGGATAAAGGCATCAATCCATCCATTATTCAACCCGCTATATCCTAACTACAAGGTCACGGGGGTCTGCTGGAGCCAGTCCCAGCCAACACAGGGCGCAAGGCAGGGTACCAGCCCATCGCAGGGCACACACACACCAAGCACACAGTAGGGACAATTTAGGATCACCAATGAACATAACCTGCATGTCTTTGGACTGTGGGAGGAAACTCCACTCAGGGAGGACCCGGGAAGCGAACCCAGGTCTCCTAAATGCGAGGCAGCAGCGCTACCCACTGTGCCACCAGCATCAATCTAGTAATAAGTAAAACATATGAAGTCTTCAAAGAGATTAAAATGAGACTAGAAAGAGATCTCACAAAACGTAACACGCTTTCTAAACCAAATTCTCAATTTTTGATGTCCTGCTCCATGCTCCCACCTTACTTCTGGGAGCCTCTCAGCCCAACACTGTCAATAATGTAACCGGATAAGCTGCTCAGATGGGGACAAATCAAACTGAGCATGGGGATGGTGTAAAGGTGCTAAAGTGCTTTTATTAAAAACAGTCAAAGCAAACAGAAACAGTCTAAAAAGAAAATGCAGTGATTCAAAGTCAATAAATAATTAATCCATAAAATCTGGGTGATAAAACTGGAGGTTAAAAGTCCAAGAAATATTCCTTTAAAACAAGGTTAAAAACAACAGGCTGGAAACTGTCCTCTTTTCTGGTGGCTGACCCTGCTTCTCCCATACAAGGCTTTGCATCAGTGGAGTTGCCCAACGTGTAGCTGACCTTCTCCTGCTGGTCCGGTGGCCTTCCGTCCCCTGACTCCCTACAGCTGATCTGCCGCACCAAGACTCGGGTTCCCCAGCGACCAGGTAGCTCACTCTGAGGCCCTCTCTCTCAAGCCTCCCTGACTCCTGCTGCCTTCCCGGTCTTCTACGGTTAGCCAACCACCTTCTGGGACTCTCCAGCTCCTGAGATCACTGCTTCCTGCTGCCCCTACCGAGTGTCGGCCTAACACTCCTCCTGAGGGGCTCTCCTCCCAGCTGCCTACATTATTCAGTGAGCCTGCTTTCCTCGCTTGCTCCCACCCCGGCTCTTCACTTCTCCAGCCTTCCTCTTTTCCCACTAACATCCGTTCTCTTTCTTTCATTTTCTCCCTTCCACGCTCGTGCTTCGCCTATTATAATGGGGACATGGCACAGGTGTGGCTATTAACAACTCCCGGCATCAATTACAGACACGGGAGACCACGCCTCTCTGCACTTCAGTGCGGAAACGCCCGCATTGTGCCCAGGAACCACTCCGACCACACTACCACGCCCCCTCTTTAATGCCGCGAGCGTGGCGATTATTTATTTAAAATGGCAAACAGCCGTGGACCTCGCTTTACCACATTACCCCAGTTGTATCTCATGTCTCCATTTTGTCTAATTGTATTCATCATAAGGAATTTTAGGAGAAACATCTGTGACAGCATTGATTCTTAAATGAAACATAAATGAGAATTTCTTTTAGGTCTCATAAGCCATCAAAAATCAACCTTTCAGTAGTACAATTTCCCGATGGGGAAGGTTGTTGTTTAAAAGCTCTCAATTTGCTCCATTTTCATAGAGTTTTTGCATTTGCAAGAAAAAGGTTGTTGGCTCAGTTTCTAAGAAACCTTTAACATTAGAATATCAAATTACAAAAATTTAGACAAGAACTGGCCATTCAGCCTGACCGAGTCTGCCAGTCCTATCTCCTTCATGTCGAGTTTTGATGGTCCCTACAGTCCTACTGTCTACCACACTACATGGCCTCTTATTTCATGTGTCGTTGGTTCTCTGTGTAAAAAGAAAAAAAAAACAACTTCCTAATCTTGGTGTGAAATTTATCCTGAAAATGTTTCTACCTGTGCCACCATGTTGTTTGATGAACAAATTTTAAAATAATGGTGTTGATCCATTGTACTCATTTCCCTTCTTAATTTTAAACACTTCAATCTTGCTTTCTCTTAATCTTCGAGTGTTACTCATTTTACTTTTACATTTAAATGATGGGTTAGAATTTACACTAATGTTCATTTTTATTTTGACACTACTGTTTGTTCCTCCATGTACAGTTCTAAACCTGGCCTGTCCTTAACTCCCTGTCCTCCCATACCTATAGTTTAAACAATACTCAACTCACCTACTCATACGCCTTACGCAGTGCCAGTGCTAGGTTATTTTGTGCCCTAGGCCAAGCTTATTAGTACACAAACTGACTATTCAGTAGCTAACCCTTGTGTCTGGGATCCCCCCCACTTATGATCTGTGCCCTAGGAGAATGCCTAAATGGCCTTAATGATGGCGCTGGCCCTGGCCTTCCCAACACATTGGTGCCCCTCTGGTTCAGATTGGGTGCAACAGGTCCCATTCCGTTCTTAAAGGAGTCCCAATGCCCCATAAACCTATGCCTTTCTACCCTACACCAAGTTTTGAGTCACATGTTAAGCTTTCTGATCTTCTGTTAATCTGGACTGGTGCATGGCAAAGGCAGAACTTTGGAGAAGACTACCTTCTCACTTCTGCTTCTCAGCCTTGCACTTAACTCTTTAAATGTGTAATCTCAGAACTGACAGACTACCCTTATATATGTCCTTTTTTTCCCAACATGGACAATGTCCACTGCATCCACCCTCCGCTCTGCAAAGTGCCTGTCCACTGTTCAGGGGTGGTCTCCCACCTACGCACCTGGAAGACAACACAATCTCCCTATTGATTGAGTCCCCGGCTATCACTATCTCTCTCTTTCTGGGAACTAGTGTTAAGGTGGCCTGTTGCGGCTCCTCATGCCTGCCTACCACCTCAGAATCTTCAGAGACACTGTCCAGCTCCACAAGGACCTGAAAACGCTCTGATACTTCCAAATCTAGAGTTGATGACCCTGGACAGTGTGCACCCTTTACCTTGTGCCTTGTGACTGTGACCCACCTATCTCTACCTGTCTGGTCTGGAATCTCCTTCCGTGCCTTCTCAGGGGTAGACGCTATCTCTTTGAAGGACATCTGGGCCAGGTCCACCAATTCTCTACTACAACGGAGGCCAGCCAATTCCTCCTCCATTTCAGCGACCCTGAGCTCGAGGTGCTGGATCACATGGCATCTCCTGCAAATGTAGCCCTTCATAGAAGACTAGTTCTTCCAAACCATCATCTAACAGGACTTGCTTTGCACTGGCCTCATTATTAAAATTTGGGTTAGGATTACTAAAACTGCCTACACTTCTTTTTATTTTTTTATTTTATTAAAATTAAATTATTTAACTGCGGTGGGTTGGCACCCTGCCCAGGATTGGTTCCTGCCTTGTGCCCTGTGTTGGCTGGGATTGGCTCCAGCAGACCCCCGTGACCCTGTATTCGGATTCAGCAGGTTAGAAAATGGATGGATGGATGGAAATTATTTAACTTAAATGGAAAAACTAAAAATAAAATTAAGTAAATGAAATTGGATTGAAGAACTACTGACTACAGTTATTTTAGACCTTTTGGTCCCTTAAGCTGCTGTAATGTTCTCCCCTTCGACTGTTCGCTGTTTTTTATCTGTGAGGTTAATTGTACTTTTCTCTGTCTGCTCTCTTAACTCGCATCGTTTGTATTCCTTCGTATTAATGAACACTTACACTGTCACCCTCTTAACTGCTCTACTTTCCTGACTGATAAGAACTGCTCAATCTAGAAATGCTTGCTTGGTTAATGTCCACTGCTAGTTCATTTCTTACTGTCTTGTCTGCTTCTACAGCCTTTGTGCCTGCCTAAGTGTCACTGAGTCCTTCTCTTTATCACTTTGAAGTCAGACGCTGGTTTTCTTTTTTTCCCTACCTAGGAATCATTGTTTCTGTTACTTGTAACGGTTTGTCACTATGACGCTGGTTATCTAATTACAGAGATGCTGGTCTCTGCTACTGCTGCTTACTTCTCTAACTCACCAATGCTAGATTGAACACAAATAACAAGAATAAGTACACTTAACAAGTAAGTTTGATGCCGTGTTCATCTTCCATTACACCACTTCAGCAGTTTATACAGCATAACAAAACTCTGTAAGTGACACTGTAAGAAATCAAAAAAGTTTACTGTGTGCAGTTGGACAGGAGAATTCAAAAGTTTAAAATGCCAACAGTATTGCCAAGCTGAAAGTGCACAACAGAACACAGTGTATAAAAATTGTAAAGTGGAATTAAACTGCACTTGAGATGTTCAAGCACTTGAGAAGGAGCTTAAATGAAATAGAACTTCAAAAGAACCATGGGACATTGTGTTACAACTCAAAAAAGGCCAAGGCCTGTGACTTTCATGATCAGTAGCATGATCTGCTTTTCTTGATCATTTTCTTTTATCATTATATTTGTTTTATGATTTTAGCGTCCTAGTTTCTGGATCTTCAATACCAACACTGAATATTAGACTATTATTCATTATAAAATCTAGATGAGAACAAACCATTCAGCCCAACAAAACTCAGCAGTGCTATCTACTTAATTCTTTCAAAATAATCTCAAGTTGTCCTTTTGTACATCCTGTGACAGATAAGGGGTGCTATCGCTCCCTTGAACCCCTGTCCACGACTCCAGACACCAGGTAAAAGTCCACAAGTTGACTTTATTTAATTGCCACAGTGCACAAAGCACCTTCTCCTCCACTATACAAATACAACAAATCAATCCTCCAACTCCCAGATGCGTTGCCACCAGGGCTGTGGAGTCGGTAGATAAATGCTCCGACTCCTCAGTTTCTAAATCTTCCGACTCCGACTCCTCTGTATGTATATCTTATGCTAAAGTATTTTCTACATCCATTGAAGGAAAGGAAGGCAACATACATGTCATTTCACCATAGAACTACTGGCTAGGAAGCCAACACTCTACTATAATGCCAGATTAAAGACAAACACAATTGATTGGCGGCCGCAGATTGCGGGTGTCCACATGGACGGGCAGATCCAGCTTTCCGAAAATCTCGACCACCGCCCCCATCCAAAGTAATGTGATGCCTCTGTCTGCTGCAGTGGCTGTCCCCTCTGTCAGCCAGCCGGAAGTTTAGTGCATTGTGTCACTCACCGGCCAGCTGATCAGCAGAACGAGCCTCTGCTGGAGACCGGTAGGGAGATCTGTGTTCTCGGCTCCTTCGGCCCCCTTCACTAGCGCATAGCGAAGGGGAGCCGACGGAGCTGAGAACACACCAGATGATTTTTCAGCTGTTTGACGCGTGATGACTCGTTGAATGGCCGAAAAACCGGCAGTGCATCTGTAAATGTATGGGGGGCTTTAGGCTAGGTTCACAGTTCCCTGTAACAGTGGAACACGACACAATGGAAAGCGGTGCCGCACGTTACCTGTGCATTACATCCCATATAGTGACGCATACAGTCAATGAAAAGCATGCTTCATGGTTACTTGACATGTTCGTTTTGTGGTAACATTATGCACTGCATGCATTGGGCTTTATTCTTACAGCAGAGAAGTAGTTCATTAGGACTGTTTGTGAATTGGGACATTTCAACTTACTTTTTTAATTCCCATTTAAATTTAGTAGGAGTCGGAGTCGGTTAACTTTTTGCCGACTCCGACTCCAGGTACCCAAAATTGTCTCCGACTCCGACTTCTCGACTCCGACTCCACAGCCCTGGTTGCCACCCTTCCACCCAGCTCAGCTCACCGTCTGGGAGCTCCCATAGTCCTTTTATATTCCCTGACCCAGAAGTGTTCCAATCCCCAGTCCATGTGACTCTCAATCCCTTCCAGTTCAGGTACAAGTCCTTTCTTTTCACCCCGGAAGCCCGTCGCTCTTCCTTTGACGAACTTCCGGGTTAAAGGGCACAAAGAAGTCTTCGGTCCTCCCTGCAGCTCCCTCTTGCGGCCCCTGTGATATCCAGCAGGGTCTTGTATAAAAACTACATGTCCCATTACTCCCTGCTGGTCTTCGGGGCACCTCCATACTGCAGGGAGGGCTCCATCTGGCGGCCTGGGGGTATTGGCCGGGATGACAAGCCGGCCACATCTCACAGTCCCTAAAGTCCTACTGTCTACCACACTAACTTGGTCACTTATTCCAAGTGTCTGTGGCTCTTTGTGTGAAGAAAAACATACTAATGTTTTTGCAAAATTTACCCTTAACAAGTTTCCAACTGTGTCGCCGTGTTCTTGATGAACTCACTTTAAAGTCACCGTCTCAATCCACTCAACTAATTCCCTTTATAATTTTAAACACTTCAGTCAGGTCTCCTCTTAATCTCCTTTTGCTTAAATTGAAAAGGCTCAGCTCTTTTAATCTTTTCTCACAACTTATCCCCTTTAGCACTGGACATAGCCTCTTTAGCCCAGCTTAGTCGCTCTTCTCTGGACTTTTTCTAGAGCTGCAGGTTAGGTGCATTGGCGATCCTAAATTGTCCCTAGTATGTGCTTAGAGTGTGTGTGTGTGTGTGTGTGTGTGCACGCCCTGCGGTGAGCTGGTGCCCTGCCCAGGGTTTGTGTCCTGCCTTGGCTGGGATTGGCTCCAGCAGACCCATGTGACCCTGTTGTTAGGATATAGCGGGTTGGATAATGGATGGATAGATGTTAAGTCCTTTTTGTAACCTGGAAACCAAAAATGCACACAGTATTCCAGATGAGGCCTCACCAGTGTGTTATAAAGCTTCAGCATATCCTCCTTGGACTTGTACTCTACACATCAGGGTGCCATATAACCGAGCATTCTGTTAGCCTTCTTAATGGCTTCTGAGCACTGTCTGGCAGTTGAAAGTGTCAAGTTCACTAAGTCCCCATAAGGTGGACTTTCGATTTTTAGATCTCCCATTAAACCTCATATTTTTATTTCCTATTGGTTGATATTGGTAATTCCACTTCTTCTTCTTCTTCTTCTTTCGAATGCGCCTATTAGGGGTTCCTGTCCCCATCATCTTGTTCTGTCACACCCATCACCTGCATGTCCTCTCTCACCACATCCATAAACCTTCTCTTAGGCCTTCCTTTTTTCCCCTTGCCTGGCAGCTTTATCCTTGGCATCTTTCCCAATATACCCAGCATCTCTCCTCTGCACTCCTCTGTGACTTCTAAATCCTTCTGCTACGGTCAATTTTCAAAAATGGTGACTCAAAGATCAGGATGTAACAAAGATCACTGTGTAATATAGCTAAAAAAAATGAAAACCTCAAAATGTAGGATGTCTCCTTAATATACAAGAACTAAAAAAGAGTAAAAGGCAAAGTTTGGCATAATTCAAAGTGTGTTAGAGAATACTGTTATGATTGGCATTCATCATTATATTTGAAATGATTTGAGCAAAGTATGTGTTTATTGTGAAGTTTAAGTATTTGAAGAAATAAATTCTGGCCTTTGACATTATCTAGAAAGGTTTCTGAATAAAGCAAATACTGTAATGTCACAATTTTTTGTTCGATTACTGGCGCCACCAGTTTGAGACGTTAACACTATCAGCTGTTATGACAATCTACCCAGAATGCACCAAGAATTTGTAATGTGTGTCATCTAAGCAACAGTATAAAGGCTGATATAATGTTGAGCACACTAATTGTGTCGTTGTATGATTCAAAAAATCTCTCCAGGTTATCAAACGTGTTTTTGGTGTTTAGGTCTTTGATTTTTGAGTAGCGTTTTGAACTTGACAATAGGTCAGTCTGAGTTTAGTCACGGCCTCAGCTTTAGATTTGGATAGCATCTCATCCTGTGATCTCTTTTCATTGTCTCTGTCTCCTGAGAGTCAGCCCAAATACATTGTGTCACAAATGAAGATTGTGTAACATATGATGACCACAGTGAACAAACTGACAAGACTGAAAAGATTTAAAACTTAATAAACCTCAAGGGAAATAAACACTAATGTGCAAAGTTTAATAGATAACAAAGTCTAAGAGACAGATAGTGTTCCTAACAGCACTGCAGTTTGCTTCCTCTTTCTATTTCATTTTGTAGCTGGCATGGTGTTGTGTGGTTGTCTTATGGGTGCCACCACCTTTTTTATAATCACAGTTTAGTTAAAGATTGGCTAGAAAAGATGCATGATTTAGAGACATACATACTGTATTAATTGATAAAGCTCAAACTGTCAACAAAGGAATAGTAAAATTAAAAATGAAACAAAAAAAAAAAATAGAACAAGACCCCTGCCCCACGGACCCAACCCACCTCTTTTGCCAACTTACCTCTCTGTATCCCCCACTTTAACACAGCTCTGAACTGCTGGAGTGGAAAAAACACAGATTGACTGTGCCTGGACGCATCAGGAAGAGCAACACAACCCAAACATTGATCCCGGTGAGTGATTAAGATTAAGAAGGGTAGTGGGATCAGAGATTTCCCATCCTAAGATTAACTGCACTATAAAATACCATTTAGTAATGTTATAGCCAGAGAACCCATTAATCCTCACTGTTGATAGTTTGGGAAGAGTGGGAGGGAAAAAAGAAGCTTTTGCAGTTAGGAAGAAAAGAGGATCAAATGATTTTCAAGGAAAGCTGAAACGTCTTGGCAGAGATCATGCGTCCTAGGAACACAGGTTATTTTGTGAGTCCTGTATTTAAGGTGTGACTCCCATTTGCCAGGGGTGAGGCCTAGGAAGTTACGAATTTTGACATCACTGATGCAACACGTTACAATATCAGTATTATTCATCCATTTCCCATCTGAGATTGCAGATACAAATTACCTTTTGTTAGTAACATTCTGGCGGCACAATGGCGCAGTGGGTAGCGCTGCTGCCTTGCAGTTAGGGGACCTGGATTCGCTTCCCGGGTCCTCCCTGCGTGGAGTTTGCATGTTCTCTCCGTGTCTGCGTGGGTTTCCTCCCACAGTCCAAAGACATGCAGGTTAGGTGCATTGGCGATTCTAAAATTGTCCCTAGTGTGTGAGTGCCCTGCGGTGGGCTGGTGCCCTGCCCGGGGTTTGTTTCCTGCCTTGCACCCTGTGTTGGCTGGGATTGGCTCCAGCGGACCCCTGTGACCCTGTAGTTAGGATATAGCAGGTTGGATAATGGATGGATGGAAGAATAAGGTATATGTTACAGTGGTTGGCATCATGATTTTAGAGAGGCCTAGATAGGGCATGACCAAAAAAAGTTGGGAACCACTGCGCCAGGGGAAGCTGCATGAACATTTTCCTGATTACTGATCTTTTTGCTCTGAAATTTTGACTGCAATTTTTGATTCATTTTTTGGTCACAACAGCAGTATTTTGATCACCCTAGTTATACCTGTGCTTTGTTTTTCAACTATATTTCCTCTTCTGGTCCAATTCCTTTCTAAAATTGCTAGGTCTGCACCACCAGCAGAATACAAGTGTAGACACTTAAGAGGATCAAGGTAAGTTCACACAAAATCTTAATTCATTATTCCACTTATACGTGACTTAGGTCCAATCTTTTTGAAGATGCGTGAATGTCAACAAATAACAAAAGTAATCAGAACTTTTCAGACCACATTTAGACCACTTTCACGTGTGGTACTGTTTTGATCAAACCAGAGCTCTCCCGCTGCTTCTTTTTTATCATTTATTATTTTTCCTTGTTTATTACAATCTTGTTCTTTTTATTTTATTATGCTTAATTTTGCATTATCTGTGAGTTTTATTTTGGTTGGTTATTATTTCGTATCTTCGTGTATCTTGTGATCTCTCATATTGTGAATTTTGTGGGTGCTTCCCATAAGAGGCGGGATCACCAGTCCTTCACTGTCAAGGGACCGCCTACATTCTTATAAATGCAGGCTACGGATTGGTGTCCAAGGCAGTTCATTTGAATGTGCTCTGGCTGGCTTTTGATGCTTATTGTATGTATTTTACTATTTTATTTTAATTCTGATTATTGGCTTGTTGACATTTTTGTTGTGGTTTTGAGATTCTCTTACTGATCGTTTGTTCTCAATTGCTGTTGGCACCTCCATTTGCTCTTTTGATAATAAGCCCCCTCTTTTCTAAAGATTATTTTTGGACTTGTGTCTAATCCAGTTGGGAGTTTTCACAGTTCTCCTCCTGGTGAGACATACTTTAAACCTTTGAGACTCTTTCTGGTATTATGTTGACCTTTAAAGCCCGACCTCCCTTCTGAGGCCTAGTCAGACCTTAAGCATCCTGTTTTCCTGGGATCAGGTTTGCCTTGGAGTGAGATTTGTTTTGTGGGCTGTTTTGCAGGCCTCATGCCTTCATCATTTTGGGCTGCCAAAGAAATCACAAATACTAAATCTGATACAGAAATAAGCAACTTGTTTGGTTTGAATCCTACTTGGAAGGTAGAAAATTCGTTGTTACTTGTGTTTCTGAATTGATGAGTAGTAATTTTCTCAAGCTAAATAAAGAAACAACAGAAATTTTAGTGATTGGCAATAATGGATATAATGAGGTTATTAGAAATAAACTTGATGCATTAGGATTAAAAGTTAAGACGGAGGTAATGAATTTAGGGGTAACTTGACTGTAACCTGAATTTTAAATCACATATTAATCAGATTACAGCATTTTTTCACTTAAGAAATATAGCAAAAGTTAGACCGCTTATAACATTGAAAGATGCCGAGAAATTAGTTGATGTGTTTGTTTTCAGTCGACTAGATTACTGTAACACACTCCTCTCAGGACCACCCAAAAAAGAGATCAATCAACTGCAACGTGTGCAGAATGCAGCTGCTAACTAGGAAAAGAAAATCTGAACACATTTCTCCAATTTTGATGTCACTACACTGGTTACCTGTGTCATTCAGAATTGACTTTAAAATACTGCTTTTGGTTTGCAAAGCCTTAAATAATCTCACTCCATCTTATATATCGGAATGTCTGATATCTTATATTCCAAATTGTAACCTTAGATCCTCAAATGAGTGTCTCCTTAGAATTCCAAGAGCAAAACTTAAAAGAAGTGGTGAGGCGGCCTTCTGCTGTTAGGCACCTAAAATCTGGAATAGCCTGCCAATTGGAATTCACCAGGCTGATACAGTAGAGCACTTTAAACACTGCTGAAAACACATTACTTTTACATGGATTTCTCATAACTTCACCTTCATCTAATCGTGATTCTCTAGATATTCAATTATTTACCATTACAGTAATCCCTCCTCGATCGTGGGGGTTGCGTTCCAGACCCTAACCCCCCCCGCGATAGGTGAAAATCCGCGAAGTAGAAACCATATGTTTGTATGGTTATTTTTATATATTTTAAGCCCTTATAAACTCTCCCACACTGTTTATAAATATTCCCCGCAGAGTTATACAGCATAATCCCTTTGTATTCTCTTAGATATTAGGTAAGATTCATTGAAATTATGTATATAAACACACTGTTTATATACAGTAAAACCTAAATATTATTTTAAAGATATTGAGTGTCTCCGATATCACATATGTTACAGCCATTACGATAGACAGGCCACCAGCAATAAATACGTACAATGCAAGAAAAATAGTATACAGTAAATGTGTGTACTGTGACACTAAACGTACGTACATGTACTAAGTACTGTAAGTAGAAAATTAATTATGGTTACTCACCAACGATGACACGATGACTTGTCCGATAACAATGAGTTTAATTTTACTGCACAACAAAGGAGAGCGTCACAGCCCCTAAAGGAGCCTCTTCAGGCGATTGTGTAGCACTGCCATTGTTCTTCTTCTGGCAGTCTTCAATCCAAATCCCTAAAGTAGATTACATCCAGACTACTGCCTTATTACATCCACTTACAACTCGTTTTGCACCCTAGTTAAAAGGACACTGCGGCCGAAGATCTTATATTCCTTTCCTACTTTTTAAATAAAAAGAATCGTAGCCTTCAACAAATCCAAAACGTTTACCTTTTCGGCAATCGTTAACATCTTCCGTTTGTGATCGTTTTGGAGCCATAATGAAGGGCTTGACTATGCACAAAGATAAACACAAAAGAGCACAACTCTTTACACAGCGAAACGCGTTAATGCTGAATGAGTGAGACGAGACTTCCTGGTTAACACAGCATTCACCAAGCAGGAACTTAACTGCATGCTCTGATTGGTTAGCTCCTCAGTCATCCGCCAATAGCGTCCCTTGTATGAAATCAACTGGGCAAACCAACTGAGGAAGCATGTACAGGAAGTAAAAAGACACATTGTCCGCAGAACCCGCGAAGCAGCGAAAAATCCGCGTTATATATTTAGTTATGCTTACATATAAAATCCGCGATAGAGTGAAGCCGCGAAAGTCGAAGCGCGATATAGCGACAGATTACTGTACTATCCATGGTGGCTCCAAAATGCATACTGACCCCTACTCTCTCTTCTGTTCTTTTTCTGGTTTACTGTGGTGGCGACCTGCACCACCACCACCTGATCAAAGCACTGTGATGTCCCTCCATTGATGGATTAAAGGCCAGAAGTCCACGTGACCATCATCATCATCAAGTCCTTCCATGAGACCCCTGAGTACAATGAGGACTGATTGAGGCCATTTATGTTAGGTAGAATGCTTAGAGGGGGCTGGTGGTCTCGTGGCCTCTGAACCCCTGCAGATTTTATTTTTTCTCTCCAGCCATCTGGAGTTTTTTTTGTTTTTTTCTGTCCTCCCTGGCCATCGGACCTTACTCTTATTCTATGTTAATTAGTGTTCTCTGATTTTAATTCTTACATTGTCTTGTTTCTCTTACTTCATCATGTAAAGCACTTTGAGCTACTTTATTTGTATGTAAATGTGCTATAGAAATAAATGTTGTTGTTGATGGACTCTTGAATGAGAATTTTCTGGGAATGTCCACTTCCCAATTGATTTAAGTTTTTCACTTTTTAGGCTGCTTTCATTATATAACTTTACTGAAAAGACTGACTCAGCACACCATTGAATAGAAAGTGAAGATACAGATTCAATATGCATTTGGAGCAGTTGTCACAACCACTGCAGCCCAATTGCTAAGTATTTTCTACAACAACAATAACATTTATTTCTATAGCACATTTTCGTACAAATACTGGAGCTCAAAGTGCTTTACATGATGAAGAAAGAGAAAAAAAGACAAAGTAAGAATTAAAATAAGGGAACACTAATTGTCATAGAAATTAAAGTAAGGTCCGATGGCCAGGGAGGACAGAAAAAAACAAAAAATCTCCAGATGGCTGGAGAAACAAATAACATCTGCAGGGGTTCCAGGCCACGAGACCACCCAGCCCCCTCTTGGCTCATTTCTACTGGATATGGAAAGCCTCAAGTGTTTATTTTTCTGAGAGAATTTTGCAAACAGATATTGACATATCTCTATTGCACATCCTACATCACATCCTGAAACTGTTTAACCCAAATTAAGATCCTCCACATCTTACCCTCAATAGTCCTGGCTCCACCGTTGTTTCAGTGTGCAGTGATAACTATGCTTAAAACTGCAGCTACAATCTTTCATTTTCCATTTCTATTCCTGGCTATCATAAGCTGACACATTTGCAAAGGTCCAGGATTAGATACAATATTAAAAACCACAGGAGCCAGAATCCTTTTGGTGTTCATGGACGACTAATGGGTCCCATCTGTCTGACAATTTTTTTTTCTTATTTGCGCATGCATAGCACATTTAAGACAGATATCTGTACACACTTGAATCCAATTTGCATAGCTGGTAAGGTTAATTTGAACAATCCAACAAAATATTGCATATGATCCAAAAATTGGAAATGAGCACTTTTAGCCACATTGTGGATGTAGCCTAACAGAACTCAAAGATTTGGTGTAACACAGAGCCAACGATCATGTAAAAGAAATAATAAAATCTTAAAACTGTAACCAGACTTGAAATATAAAAATCAGCGTGTGACAGAGCATTAAAAAAGAGTGAGACAGAGCTAACAATGCAAGATTATGACAACTGAACACCAGCAAAACCAAGGAGCTGGTGGGGAATTTTAGGAGGCCCAGGCCCCTCACGGACCCCGTGATCATCAGACTGTGCAGAGAGTGCAGACCTATAAATACCTGGGAGTGCAGCTGGATGATAAATTGGACTGGACTGCCAATACTGATGATCTGTGCAAGAGAGGACAGAACCGACTATACTTCATTAGAAGGCTGGCGTCCTTCAACATCTGCAATAAGATGCTGCAGATGTTCTATCAGACGGTTGTGGTGAGCGCCCTCTTCTACACGGTGGTGTGGTGGGGAGGCAGCATAAAGAAGAGGGACACCTCACGGCTGGACAAACTGGTGAGGAAGGCAGGCTCTATTGTAGGCACGGAGCTGGACAGTCTGACATCCGTGGCAGAGCGACGGGCGCTGAGCAGACTCCTGTCAATCATGGAGAATCCACTGCATCCACTGAACAGGATCATCTCCAGACAGAGGAGCAGCTTCAGCGACAGACTGCTGTCACCGTCCTGCTCCACTGACAGACTGAGGAGACCCCACACTATGCGACTCTTCAATTCCACCTGGGGGGTAAACGTTAATATTATACAAAGTTATTGTCTGTTGTACCTGCATTGTTATCACTCTTTAATTTAATATTTTTATTATCAGTATGCTACTGCTGGAGTATGTGAATTTCACCTTGGGATTAATAAATGATCTATCTATCTATCTATCTATCTATCTATCTATCTATCTATCTATCTATCTATCTATCTAAACAGCACAACAAAATTTTAAGTATAGACTTCCGAGGTTAAGACATTTGATAATAAAGCAGGATAACAAAACTGAAGAGAGTAACAGATCTAAAAGTATAAGATCGTGACATAGAAGAGGCTGTTAAATTCAAGCATATCAGGACTCTTAGATAAAAATGTAACAGATTTCCAGAAAATTAGACGCCTCACAATTTGAAACTTCTAATAGTGTTTAGCTAGGTTGTCTTCATACTTGGTGGACATCATTCGACATCAGTATCTATCTATCTATCTATCTATCTATCTATCTATCTATCTATCTATCTATCTATCTATCTATCTATCTATCTATCTATCTATCTATCAGGTCCACAACCCACATGGAGTGCCAAAAGCAACTGTCTTAACCAGTCAAGCTATAGGAGAATTCTTTTGACTCAAGTAAATAATCTTTCAAGGTGCCAGCCAAGAAGAAATTTGAATTTAATAAGCAATTGACCCATTTCATTTTAAATAAAAGAATATCTCTTTATTTTCAATAATTCTCTATTAATGTTCTCTAAGAGTTGCCTTATGTGTTACACAATGTAGTTCTAGCCTTCTATTGACTTTAATTATAAACATTGTAGCAGAGTGAAATCAGTGGCATAGCTCGAGTTCGTGCACTCTGGGCGGGGCGGGGCAGTGCTTCAATTTTCCGCCCTCCAACATATCTGAATTTGTTAACCTATTTAGATAGAAAGTTAAAATGACGTATAGAGAAAAATGAAGATAATTTTGCATAGATTTATTCATATATAAAGAAACAGCAATATTTTTTATATACATTTATAAGCATCAACTAGACAAGAATATAGTATAGATGCACTGATAAGCAGTGTTCTAATTATTAGTTTAATATAATTACGCTACGACAACTGCAAACAAAGTAGGGTACAAGTGATAGGTGGGAAGGATTAATAACGAAATTACAAATTTTAAATTAGTTGTTTATCTTCCTAGAAATTATTATCCGTGTAATGTTTATGTTTATTTTTGTCATTGCCTCATACATTTCAACTGCTGTGTCTGATGCAGAAGGACAGTCTGAACATTATTTTTCAAGCATTTGTGGTTAAAAAATCAGAGAATTTGACTTTTTTCATACATGAGTGATATTTTTCCTTACCCTGCTGCTTACACACAAATTGTAATAAGCCTTGTGGCCAATAATTTCGCCCCCAAAAATGTGCCGCCCAGGGCGGACCACCCCGTCCGTTCCCCCCAGCTACGCCACTGAGAGAAATGATGTTTGCAGGACAAAAAGGTGCTTGGGGTGCTAAATGGGCAACCAACCCCTTTAAATTCACAACAAAAGCAGAAAACAGCGCAGAGAAATAATGCAGATTTTAAAGAGACAAGAGTCCTCTTATGAGAACTGACAAAAAGGATAACAAGCATCTGTCAATATGTGAGCCTGGTCCATATCAAAATGAGATGCCATCTTCTGTGACCTCTCTGCTTTTTATGCTGTGGACCAGAAGGGGCGGGGCTTCTTTCGGTTTGGTGACCTTAAGGGGCGGTTTCTCCAGGCTGTGAGGGAAGAAGGAAACGAGTCTATTAGCAGCAGTGCCCCCTTGCCTAGTCCTAGGTTGGTATTACTTTCTTCAAATGAGCCCGGAAGGTGACCCTCTGGCACTCATGCGTGACAACATACATTCAATTGCTAAGGAATTTTTCAGTAGAAATTTATGTGATACTGTTACTCAATCCCATTCATTAAAGATATGTCTCTCTCTCCATACAAAGACTGCAGCCAAATGCATTGTGTGCAGTTTTCTAAGTTTTCTCTTCGGTCAAAGTTGGGAATGAACTCAAGTTTCTTCTTTTTAGGCTTTTGGCAATCTTGGAGGAGGGGATCTCTCACATTTATCCTGAACATCACTGGCTTTTGGCCATGTCATTACTTACTCTGTAATTGTTATGAAGTGCAGTTTTCTAGGTGCCTGTCTGGGAAAGACTTCTTTCCAGTGGGCTTAAACCCAGCTCTGCTGGCCTGCTTCCGTTTTTTTAGGCTGAAAAGGGGCATTAAGCCTGAATTTAAAATATTAAATGTCTCAAAAATAATAATAATAGCTCCAAAAGAGGAAGGATGATTATAAACCCTTGGCTTGTATTAAAATAGATAAAGAATATTTATAAATAAGGGAATTATTAACAAAACAGCAAACAAGTCCAAAATATGAACATTGTTCAAAAAGTTTCTGCACTTTTTTTTAAACACTATTTTTTAAGAATTTCAAAAACAAATTACATAGTCACCTTCATTTGTGATGCAGTTTTCCTAGTGCTATACCAACGTTGTAATGCCCAATTACTACTCCTCCCACCTTCACTGTTTTCAATGAAAATATAAAAGTGTGGAAACTTTTTCCCTCATACCAAATACATCAAGAAAGGCAAAAATCTTTTTGCCTAAAAGTCATGGGACACATTCCAGACAAACAATCCAAGAAAATAAGGCAAAATAGACAGTCAGTCACTCATTCCCCAACCCACTACATCCTAACACAGGGTCACGGGGGTCTGCTGGAGCCAATCCCAGCCAACACAGGGTGCAAAGCAGGAACATCCCACCACAAACAGGGCACACGTACACACACACAAACACACACTAGGGACAATTTAGGGTCACCAATGCACCTGACCTGCATGTGTTTGGACTGTGGGAGGAAACCCACGCAGACACGGCGAGAACATGCAAACTCCACGCAAGGAAGCAGCATTACCACTGTGCCACCTAAGGCAAAATAGAGTATAAAAACTCAGTAACTTTAAACAGAACACAATACTTACTTAATCTCTACTATAAACAAATGAGCTCCAACTCCTGAGCCTTCTCAGCTGACTTAAATAGTCAAAGAGAGGGCTCAGGAGTGGTGATGTCAGAATGGCCGCTTCTCCTGGGGGCTCCACTCACAAAGCACAACGAAGATAAGTAAACTTTAAAGAAGCAGCTAATAATAAAGAAAATGGGCAGAAATAACATACAATATGACAGATAATAATACAAAGTCAACAAAAACAGAAAATTCATAAACTCACATTAACTCTTTCGGGGCTGATGTCGACTTTGGTCAAGAAAAAGAGTTGACAATGGTGATGAACTGTAAATTGTGACAAAACCAACCGTTACGTTGGGCTCTCGTTACTAGAAGGAAAGTTAGATTCATTGGCTTGACCAAGATTCCCTGCGCTGTCGTGAGTAGCAAGGCGCACACAACGGCAAAAATTACACTGATATCTGGCGAGAGATCAAAGCAAATGCGTAAAGCAAAATAGTCTGTGGACGATGCTTTGCCTATTATCTCTAAACTGGACTCTGACTTGTCGGACTCAGATTTTGATACAAGTGATCGAAAATGAATGTGAGGTTCCAGCTTCAGTTGATCGGTCCCCAACTAGTCGTGGTACTGACAGTGTTTGCCAGGGAGGACTGCCACTTAATGATATGAGGTAGAAACCAGATTGTAATGCATTGTGACCGTGACCACCGCTGCTGCTGTCCCAGCCACGTGAAGACAGCCAGGCAGCAAACTTGACAAACTGGCAGCCACAGCATGCAGCAGCAGACGTTTTATGTTGAGTTCTGTGTGAAAGCATAATTTTTTGGAAAAAATATTCAGCCCTCAAAGAGTTAATCAGGAGGCAGCTTGATGGATGAGGTCTTCAGGGGCCTCATGTATAACGCCGTGCGTAGAACTCGCACTATAACATGGCGTAAGCACAAAAGCCGAAATGTGCTTACGCACAGAAAAATCCAGATGCAGGAATCTGTGCGTACTCCAAATTCCACGTTCTTCCGCTACATAAATCCCGATCAGCGTGAAAAGTAACGCTCGTGCACGCGCTTTATGTAACGCCCCCGTCTCCTCCCAGAATTACGCCTTTTTGAATATGCAAATCAATATAAATCGCCCTTAAGCTCAGCCTTCTGTGAAAAGACAATGGGAAAAGCACGGGGAAAATATAAGAATTTCAGCGAATACCAAGTGGAGGCAAAGGAAAAACATACTATTTGTTCAAATAAACCGTGGTATAATCAACAAAATGAAGTTGATCGAGTGACATAGCGTGTTGGAGAAACATGAAAGCTCACATTCACAAAATCGCACAGTGCCGGAAATAAAAAGAAGTCACATATCAAAGTCGCGTGAAAAGAAGAGTTGTAAGCCCACTGTCTGAGTGTCATATGAAAGTTTATTAGGGTACAGAGAAAAAAGGCACACAGTGAGGAAAAAGCACGAAATGTCAACTTCAATCTCGACATTTCCACTTTAATCACGTAGTTTATTTTGTCATTTAGTAGAACATTATAAACTTCATCTTAAAATCGTTTAATTAACCACTTTCTCAAATCACATCGTAATTAAAGTAGCACGTTAAATGCTTTGTATTGTATGTGATCTTCTATGTGCTCTATGTGTGTGAATCACTACTTACTTCTTAAACTGGCTCTCTTCCTCCAACTGGACACAGAGTCCATTACATTCGTGATATTACAGCTCTCTGAATAACTAAAATACTGAGATGTATACGTGATATCACTTTCATGATGATAGGAGTTAAAGCACGTTATTAAACATGAGTTTCACGGCGCAGTGATTGTGAGCGACCTTCCATGAACTAATTTATTGCAGCAGTACTCATGGGCGGCTCTATGTCCAATAGAGAAAGTCCAATGTCAGTAAGGTAGCTTATGCACGGTGGATGGCCACGTCCGTTGCAGACACTGCATAGCCGCCTCGTGCTCATGACACAAGCATTTAACTTTTGCCAAAATCTGTCGCTGCGTTTTTAGCTGTGTTGTTATTTTCTCTTTCTGTTTTATATTCAATATATATTGGCGTAGCCGCCACTGCAGTCCTTGCTTTTCTTTCCCCAAGTAACCGATCGCCACACAATCAGCTCTGTAATAGAAGTTAAGCCATCTGTAAGCTTAGCGCCGATTCTTCAAAACGTTTAAAGAACATTGAAATATCTTCGTAGTACATGTTTAATTATTCTATCCTTCATGACACTCCCAGTGAAGAATATAGATTATTGAAATGAAGTTAAAGTTTTATCTGTATAATTTAATAAACATATTTTGCTGTATTTCATCTTAAAATGATATTGTCATCTTATATAAATATGTGCTTTATAAAGTGGCTCAGGTTGTGCAATATTATAATTGTAGTGCAAGTTTACAGTGGGGTCATCACACTTATAAGTACAGATAATTCTACAAGGAGCAATTGATTGAGTGCATTTAAAGTTCTTGGGATGAAACTGTTTCTGAACCACGAGGTCCATACAGGAAAGGCTTTAAAACATTTTGCCGTGGCTGAGACAGCGTGTTCTTTAAGCTGTATACCGATAATTCTCTTTCCGATAAGCTGCTGCTGTGATTCACACTCAGATACAGTGAAATAAATACTCTGAGTGGTGCAGTGAGAGAAATATGGAAAAAGATGATCCGCTGTGGCAACTCCTAACGGGAGCAGCTGAAAGAAGAAGAAGAAGGAGAAGTGAGAGTAACAACGCTAAAGCAGTTATGGTATTTGGAATACTATGGCTATTCTCTGGACCATTTTATTGTTACGAGTTAATTACAATCAGATGCGTTACACTAATAAACAATATGCGGTTAGTTTCAGTGTATTTATAAAGCTGCGTCAGGAAAATAAGGAGTAACCACACAGGAAGAGTAGCACTGCTTTGACGCTGGGTGCTGCCAGTTTGCAAAACCGAGCGGAGAACTTGCGTACGACAAGGTATGAGGTACCGTGGAAAAGTGCGTGGCTTTACGCCAATTGTAGGTTTTATACATCGCGATTTGAACATGGATAAGTTCTTACACAACATTTCTGTGCGTACGCACCGTTTATACATGAGGCCCCAGGACTCTAAACAAATCCAAATGATATCATGTGATATCATCTACTGTTAAATTCTGCTACATACTTCTAAAATTTTTATTTTTATACTTTGGGAGTTTTTCCCTCTGGTGGGCTGGTTTGTTTCCTGCCTTGCGCCCTGTGTTGGCTGGGATTGGCTCCAGCAGACCCCCATGACCCTGTAGTTAGGATATGGCGGGTTGGATAATGGATGGATGGATGGAGTTTTTCCTTGTCTTCTTAGAGAGTCAAGGCTGGGAGGCTGTCAAGGGTCTGTTAAAGCCCATTGCGGCACTTCTTGTGTGATTTTTGGGCTATACAAAAATAAATTGCATTATATTGTATTGTATTCCTTCCAAGAGAACCCTAAATACAAAGAGGAGTGTTTCATTTATATGTTAGGTAGAATGTCCAGAGGGGGACTGGGCGGTCCCATGGCCTGGAAACCCTGAGGATTTTATTTTTTATTTATTTTTTTTTTCTGTCCTCCCTGGCCATTGGACCTTATTTGTATTAATATTGCCTAATTTTTTCTCTTTCTTTACCCTGTAAAGCACTTTGAGCTACATCATTTGTATGACAATGTGCTATATAAATAAATGTTGTTATTTCTCTCTCCGTCCCCCAGGCTTCTATCTCTATGACTAACTAACACCCACTGAGCCTATGGTGCAAGGGTTCACAGTTTAATACTCAGAAGACTGTCCCTGTCACTACCTGATCTGCGTTACTCCTATTCTATGTTAATTAGTGTTGTCTTATTCTAATTCTTACTTTGTCTTACATTTCTCTTTTCTTCATCATGTAAAGCACTTTGAGCTACATTATTTGTATGAAAAAGTGCTATAGAAATAAATGTTGTTGTTGTATTAATGCATAACCTCAACTATGAAAAGAAGAGAACATGATTTGTATAGTTAGCAGTTCCTCAACTATTTCATCAGGCCTACTTTGCCTACTTCAAAATTCAGGAGAAAGGAGTGAACTGTGACAATATATATTAAGAAAAATGATACCTTAAATTTAAATGAAGCACTTTGAGCTGCATTCAGTGCTGTATAAGTAAACGTTCATATTGTAGAGTAGAGTTACGCCTAAACTGGAGGAACAAGTCTGACGATAATATACATCTGGTAGTAAAAAGCAGGCCAATATCCATTCATCCTCTGCCAACCATCAGAATGACTAAATCCAGTTTAGGGCTATGGTGTACAAGCAATTCATCAAACTCATCCATACAATGCAACGTCTCAACGCCGTTTGCATTTACAAGTGATGTATGGGGCTAAAAGAGTGACACCTCTATCACACATTGACTTTGAACTCAAAGATATTTTAGCATCTCCTAGATTTGATTTAAAGCTACCTGAGATGAGCTTCATATACACAAAGCACCAGCTGGAAATTATGCAAAGCCTGAAATGCCTCCAAACACTCATGAGGGGACACGGAAGCTGAAGAGACTAAAGGTGAGGATGGTAGTTTAGTCCAAGGGAAACCCTAACTAAAAATAGATTGGGAGGGGCTGGACAATCGTCAGATCTTGTATTGGGCTGGTGCCGGTGCTCATCTGTTGTATCCACCTTTTCTTTCTTGGCATTCATCATTCTCCATATCTGTAGCCACAGTGCACCAGAACCTAGCGAGTGGGTCACTGGATAGGCTACATCATTATTAGCTGCACATTCAGTCCCCTTTAGTCATGTATAACCCTGTTTGCTGACACATGCTAAGATCCTATACAACTAATCAGAGGATTGGGTGGCCTTACTTCAGGGGCATGACCTAAGTTTATGGCTATCTTTTGAGCAGCAGATGTCAGAGATCCTGGGGTGGTCAGAGGAAGTGTTTCAAAAACACCCTCAGGGCTTGCCTTAGAAGAGCTCAGATTAGCATCTCTAGCTGGGAGGCACAGTAGCCATAAAATGTCAGCAGTGGCCCCCAGGGATCAGGTGGCAGTTTACTCTAATGCGACCATCACAGTAACTTAAGAGAATGACGGAAACGACACATTTGTGCTAGTTTGCCCCCAAGATCTGTGGTTCGAGCACTGGACTTTTCAGCCATCCAAGTGCTGGTAACTTTGGCGGGTGTCATTCTCTTTTTGAGTGACCACCAAGATGAAGGGAGATCCCTCAGTAACCAGCTCCAGAACACACAAGAACTCTCAGTTCAAAGCCGCCGGTGTCAAAATGTCAAGTGGAGCTGGCAGCTAACATCTGCGGTGCAGAAGGAGTGCGGGAACTCAGCAGTAATGTGAATGAAGTAGGAAAAAAAAAAGTTAAAGCAAATGTCTGCTCTGCAGAAAAGTCCACCATGAGACAAAACAGAGCTTTCTTACCTAAGACAAGATACTTTCAGTGCTGGTAATGAAACTGAAAATCATTTAAAACTGTTTTTATATTCCGACCTACAGTTCGTATGGTTATTTTTCAACACCGTTGAGACTGTCTCAAGGCAACGGTGGTCCAGTGACATTTTACAACTCAAAAAGATAACTATGTATAAATAATGACAAATTAGAAACACAGCCTGGAGGGGATGCTACACAACACTAATGTTGTCAGTTACTTAATCTACCTGATGAATTTAAACAACGCGACTTACTTACAAACTGCGTGTGAATACAAATCAATAAATGGAAGGAATCCATTAATGATTAGAGTGAGCAACAAATGAGAGGAACAGGAGTTTTACTGCGCAGTCAGCATGGGCTCAGAAGAGGGAGGTCATGTTTTACTAACATCCTGGAATTCTTTGACGAAGTAACAAAAGGATTTGGTCAATGTGGAGCAGATGAGATTATTTACTGTATCTTGACATTTCAGAATGCATTTGATAAGGTGCCACATGAGAGGTTGGACATCAAACTAAAAGAAGTGGCAGCTCAGGGTGTGGGGTGTAGGTGGGTGCAGAATTGGCTCAGACACGAGAAACAGAGGGTGATGGTGTGAGGAACCTCGTCAAGAATTGGCTGATGTTAAGTGTGGTGTCCAGCAGGGGTCAGTGCTGGAGCCGCTGCCATTTTTGATATCCATCCATTATCCAACCCAGTATATCCTAACTACAGGGTCACGGAGGTCTGCTGGAGCCAATCCCAGACAACACAAGGCACAAGGTAGGAAACAAAGCCTGGGCAGGGCACCAGCCCACCACAGCATATTTAATATATGGAAATGATTTGGATAGAAGTATGAATAACAAGATGGGTGTATTGGCAAACAACTGAGAATACATCCATCCATCCATCCATTTTCTAACCCGCTGAATCCGAATACAGGGTCACGGGGGTCTGCTGGAGCCAATCCCAGCCAATACAGGGTACAAGGCAGGAACCAATCCTGGGCAGGGTGCCAACCCACCGCAGGACACACACACAAACACACCCACACACCAAGCACACACCCGGGCCAATTTAGAATCGCCAATCCACCTAACCTGCATGCCTTTGGATTGTGGCAGGAAACCGGAGTGCCCGGAGGAAACCCACGCAGACACGGGGAGAACATGCAAACTCCACGCAGGGAGGACCCGGGAAGCGAACCCTGTTCTCCTAACTGTAAGGCAGCAGCGCTGCCACTGCGCCACCGTGCCGCCCACTGAGAATACATTGAATTATTATAGAGGGATTTGGACAGCATACAGATTTGTGGCAGATGAATCTTAATGTGGGCGGCACGGTGGCACAGTGGTGGCGCTGCTGCCTCGCAGTAAGGAGACCTGGGTTTGCTTCCCGGGTCCTCCTGTGACGATGTGGGTTCGCTCCACGCTCCCATCCGTCTTTACGGGAGCCCTTGAACCCTACACCGCTGGTAATGTTACCGATGAGCTAGGCAGTGAGGCACAACAAAGCAAGGGGATGGTGCAAAAGTGAAAAGTGCTTTTATTAAAAACAATAATCAAAACAATGTTCAAATTAAATAAAGTGCAGCGCTTCAAAGGTCAATAAATAATCCATAAAAACAGAAGTGAAAAGTGGAGGTTAAAAATAATAAATCCTTTAAAACGACGAGGTTAAAACAATGGTATAAAGCAGCCTCTTTTAAAATGTCCAAAGCACGGTGTCTTCATGCTGCCTTTTCTACTTGGCGGCTCCCCTGCTTCTCCCATAGGGCTTCGCAACAGGAGAGTCGCCTACCTGCAGGAACAGCTGCCTTTCATTCTGGTCCGGTAGCCCTTCGATCCCTGGCTACGTCGGGCTCCAAACCGGACTGAGACTTGGGTTATTTCCCCAGCGGCCAAGGTGCTCACGCTGGGGCTAAACCAGCCCAAAGCCTCCTCGACTCCCGCTATCTTCCACGGCCAGTCGTCATCCTCGCCGGTGTGTCCAGCTACTTGATCGCTCAGATGGAGCGACCGCTTCCTTCAGCCCCACCTAGTGTCGGCCTAACACTCTTTCTCGGGGCTCTCCTTCCAGCTGCCTCTGCTACATGGAGCCTGCACGTGCTTGCTCGCTCGCGCTCTTTCTCCTCACTGCTTCTTGCCTCCTTCTGCAACCTCCCCTTCTTGCCTGTTTTCTTTCTTTTTTTTTTTTCCCTCTAGCCGACTCACGCTTCTTATTTATGAAGAGGACGTGGTAGTCGTGGCAATCAGCAGCTCCTGGGAACAATTCCGAATGCGGACCGTTTCTCACCTGCGCACTTGGGTGAGAAACGCTCACATCACAAACTCCTCAGAAAGCGCTTTGGCCACACAACCACCACGCCCCCTTGCTAAGCCGCGAGTGCGGTGATTATTTATTAAAACTGGCTTTTCTGACGGGAGCAGTGGACCCGCTATACCAGGCATGTCGAACTCACTACCATTGGTGGGCCGCTTCAACTGCCATACGTGTGTCAGCGGGCAGCACTGTAACAAATACTATTATGCTATTATACAAAGTTACTGTAGCTTTCTTTCCAATGCTGAAAACTTTAAAAAATGTAACATTAAAAATTTAAAGAAAAGTAATTTATTTCCATACACTCTCCGTACAACAGTGTACAATTAGAGTCTTAGCCTATTAGCTAGGTCCTTATATAGTCTGAGATCTGTTTCTTTTGTCTCGACACTTGGCATCTCTTGTTAGTAACCAGTTCATCAATATCAGGCTTGAAATCTTGGGCAGCTGCAACTTTTATGAGGGACTAGGCTGACCTGCCTTTTAAAGCGCCAGACTTTTAAGTTGACCACTTCTTAAGGCAATTCAATATGTAGATCAATTTGATATTTTATACAAACTCATTAATTTGGTTATATTGCATTTGAGCGGTATTACTTTAATACTCGTAGTTTCTGTTATTTTTGGGATGAAATTTAATTTTTTTTTCTATATTGAGGTCGCCCTTTTGAACCCCCCTGATATTTACTACGCGGTGAGGCATTTGTACTCCATCAACATTAATTATTTACAGAGACATCATTTTGTCTATTTTTCCAGCGCATCGCGCACAAAAGCAAGGGGATGATGGGAGCACCAAAACTCTGCTCACATCATGTCACTTCGTACCGCAAGCTGCAAGTAGTAAATCTGTGATCAGCGGAATACCGCTACGCTTTCCACTCACGGGACGAAAGGACAATCCTGACCACTTTTATATAGTAAGAAAGAAGAAGAAGATATCGCACAGTCTGGAGTAGAAAATCATCTTTTACCTGGAAAAACAAAACTACAAATCCCATCGTGCATTGCAAAATGGGCGGGGCGTGTGTGAAACTTCCGCGCCTGCGTAGCACTCACGGGACGGAAGGACAATCCCGACCACTTTTATATAGGATGAAAGGTGCTCGACAGTAAGTCTTGAACGATGTGGGGTTTTGGTAGCTTTCATTAAGGAAAGCAATTTCTCACAAAGGTAAGTGCTTCCGAACATAGACAGTACTCTCGGTGCCAACTTACGGATTTGCACATACGAGGGTGCCAGGTTAAGCATACAAGCCTGGCACACTATCTTCGTTATATTTTGCCTTCAGAATAGAATCTGACTGCAGTTCAATCAGGTCCATTTGGATATTCGCAGGTGCATTCTCAACGTTGGAAGAGAACAGCGCAAAGTCCTGTTCGTGTGAACTGAAATCACGAAAACGCTCACTGAATTCATTGCTCAGTAATTCAAGTTGGAAAACAAATCCTCCAAAATTCAAATTTTACTTTACTAAGTTTACTTCAAAGTTTATATTGTAAAATAAGCCGATATGCAAAAAGCCACCTGACCCACACTAATTTTACAAACTCAAAATCACAAAAATATGTTAATAACCAACTCACCAACTTCTCGCGTCCACTTCCGATCTTCAGCTGTAGTCTGCACTAACTGTTCGTTACAATACTAGCACAAAATTACATAAAAGTAGAGCAAAAAACGTGAAAATATGCGAGCTATTAGTACTCGTGATGGTCAGTTCTGCCCAGTGGCCAGTCTCAGCAGCCCAGCCAGTAGTGTAGCCTAGCAGGGGCGGCTCTAGGCTCGTGGTGGCCGTGGGTAGAGAAAGAATCGGTGGCCCCTTTGCCCGCCAATGTCAATATGTTATCTTATGCACGGCGGATGGCCACGTCCATTGCGGACACTGTATAGCCGCCTTGTGCTTATGACACACTGCTATATGCGCGTGCCTGTAACTTGAAAACCAAGTGGCGGCCCATGATATTCTCATTACGGCAGAACGTTATAATACTACATATAGCTTACTGCTCCGACTCTAGCGACATTATTAAATACTGCGTACTAATCAACAAGAAACACAATGTTTTTCGGCCACATTGCCGTCAACTATGTCGTTACATTCTCTTTCTGTTTTATATTCAATATATATTGGCGTGGCGGCCCTGTGCAGGTGCACAGTTTGCACATGCCTGGAGTCGCCCCTGCTGCCTGCTGCCCGCTGCTGCAGCCTAGCACTTCAGCTGTGACATTCAAGGCTCGTGGCTATACTAGCAGATGACGTTTCCAGTACCGTAAAGCCATGGGAAAATGTGCGTTTGTCAGAAGGCAGAAGTAAGAAAAGTCAATAAGTAACGGCGAAGATGCAGAACGATTCAATCACAAATGATAGTAATCATTTTGTACAAGTTCAGTGCTAACTAGGATCTGTCATGCGGGCCACACAGAGTTCTGCTGCGGGCCATATGCAGCCCGGGGGCTGCATGTTTGACATGCCTGCGCTATACCACACCTCCCTGTGTGGATTTTGCATGTTCTCCCCGTTTTTTCTCCCACAGTCCAAAGACATGTAGGTTAGGTGCATTGGCGATTCTAAATTGTCCCTAGTGTGTGCTTGCGGTGGGCTGCGCGGGGTTTGTTCCTTCCTTGCGCCCTGTGCTGGCTGGGATTGGTTCCAGATGACCCCCGTGACCCTGTGTTAGGATATAGCGGGTTGGAAAATGACTGGCTGACTGACTGAAATTTTATGTCAGTGAACGTGAAGCATTCCATGTAGGAAATAAAAATGTGAGGTGTAAATACACAATGAGAGGTCTGAAAATCGAAAGTACACCTTATGAGAAGGACTTAGGAGTCGTAGTGGACTCAACACATTCAACTGCCAGTCAGTACTCAGAAGCCATTAAGAAGGCTAACAGAATGTCAACTTATATAGCACCCTTGATTTGTAGAATACAAGTCTAAGGAGGTTATGCTCAAGCTTTATGACACACTAGTGAAGCCTCATCTCAAGTAGTGTGCAGTTTTGATCTCCAGGCTATGACCAGGACATAGAAATGCTAGAAAATATCCAGAGAAGAGCAACTAGGCTGATTCCAGGACTGCAAGGGATGAGTTAAGAAGAAAGATAAAAAGAGCTGAGTCTTTTCAGTTTAAGCAAAAGTATTTTAGAACTTTACATGATTGAAATTTTCAAAATTATGAAGGGAATTATTCTAGTGGATTGAGACTCTTACTTTTAAAGTGAGTTAAGAAAGGGACACAGATAGAAACTTGTTAAGGATAAATTTCACACAGACATTAGGAAGTTTTTCTTCACATAGAGAGGCATAGACACATGGAATAAGTGACCAAATAGTGTGGTGGACAGTAGGATTTTAGGGACCTTAAAAACTCAACTTGATGATATTTGCCTACAGGAGCCCCAGAACCGTTATGAGTGTATTTGTGCTCTCTTACAGTGGTGTAGTCAGCAGGATCTCATCACAAAATGATGGAGCCCCAAAATGTTGCTGAGTTGTTCCAGCAGATGGCCAAACAAATTCAACAACTACAATTACAAATGGGGCAACAACAGACCCATATTGCCAAAGCAGAGGTACATAGCCAGGTTTGAGTGGCTCGCCAGAAGGATCTACAAATGGGCCCCTCACAGATATTGTTGCAAACAATGAAACCTATTCCTTGAATTTTGAGATAGCAGCTACCCGTCATCACTGGGATTGCACCAAGGGGGCACACATATTGGCACCATTCTTTAGGGGACCGGCTCAGCATGCCTATTACAACCTTTCAGGGAACGATGCCAGAGACTATACCAAACTAAAAGCCAAGGTATACCTGCTATATTGTATCACTCCAGAACAGCACATAAGGGCCTGCCACGTGTGTACCTTTGACCCTATAAAACCAACCAAATCCCAGGGTTATGAAATCTGGGGACATGTGAGCCATTGGTTAAAACCAGAAGCCAACCCCTGTAAAGAAATCATGGAGTTTGTCACCTGCAACTTTCTTGTTCAGGCCCTACCCGAACATCTAGCCTGACTAGTCCAGAAGCAGGAGTACAAATCCATTGATAGCCTCTTAGCAGCCATTGGATGTCACCAGGTTGCCTCTGTGGTCGAGAAAACAACACACACCACACCAAGCCCATGTGGCACAAATTGGAGCCTGCAGCATAGCCCAAGGAGAAACCCTCATACCCACCTCACTATAATAAGTGGATTGCAGCTGGGCGAAGGGATAGAGGTACTGTTTATTTGCTAATCCATTATCTTTACCCCAGGATGAGGTGGTAGTGGTGAATGGGTACAAGGTTTCTGCTTTGATTTACTCCAGCAGCAACATTAAAGTTGTCGCTTGCTGGTACGTGCTTTTGCAACAGTGGGAAAGAGAAATGATTAGTCTAACCTGTATTCATGTGGAGACCGCTGGTATAGGGCCGCCCGATGTATCACCACCCTTCAGAGCATCTATACTAATAAACGGCAAAGCCCTCACTCACTGACAGACTGACTGACTCATCACTAACTCTCCAACTGAAATTTGGCAGGCTCATTCCTTACAGCTTACTTGCAAAAGTTAAGCAGGTTTCATTTTGAAATTCTACGCGTAACAGTCATAACGATCTACAACGTCCGCCATGTTGAACTTTCTTATTTATTTATGGCCCCATCTTCACGAAATTTGGTAGGCAGCTTCCCTGCAATAACTGAAACCAATGTACGTACTTATTTCGGTGGTAGGACCCCACTCTCGGCCGCCATATTGAACTTTCCAACGTCGCTACTTCTCCAACTTCCCGTGTAGGTAGAAGGCTGAAATTTGGTAGGCTCATTCCTTATAGTATACTTACAAAAGTTAAGCAAGTTTCATTTCAAAATTCTACGCGTAACGGTCATAACGGTCAACAACGTTCTCCATATTGAACTTTCTTATTGATGGCCCCATCTTCACGAAATTTGGTAGGCGGCTTCCCCGCGCTAACTGAAACCGATGTACATACTTATTTCAGTGGTATGATGCCACTGTCAGCCACCATATTGAACTTTCCAACGTCACTAATTCTCCAACTTCCCGTGTAGGTAGAAGGCTGAAATTTGGCAGGCTCATTCCTTACAGCTTACTTACAAACGTTAAGCAGGTTTCATTTCGAAATTCTACGCGTAACAGTCATAATGGTTGACAACGTCCGCCATATTGAAATTTCTTATTTATGGCCCCAGCTTCATGAAATTTGGTAGGAGGCTTCCCTGCGCTAACCGAAACCAATGTACGTACTTATTTCAGTGGTATGACGCCACTGTCGGCCGCCACATTGAACTTTCCAATGTCTTTGTTATTTACAGGCCCATTTTCTAGAAATTTGGTATGGGGGTTCCCAACGCTAACTGAATCCTACTTACGCACATATATACGTCCATAGCCTGCAGCTCAGTTCCCCATCCCAACGCCTCCCACGTTGTTGGCTGCCTGCCTAAATAAGGCCGTCCATTGCTCCGGTCTCTTCATTCCCTTCCTTAGTTCGCCACAGGATTACATCTCCCTGCTGATAACTACAGCCTTTTTATTTAATCCACAGCTTCTCCACTGTTTTATTGTTCGTTTATTACGATTATAGTTATTGTGTAGGTATTTTAGACTTACTTTACATTGTTCAGGTACTCATTTCCTTTATCATTCCAACCGTACCCCCATTAACATGTCTATCGAGGTGATCACCATCGATCAAAGAACTGACACTTAAAGAGTGGTTTCCATGCCCGGAGATGGCACCTGCCTTTTCCATTCTCTGTGTTACATATTGCACGGCCATATCAGGCTCACTCTTGATATCCGGAGGAACATTGTGTCTTATGTATTGAATGACTGGGACAGTTTCAAGGTGTGGACTGATGACCGTACAGGAGATAATTAGACTACACAGGAGCACTAGAAGAGTGAAATGCTTAAGCCCTTAACCTCTGGTTCTGCATGTGAGTTGATGGCTGCCGCTGAATTGTTCAGTTGTCACTTCAAGTGTACCGAAATGGCCAAATATTTTACACCTTTAGACAACCGCCAATGCCTCTTAAACATCTTAGACTCACAGGTGACGATTTCAGTAGTAGACACTTTGATGTTTCTGAATGTTTAAACTCTCAAAAGCTGGATGTAAAGTTATCGATGAAACCGGTTGTGTGCTTACAACGCTTGACAGATGGCGAATGTCACTTCAACACAAGTCCTGCAAATACTATCGTCATTGAAACAAACCATGAAACTCAAACCGATTATGACAGCAGCAATCCAAGCTGTGAGATTTAAAACAAGATTACTGTTCACATGGCCAACTGTACGTTACATGCTCAAGAGTAAGCTCAGCGGACAGCTTGGTCAGATTACAACCGGAGGGCCGAACTGACAATGTGGCATACAAAGAGATCCTTAACAAATAATTATTGGTATATTTTCCCTCAGTTTAAAAAGGTTTAATTTTCTTCTTAATAAAAATTTTAAGGCAGTACTTCGCCGCTGCGAAGTGCGGGTATTTTGCTATAACCAATAAAATGCGCATTCCACTCTACCCCATGATTCTTGGTAGGAATATTCAGAAAGTATTAACAAACGTACAATCACAACCTCTAAATAAACATAAGGCCTGGAAATTGATGGAGAAAACCCATTACAAGTTGTTCCCACTCTGTGTATGGAACTGAAGGAAAGCCATGTTAATACGACCATCCAATGGGATGAGAGTGACATAATTATGTCACAGCCTGATGACATAAACAAGACTGAGGACACGACACTTGAGAGGCGTAACTCTACCCATTGAGATCATGCCAGATCCTTTTTTGGAATTGCATTTTCAATGTAGGCAAACTCTGGGCTCCTTTAATGATGGAACGATGATTCCTTAAAATTCGCTTTGAATGCTGACACTCTGATTGATGGGCAACATACCAGTTATTCCATGCCACAGAGATTGTACTTTGTTTTAAAAAAGGATTTACTTTATCGGGTAGCCGAGCATGAGGGTAAAGTGTGGGCATTATTGTTAGTACTGCGGACTTTCCGGTGACAAGTCTGCAAGTTTGCCCATGCCCACCTTATGGATGCCCACTTTGGTGCCGAAAGGACACTGTGAGGATGGAATAGACTGGGATCAGTTGCTTCCCTTTGTTTTGTTTGCCTTCCAGGAGGTTCCACAATCCTCTATGGGCTTTTCTCCTTTAGAAGTATTATACGGGCAACAACCCCAAGGTCTTCTGGACATATTAAAAAAAGGCTGGGAAGAGGAGGCCAATCCTTCACTAAACATTTTAGAATATAGCACCCAGTTACGCGATAGATTTTGGAAAACTTGACCCATTCTAAAGGAAAACATGGAACTGTTCAAACAATGCTGGCTCATTATTATAAACAGGGAACAACCCTTCGGGAGTTCCAACCAGGAGACTGGGCCATGGTTCTTATTCCCACATTCCATTCTAAATTATTAGCTCATTGGCATGGCCCATATGAAGCTAAAGTAAGGAAAGGCCTGGTCAACTATTTGACTAAACAACCGAATAGAAGACCAGACAAGTGGATATATCATGTTAATCTCCTGAAGCCATGGAAGGAAAAGGATCCTGATTGCTTACTCTGCTTCAGCCCGTTCCTTCTTCGCATCCAGTCACTTTAACTTCAGTTACGATGTAAGCTCCAACCAAAGACAAGAGTACAGAGAAATAATCTCATTCATCCCAGATGTGGTGAGCGAGAAACCCGGAAGAACTTTCTTGGTTGAGCCCAGCATCAATTTTTTCTGACCAGAGAGTTGTCATTTGAGAATGCTCTTACTGCCTCCTGAAGGCCAAATGAGCTGAGGTTGAATTGGAGATTGAGGAAAGTTACAGTCCTTTGTTGAGTCCCATCATTCTGGTTTCTAAGCTAGCTGGAAGCTGGCGCTTTTGCAATGACTTCTGATGGCTTAACCAGGTGTCTAAGTTCAATGCCTACTTGATGCCCCGCATGGATGAGCTCCTCAAGTGGTTATAAAGGGCTCAGTACTTGACCACTTTAGACATCACGAAAGGGTACTGGCAAATTCTCTTAGTGGCATCTGCAAAAGAAAAGACCGCGTTCAGTACCCCAGGTGGACACTGACAGTACATGGTCCTCCCATTTGGTTGGCACAGAGCACCAGCAACCTTCAAACGTATGATGGACAGAGTGCTATGACCCCAACCAGCCTATAGTGGCGCCTATCTTGATGACATAGGCATCTATTTTTACACCTGGAATGATCATATACAACAGATATGTGCTGTGCTACTGACACTATTGAAGCCGGCCTCACGGTTAATGTAAAAAAATGTTTCTTCAGACTAGTTGAGGCCATATATTTAGGCTAATTGGTGGTGTGATAAATGAAGATCATAAAACAATTTTAAAGAATTGGGGAATTGCCCTGTATAATAATCGTTGTTTAGGAATAGGTCAAAATGCAATTTTTAAATTCATACATTAGACAAAAACAGAGCTGCGATGGTCGTTTTTATACAGAGAGAAAATGGCTGAAGGAGATGAGATGGCAGGAAGTGACGTCATCAGTCTGGGATGGAAGTGACGACATCAGTCTGGGACGGAAGTGACATCATCAGTCTGGGCCGTAAAGAATGTCATCATGGCGGGACCGGAAGTGACGTCATCAGTCTGGTACGGAAGTGACGTCATCATTGCGGGACCGGAAGTGACGTCATCAGAATGAACCGGAAGTGACACCATCAGAATGGGACTGGAAGTGACGTCATCTACTGGAGTTGGAAGCGATGTTGGTTCGTAGGAGGATATTGTTGTGGAGCCATTTTTTAATATGGGAAATATTGTTAGTGAGTGTGGATTATTTTTCTTCCTTGGTTCTGAAAAGGTAGAAAGAGAGATATCAGTGCCATAATTCAACCCCCCGTCGGACAATAAATTGCTCGCCTCTGGGCTTGTTGACTACCTTCTAAGCGCACGTGTGTGACAGTGGGTAGTGGTAGCGTACGTCTGCAGTGTTCTAAAGTTCCTGCTATTTTAAATTGGCCCCGTCCAAAAACTAAGTGGCAAGTACAAACCTCTTTATGACTAGCAGGTTGCTATCACTGGTTTGTACCCATTTCTCTGAGAGGGCTGCCCCATCAATGGATATGAAAAAGAAATGAGTGCCTAATACCGTGGTCTGGGATGAAAATCCAGGTTTCACTGTCATTGCCCACGTGAGCATTGATGTCTCTCAGCAGTACGAGGGAGTCCCCAGAAGGTATGCCCTCTAGTACCCCCTCCAGGGACTCCAAAAAGGATGGGTACTCCAAACTGCTGTTCGGCGGTTACGTACAAACAACAGTTAGGACCCGTCCCCCCACCGGAAGGCAGAGGGAGGCTACCCTCTTGTCCACTGGGGTAAACCCCAATGTATAGGCTCCAAATTGGGGAGCAATAAGTATGCCCACACCTGCTTGGCACCTGTCACCAGTGGCAACTCCAGAGTGGTAGAGAGTCCAGCCCCCCTCAAGGAGATTGATTCCAGAGTCCAAGCTGTGCATTGAGGTGAGCCCGACTATATCTAGCCAGAACCTCTCGACCTTGCGCACTAGCTCAGACTCCTTCCCCTTCAGAGAGGTGACATTCCACGTCCCAAGAGCCAGTTTGTGCAGCCAAGGATCGGACTGCCAAGGTCCCCACCTTCGGCCACCACCCAACTCACACTGCACCCGACCTCCTTGGCCCATCCCATAGGTGGTGAGCCCATGGGAAGGAGGACCCACGTTACCTCTTCGGGCTGTGCCCGGCCGAACATCATGGGTGCAGGCACGGCCACCAGGCACTCGCCATCGAGCCCCACCTCCAGGCCTGGCTACAGAGGGGGGCCCCGGTAACCCGCGTTCGGGTGAGGGAAAACGCCGTCCAAATTCTTTATTCGTCATAGAAGGTCTATTGAACTGCTCTTTGTCTCATCCCTCACCTAGGACTTAGATTTGCACTATGCACTATATAATAGATAGATAGATAGATAGATAGATAGATAGATAGATAGATAGATAGATAGATAGATAGAAGTATAAGCTACTATATAATAGATAGATAGATAGATAGATAGATAGATAGATAGACAGACAGAATTGTAAGCCACTATATGATAGATAGATAGATTGATAGATAGATAGATAGATAGATAGATAGATAGATAGATAGATAGATAGATAGATAGATAGTTTATTCAAAATGTATTTTGATTAATGATGTACTGGTGTGATAAAGGAAGATGCTCTTAACTATAGATTTAGAAATATTCATTGGCCTGATTAGTCATAATCAATTACAAACTGTGTAATTATTTTTGCAGTGTTAGTTGTTTTCACCCATGTAGCTGAAGGCCTATCCAGATCTCAATTTGAAACACAATTAAAGTCTCTGGCCATTATAACTTTAGAATGGATGCAAATATGTTTTGGATGAAGTCTCTGTCATCCACATTGGGTGCGTAAATATTTATCAAAATCACTTTACAATTAAATAAATTACCCATCACCATCACATATTGCCCTTAAGAATTTGATACAACATCTGATACTACAAATTAAATTGTTCTATGAATTAAGATTCCCACACCTCTAGTTTTCTTTATATATTGGAGTAGAATATTTGGCCAGTCTAATTTCTTTGAAACCAAAACTGATCCCTGATGATTAAGAGAGTCTCCTGCAAAAATACTATCTTGGTGTTTGGACCTGCTAGGCGAGAGAATACTTTCTTAATCTTTAATTCATGATTGAGACTTTTGACATTACATCTCACAAGCTCACTGTTTGGTCATAGAGATATTGCTTCTGAACTTTTGTTGTTATTTTATAGTCTTACTGTAAGATAGCACATTATTACATATGATAGCTTTAACCTTAATTTCCAGTTTTACCAGGAGTTATGACTATGAAGCCTATTGTTGTGTTGGCACTTACAACTGTGGGGATACAAAAGATAGATTAGAAACAGCTAGTTCTCTTTCTCTCCACACCAGCACCCCTACATTTCCACCCGCATTTTGCCTCCTCAAGTGGCACTAGTCCCAGTCCTCTGACGTTAGAACATTAGAACACTCTAGATCAGAACAGGCCATTCAGCCCAACAAAGCTCACCAGTCCTATCCACTTGTTTCCTCCAAGAAAACATCAAGTCGAGTTTTGAAAGTCCCTAACGTCTTACTGTCTACCACACTACTTGGTAGCTTGGTAGACATGCCTAGAGACAGAGCGCCTCCAAAACAAAACAAGCCCCCCAGTAGTGGTGCAGAAAGATTAAAGTAGAGATATCTATGGGAAATACAGTCCAAATACTATAAACCTAGAATGTAATCTTAAACAGTCCTGAAAGAAGTGGTTCACAGACAAAAGCGTGATAGACATACGCGCCCCGACAAAACCGCGACGGACAAATGACAAACCCGCTAACTGGTTTTCGACAAATGCACGGCGACAAAATCGCCACGACAAAATCGCGAGAGAGGCCAAGAGAATGGGACGCGTACGTGCACATTATGTACACATTATGTGCTAGGTTATAACTGTTATAACTGGTGATGGCATGCCGCGAACAAATAACTCAGTCGAGGGTTGGCATAACGCGTCGTATACAAAGTGGAATTACCAGCAGTCAGGCAGCCAGCAAGTCTAAATACACTCAACTATCAAGACATCTTGCTGCAATTCTTCCTACATATGCAGGGCGTGAGCTTAAGGACTATCTGCATGCCGTGCTGATGGCATGCCACATCTCATAATATTGACTTCTAAAATAAACATTGTTATATATGCTTTAAACTAGTAATTCATATTTAATGAAACTTTCGCGATTTTGTCTGCGCGATTTTTACGCCGCGTCTTAATCGGCGCTATTTTGTCGGCGCGCATATATCTATCAAATGTCGGGTCACAGAAAGAATAAACCCAGGAAATGATGTTAAACAGTTCCTATTAGGAAAAAATATTATATATATATGAAAATTATAATTGAAGTAGTTGAAGTGGAAATAGAACGTACAATTGTTGCAAGAGACTCATTGCATATTGACCAAATTGCAGGTAAAATCTTCGTTGCCTTGCCAGTTTAAAGATTTAAAGTGTCGGGATCAATTTTCTTAGCTCTTTTTCTGCTTCAACTAAAAATACAGAACTTGCCTTGAATATCCACTCTCAGTGTAGCAGGATACAATAGGCTGTGTCTGATTTTGGCTTTGCATTAGCTCTATGTAATGCTGTAAAATTTGACACGGTTAGCAGCTGTTGAAGTTGAGCAATCAGGGAAAATATGAATGTATTTATTTTCAAATATTATCCTTTGTTTCCGTCTGAGAAGTGACAACAAATTTACTTTAGATTTGAATTTGTCAAAACGTACAATAAGGCTTCTAGGTTTGAGGCATTCGATCCATGTATGCAGTAAACTGCTGATATCTCAGTGTCTGAGTCCTCTCCAGTTATTTTAGAGAATAGTTCAACTATGAATTTAACTGGGTTTGGACTTACACAGTTTTCAGCACAGCTAGTCTGCCTCCAAGAACTTTGCAATCGGATTTTGTAGCTGCTACTTTTTCATCAGTGAGGGATGCCAATTGTTTAGCCACATCAATATAAGTCTTGAACATTTGCTTAACATCTTCAAGCTGAGCACCATCCATCCATCATCATCTGCTGGAGCCAATCCCAGCCAATACAGGGCACAAGGCAGAAATCAAACCCTGGGCAGGGTGCCAGCCCATCGCAGGTCACACACACACACACACATGCACCTAACCTGCATGTCTTTGGACTGCGGGAGGAAACCCACGCAGACATGGGGAGAACATGCAAACTCCACGCAGGGAGGACTCAGGAAGCGAACCCAGGTCTCCTACCCACTGCTCCACAGTGCCACCGAGCTGAGTACCAAGTGCTCTAAATTTATTCTCAAACATACTCGCATTTTCCGGTATTTTATCTTCTCATTTTTCCTCAATTTTTCCTAGCATACCTTTAAAGGTTGCCTCAAAGCGATTACTTAACCGTTTCTCCAGGTCTTTAATATCCTGAAGCAATTTCTCATTTGTCATGTTTATGTCCTTTATATATTTCCTTATATTCATTATTATTTTCTGTATACAGAGGATACTCGAAATTCATGGGGGTTACGTTCCTAGAGTACCCGCGAATTGTGAAAAACTGCGAATTTTGGATGTGTTTAAACCCTACATTTGCCCCCAAAAAACTTTTACTAACCCTAACCCTAACCCTAATTTCATTTCAAACTCAGCTTAATACATTACTCTAAAAAAGAATGTAAAGGTAATCCCGTATACTGTACAGTACTGTACTGCTATGTTTCCCACAGTGCTAGAATGTCAACTACTGATGTTACCGCTCTATATACACTGTAACTCATGCAAGCACGTTTTCTTTGGTATGCGCTGTTGTTTTCTTTGGTATAAGTAGGGTAAATAAGTAATAATCTATATATATATAATTCACTAAGGCAAGACAACCATGGAAAGCACGCCGGAGGGGCGTGGATTCACTAAGCCGCCGACAGGTAAGACGCCAATGGCGCACGTAGGAAGGAGCCAGGGCCACCAACTCTAAGAGCATTGGATAAGACGAACCACGCCCACCAACTCGGACGCGATGACACAGAAAAACCGGCGTCATTTATGTTCGTCTGTCGTAGAGTCCACATGCAACTCTGAGCCATTTTGACTCTTCATAGAGGCATGTTTCTTGCGGAAGTGAATCCCTATATGCAGCTATGCAGCGTGTAAAACAGTTTGCTAGGGGTATTCCATGGAATCCTTAAAACAATCCTTTAAAACTGAGGTTAAAACACAATGAAGGAAGCAGTCTTTAAAAACCAATAAGCCCTGTGCCTCTGTTTCATTACCGTCTCACCTGCTTCACCAATGCAGGCCCTGCAACAGTCGAGACGCTCTCTCAGCAGCTGACCTTCTCTGTGCCTGATCGGTTCACACACAGGCAGCGCCAGAGAACACAGAGGCACATACACAGGCAGCTGGTGGGCGGCTCTCCGTGAGTTTCTCTTGCGAGCGGGCACATGACCAGGCAGTGTGTATGCTTCAAGTGCGAGGGTGGACGCGACAGGACCATCTAGGAAAAATCATGTCGCAGATGTGAATCGCTGTATGCAGTGTGTAAAACAGTTTGTTTGTCACAGATGTGAATCGCTATATGCGGTGTGTAGAGCAGTTTGCGAGGGGTGTCCCATGGTCTTACAGTTGGTGGGCGCGTCTCTGTTGGTTGCTCTTGCGAGCGGGCACATTACCAGGCAGTGTGTATGCTTCGAGAGCGTGGGTGGACGCAACAGCACCATCTAAGAAGAATCATATTTGTCGTGGATGTGAATCACTGTATGCGGGGTGTAAAACAATTTGTCGTGAATGTGAATCGCTCTATGCAGCGTGTAAAATGCTGTATTGTATGTTGCCCTCTCCAGAGTTACATCTTTTCATTCACCTACAGTCGTATCCTCAAAACCATCCCCATTTGGACAACTGTGTCTTTCAGGAGGTGTTCACCCATCAATACATAATTATGCAGCGTATGCTACGCCGCGGGTTGGCTAGTTTAATTTAATTTAATAAAAATACAGCAAAAAGTATGGGTACTCACCAATAATGAATGGCATTGATTGAAGATGATGATGATGATGATGATGAATTAGCTATGCAGTATGATGAAGGTATGTAATGAATATAATGACTGCACAGCAAAGCAGAGTATTTACAGCTCCTCAGGTGGCTACTGCGACATAACTTTTCAGTTCCTGGAGCAAATCCAGTGGTTCAGCTTCTCCTGGAGTGTCTTAAACTTTTTTCTGGCACTTAGGTTCATTGCCAGAAGCCTTAAAAGGTGCAGGGCATTTGGGCATCTTGGGGCTTGAGAACACATGAGGAAACCCAGCGAAACACTCGAGATAGCCACACACGGTAAACTGTTATGATATAGGAATGCTGGACTGCATCTACTCGAGATGCATCACAGGGAAGCAGCAAATTAGCAGCAAGGAGAACTGAAATAACGCTCTTGGATTGGCTACTTTCACCATCCAAAGCAGTATTTTCCTCGACAGTTGCTTTGTGTTCCCTATATAGCATAGTATTGCAACGAGAAAAGCCATAAAAAAATTGTGGAGGATATTTGCGGTTTCCGCTAACAATTATTAGTTAGGTTCTAAGGAAAAATCCGCAAACGATTGAGGCTGTGAACTCTGAACTATGACTTCGTGGGGGTCTACTGTATTACTCTTCATCTCCTTATAATCCTTTATAATCCCCCACCCCCAACAGTGGTAACTATTGCGGTAATCATTATAGTGATCATTACATTCAGCTCGGACTGTTCGTTTCAGTCTTCTCCACACTCCGCGGTAGATAGATAGATAGATAGATAGATAGATAGATAGATAGATAGATAGATAGATAGATAGATAGATAGATAGATAGATAGATAGATAGATAGATAGATAGATAGATAGATACTTTTTAATCCCAAGGGGAAATTCACATAATCCAGCAGCAGTATACTGATACAAAAAAACAATATTAAATTAAATAGTAATAAAAGTGTATGTAAAAACAGACAACTGTTGAATAATGTTAGCGTTTACCCCCCAGTAAAGAGTAGCAAACCCAGTTGGACTCAGTGCCGCTCATTCGTGGGGGTAGTTGCCAGCGTGAATGCTTAGTAACAATGAACCTTCTGAAATCGACAAGTTCTCCTGGCCCAGCTCACTTGCAGTTTCGCTACCACTTTTGCTCTTGGCTGGAGGCGATGCTGCAGTGTCAGGTCCCTGGAGATCTGTTCTTTTGCCTATCTGTTCCAGGTCAGTCTTTGTTAGGCAGTACTTTGAACTTGAACTTGAGGCCTGCTTAGGCTTAGATGAAACTTTAGATATCCTTTCTGTTTGTTTCTGAGCCTTTTTTCTGCCAGTCGTTTGGTAAAATTTTTAAGCTTTTCCTCCATGCCCCATCGAGCATAATGTAAAGCGCCAGTGTGGGTAAAATATTTTTTTCAATTTATTAGAAATTGATAAACTTTAGAAAACAATTTTGCATGGTACATGCACATATATCACGTTTTGTAGAAATGAGTTCAATTTGAAAAATGCCATACTTCTTTAATTAAAGCAGTCATTCAATTAAGAGAAGAAATGAGACGAAACAAAACCTGAGCCCACAGGGGGACCCTAGGACCGAACTTCAGAATCACTGCAATAATATGTCCAAACAAAGCAGAATACTCAAACAGAATAAACCATACAGCATTACATACAATTACATACAGCATAAACATGATACAAATAAAAGTCCAAATAAAATGAAAGTCTTCCTAAAAATTGTTAAAATCCTTATAAGCTATATAAAATAAATGCAACTTCATATGTTTCAGTAAACAATTAAGCATTGTGGTGTTTTTGGTGGCTGCTGGCAGGATATTCTAAAGATGAGGAATACAACAAGAAAAATCTCTCATCTCTATGGATCTAAGTTTTCAGCATGGCTGCTCTAGGGTGAATTAGCCAGAGAGAATATGTGGGACTAGAGGGTTTGACACAGATGTAGTGAATGGCTTACTGTGGACTGTTTTGTATGTTAGGGTAAGAGTTTTAAATGTAATGCGTTCATGAAAAGGGAGCCAAAGTAAATGTGAAAGCACAAGGCTGATATGATGGTTCAATGATGTATAAGTTAGAATCCGAGCAGCACAGTTTTGCACATCCTGGAGATAAAGAGGAGACATGGTTGGAGTTTTTAAAATTATGAAGGAAATTAGTCCAGTGGATTGAGATGGTGGCTTTAAAATTAGTTCAATAGGAACACGGGACAGAGATGGAAACATGGTAAGGGTAAATTTTGCACAAACATTAGAAAGATTTTCTTCACATATAGAACTGTAGAAACATGGAATAAGATAGATAGATTGTAAGGCACTATATGATAGATAGATAGATAGATAGATAGATAGATAGATAGATAGATAGATAGATAGATAGATAGATAGATAGATAGATAATGCTGCAGATGTTCTATAAGGCGGTTGTGGCGCCCTCTTCTACGCGGTGGTGTGCTGGGAGGCAGCATAAAGAAGAGGGCGCCTCACGCCTGGACAAACTGGTGATGAAGGCAGGCTCTATTGTAGGTGCGGAGCTGGACAGTTTGACATCCGTGGCAGAGTGATGGGCGCTGAGCAGAGTCCTGTCAATCATGGAGAATCCACTGAACAGGATCATCTACAGACAGAGGAGCAGCTTCAGAGACAGACTGCTGTCACCGTCTTCCTCCACTGACAGACTGAGGAGATAAACATTAACATTATACAAAGTTATTGTCTGTTATGCCTGCATTTGTATCACTCTTTAATTTAATATTGTTTTTTATCAGTATGCTGCTGCTGGAGTATGGGAATTTCCCCTTGGGATTAATAAATACTCTATCTATCTATCTATCTATCTATCTATCTATCTATCTATCTATCTATCTATCTATCTATCTATCTATCTAATTCCATGTTTCTAAGTGACCAAGTAGGACTTTAGGAGCTTTCTTGGGTTGAATGCCCTGTTCTCGTCCAGATTGTTCTAATCTTCTAATGTTCTTAGGAGAATTTGCTTGTAGACCATACAGAAGTGCATTATAATAATCTAAATAGGAGATGATGAAGACGTGAATAATATTTGTTGTGGCAGCTAGAGCCAGAAATGGTTGTAGTTTTGAAATATTATGTAGATAAAAAATTAAATTTTGGTAATGTTTTTAATCTGTGTCACAAATGTGGGCTTGCTGTTAAAAATAACTCCATGGTTACTGGAATCAGTGGTAGGAGATACTAAAATACTATCAACAGATGTAAAGTATGTAAAGTAAACATGTAAAGTATTACTTGTAGTAAATGTAAAACAGTTGGATTTGAATGCACAATGGGAGGTCAGAAAATTGAAAGTACATCTTAGAGGGAGGATTAGGAGTCATAGTGGACTCAACACTATCTATTTCTGTACAGTGTTAAGAAGTCATTACAAAGGCTAACAGAATGTCAGGTTATATAGCGCCTTCATGTGTAGAGTAGAAGTTCAAGGTGGTTCTTCTCAGGCTTATAATACTCTGGTGAAGCCTCATCTGGAGTAGTGGGTGCAGTTTGGTTTCCAGGTTACAAAAAGGACATAACAGCACAAGGAAAGGTCCAGAGAAGAGCAACTGGGCTGATTGAGGGGTTACAGGGGATGAGTTATGAGGAGGTATTACAACAGCTGAGCCTTTTCAGTTCATGCAAAAGAAGATTAAGAGGAAACATAGCTGAATTGTTTAAAATTATGAAGGATATTAGTACAGAGGACCGAGAGTGTTATTTAAAAATGAGTTCATAAAGAACATGGGGACAGAGTTGGAAACATGTTAAGGATAAATTTTGCATAAATATCGGGAAGTTTTTCTTCACACAGAGAACTACAGACATATGGAGTAAGCAACCAAGTAGTTAGACTTTACGGACTTTCAGAACTCAACTTGATATTATTTTAGAGAAGCAGATAGTACTGGCAAGTGTTGTTGGGCTGAATGGCCTATTCTCGTTTAGGTATTTCTTACAGATTAACTAATTTTTTTTTTTTTGTATAGAGAAAGTAGTACATATTAAGTGGAGATCCCACATGCTCACTCTGCCCGTCGTCAGCAGCATTAAAACACATCTTGGTGGGTTGCCAGACTAGCCTCTCTCAAGGCTGCTACGCCTGGCAGTGCTTGGCGGGAGTGCTGAAGAAGCAACGGACAAGTGTTAACACCCACCCTCCCCCTTTATTCCATCACCTGGCAACAGCATTTGTCTGGGAAGGAGAGGATCGAGACAGATGTGCCACCTCAGGACCAGACTCCAGGCAGCTGGGTGGTACATAAGATTGGAAGTTGTTGGTGGACCTAGGTCAAAAACTGTGTGAAATTGCATCTACCAACCTCAGACCTGACCCTGTGCTATGGTGAGCATCACTCCAGCTTGTCTACATCATTGAGCTTACTGTACCATGGGAGGATGCAGTGGAGGAGGCCTACGAGTGCAAGAAGCTGAGATATGCCGATCACATGCCGGGCACATGACCAGGCAGTGTGTATGCTTCAAGTGCGAGGGTGGACGCGACAGGACCATCTAGGAAAAATCATGTCGCAGATGTGAATCGCTGTATGCAGTGTGTAAAACAGTTTGTTTGTCACAGATGTGAATCGCTATATGCGGTGTGTAGAGCAGTTTGCGAGGGGTGTCCCATGGTCTTACAGTTGGTGGGCGCGTCTCTGTTGGTTGCTCTTGCGAGCGGGCACATTACCAGGCAGTGTGTATGCTTCGAGAGCGTGGGTGGACGCAACAGCACCATCTAAGAAGAATCATATTTGTCGTGGATGTGAATCACTGTATGCGGGGTGTAAAACAATTTGTCGTGAATGTGAATCGCTCTATGCAGCGTGTAAAATGCTGTATTGTATGTTGCCCTCTCCAGAGTTACATCTTTTCATTCACCTACAGTCGTATCCTCAAAACCATCCCCATTTGGACAACTGTGTCTTTCAGGAGGTGTTCACCCATCAATACATAATTATGCAGCGTATGCTACGCCGCGGGTTGGCTAGTTTAATTTAATTTAATAAAAATACAGCAAAAAGTATGGGTACTCACCAATAATGAATGGCATTGATTGAAGATGATGATGATGATGATGATGAATTAGCTATGCAGTATGATGAAGGTATGTAATGAATATAATGACTGCACAGCAAAGCAGAGTATTTACAGCTCCTCAGGTGGCTACTGCGACATAACTTTTCAGTTCCTGGAGCAAATCCAGTGGTTCAGCTTCTCCTGGAGTGTCTTAAACTTTTTTCTGGCACTTAGGTTCATTGCCAGAAGCCTTAAAAGGTGCAGGGCATTTGGGCGGCATCTTGGGGCTTGAGAACACATGAGGAAACCCAGCGAAACACTCGAGATAGCCACACACGGTAAACTGTTATGATATAGGAATGCTGGACTGCATCTACTCGAGATGCATCACAGGGAAGCAGCAAATTAGCAGCAAGGAGAACTGAAATAACGCTCTTGGATTGGCTACTTTCACCATCCAAAGCAGTATTTTCCTCGACAGTTGCTTTGTGTTCCCTATATAGCATAGTATTGCAACGAGAAAAGCCATAAAAAAATTGTGGAGGATATTTGCGGTTTCCGCTAACAATTATTAGTTAGGTTCTAAGGAAAAATCCGCAAACGATTGAGGCTGTGAACTCTGAACTATGACTTCGTGGGGGTCTACTGTATTACTCTTCATCTCCTTATAATCCTTTATAATCCCCCACCCCCAACAGTGGTAACTATTGCGGTAATCATTATAGTGATCATTACATTCAGCTCGGACTGTTCGTTTCAGTCTTCTCCACACTCCGCGGTAGATAGATAGATAGATAGATAGATAGATAGATAGATAGATAGATAGATAGATAGATAGATAGATAGATAGATAGATAGATAGATAGATAGATAGATAGATAGATAGATACTTTTTAATCCCAAGGGGAAATTCACATAATCCAGCAGCAGTATACTGATACAAAAAAACAATATTAAATTAAATAGTAATAAAAGTGTATGTAAAAACAGACAACTGTTGAATAATGTTAGCGTTTACCCCCCAGTAAAGAGTAGCAAACCCAGTTGGACTCAGTGCCGCTCATTCGTGGGGTAGTTGCCAGCGTGAATGCTTAGTAACAATGAACCTTCTGAAATCGACAAGTTCTCCTGGCCCAGCTCACTTGCAGTTTCGCTACCACTTTTGCTCTTGGCTGGAGGCGATGCTGCAGTGTCAGGTCCCTGGAGATCTGTTCTTTTGCCTATCTGTTCCAGGTCAGTCTTTGTTAGGCAGTACTTTGAACTTGAACTTGAGGCCTGCTTAGGCTTAGATGAAACTTTAGATATCCTTTCTGTTTGTTTCTGAGCCTTTTTTCTGCCAGTCGTTTGGTAAAATTTTTAAGCTTTTCCTCCATGCCCCATCGAGCATAATGTAAAGCGCCAGTGTGGGTAAAATATTTTTTTCAATTTATTAGAAATTGATAAACTTTAGAAAACAATTTTGCATGGTACATGCACATATATCACGTTTTGTAGAAATGAGTTCAATTTGAAAAATGCCATACTTCTTTAATTAAAGCAGTCATTCAATTAAGAGAAGAAATGAGACGAAACAAAACCTGAGCCCACAGGGGGACCCTAGGACCGAACTTCAGAATCACTGCAATAATATGTCCAAACAAAGCAGAATACTCAAACAGAATAAACCATACAGCATTACATACAATTACATACAGCATAAACATGATACAAATAAAAGTCCAAATAAAATGAAAGTCTTCCTAAAAATTGTTAAAATCCTTATAAGCTATATAAAATAAATGCAACTTCATATGTTTCAGTAAACAATTAAGCATTGTGGTGTTTTTGGTGGCTGCTGGCAGGATATTCTAAAGATGAGGAATACAACAAGAAAAATCTCTCATCTCTATGGATCTAAGTTTTCAGCATGGCTGCTCTAGGGTGAATTAGCCAGAGAGAATATGTGGGACTAGAGGGTTTGACACAGATGTAGTGAATGGCTTACTGTGGACTGTTTTGTATGTTAGGGTAAGAGTTTTAAATGTAATGCGTTCATGAAAAGGGAGCCAAAGTAAATGTGAAAGCACAAGGCTGATATGATGGTTCAATGATGTATAAGTTAGAATCCGAGCAGCACAGTTTTGCACATCCTGGAGATAAAGAGGAGACATGGTTGGAGTTTTTAAAATTATGAAGGAAATTAGTCCAGTGGATTGAGATGGTGGCTTTAAAATTAGTTCAATAGGAACACGGGGACAGAGATGGAAACATGGTAAGGGTAAATTTTGCACAAACATTAGAAAGATTTTCTTCACATATAGAACTGTAGAAACATGGAATAAGATAGATAGATTGTAAGGCACTATATGATAGATAGATAGATAGATAGATAGATAGATAGATAGATAGATAGATAGATAGATAGATAGATAGATAGATAGATAATGCTGCAGATGTTCTATAAGACGGTTGTGGCGAGCGCCCTCTTCTACGCGGTGGTGTGCTGGGGAGGCAGCATAAAGAAGAGGGACGCCTCACGCCTGGACAAACTGGTGATGAAGGCAGGCTCTATTGTAGGTACGGAGCTGGACAGTTTGACATCCGTGGCAGAGTGATGGGCGCTGAGCAGAGTCCTGTCAATCATGGAGAATCCACTGAACAGGATCATCTACAGACAGAGGAGCAGCTTCAGAGACAGACTGCTGTCACCGTCTTCCTCCACTGACAGACTGAGGAGATAAACATTAACATTATACAAAGTTATTGTCTGTTATGCCTGCATTTGTATCACTCTTTAATTTAATATTGTTTTTTATCAGTATGCTGCTGCTGGAGTATGGGAATTTCCCCTTGGGATTAATAAATACTCTATCTATCTATCTATCTATCTATCTATCTATCTATCTATCTATCTATCTATCTATCTATCTATCTATCTATCTAATTCCATGTTTCTAAGTGACCAAGTAGGACTTTAGGAGCTTTCTTGGGTTGAATGCCCTGTTCTCGTCCAGATTGTTCTAATCTTCTAATGTTCTTAGGAGAATTTGCTTGTAGACCATACAGAAGTGCATTATAATAATCTAAATAGGAGATGATGAAGACGTGAATAATATTTGTTGTGGCAGCTAGAGCCAGAAATGGTTGTAGTTTTGAAATATTATGTAGATAAAAAATTAAATTTTGGTAATGTTTTTAATCTGTGTCACAAATGTGGGCTTGCTGTTAAAAATAACTCCATGGTTACTGGAATCAGTGGTAGGAGATACTAAAATACTATCAACAGATGTAAAGTATGTAAAGTAAACATGTAAAGTATTACTTGTAGTAAATGTAAAACAGTTGGATTTGAATGCACAATGGGAGGTCAGAAAATTGAAAGTACATCTTAGAGGGAGGATTAGGAGTCATAGTGGACTCAACACTATCTATTTCTGTACAGTGTTAAGAAGTCATTACAAAGGCTAACAGAATGTCAGGTTATATAGCGCCTTCATGTGTAGAGTAGAAGTTCAAGGTGGTTCTTCTCAGGCTTATAATACTCTGGTGAAGCCTCATCTGGAGTAGTGGGTGCAGTTTGGTTTCCAGGTTACAAAAAGGACATAACAGCACAAGGAAAGGTCCAGAGAAGAGCAACTGGGCTGATTGAGGGGTTACAGGGGATGAGTTATGAGGAGGTATTACAACAGCTGAGCCTTTTCAGTTCATGCAAAAGAAGATTAAGAGGAAACATAGCTGAATTGTTTAAAATTATGAAGGATATTAGTACAGAGGACCGAGAGTGTTATTTAAAAATGAGTTCATAAAGAACATGGGGACAGAGTTGGAAACATGTTAAGGATAAATTTTGCATAAATATCGGGAAGTTTTTCTTCACACAGAGAACTACAGACATATGGAGTAAGCAACCAAGTAGTTAGACTTTACGGACTTTCAGAACTCAACTTGATATTATTTTAGAGAAGCAGATAGTACTGGCAAGTGTTGTTGGGCTGAATGGCCTATTCTCGTTTAGGTATTTCTTACAGATTAACTAATTTTTTTTTTTGTATAGAGAAAGTAGTACATATTAAGTGGAGATCCCACATGCTCACTCTGCCCGTCGTCAGCAGCATTAAAACACATCTTGGTGGGTTGCCAGACTAGCCTCTCTCAAGGCTGCTACGCCTGGCAGTGCTTGGCGGGAGTGCTGAAGAAGCAACGGACAAGTGTTAACACCCACCCTCCCCCTTTATTCCATCACCTGGCAACAGCATTTGTCTGGGAAGGAGAGGATCGAGACAGATGTGCCACCTCAGGACCAGACTCCAGGCAGCTGGGTGGTACATAAGATTGGAAGTTGTTGGTGGACCTAGGTCAAAAACTGTGTGAAATTGCATCTACCAACCTCAGACCTGACCCTGTGCTATGGTGAGCATCACTCCAGCTTGTCTACATCATTGAGCTTACTGTACCATGGGAGGATGCAGTGGAGGAGGCCTACGAGTGCAAGAAGCTGAGATATGCCGATCTCGCAACCAATGTGCAACAATGCGGATGGAAAGCTAAGGTCCAACCAGTCGAGGTAGGCTGCAGAGGGTTTATTGCCACCTCAACATCAAGGCTACTCCAGGAGTTGAGAGTGCGGGGACAGGCTCACCGGCAAGCCTTGAAGGACCTCTTCAGAGCTACTGAAAGGGCAGTCAGTGGCTCTGGCAAAAGAGGAAGAACTGGGCCTCAACTGGGTAGATGGCATCTTGGGAGTGAGCCTGGGACGCTGGGATTAACTGCTGAACCCTCTGGAGATGTTGTGTGCCTATCAGCAAAATGTGAAGGGGGGGGGGTGGGGGGCCTGCCCACTTGATAACCCAGAAAGACGCCATCACTTGACAATTCCACAGAATCTAAGCTGAAGGTCTCACGTATGCAATTAGGGATGTAAACATCTAGTCCTATGAAACAGAAACCTCTTTGAACAATTTAATTGAAGGAACTGTTGTTGCATCCAAGAGTTTATTTTATGGAGAAAGATTATAAGGAGAGTAGAGGTGGAAGTATAAGTTGGTTTTACCCCAACCCAAATTTGAGTGCCATTCGCATAACAACAATCTTTGGTAAGCACTTGTTGAAATGTACAAAAATAAAATTTGTGGAGTCAGGAGACCAAAATTCAAGTTTCTGTATCAAACTGGAGGTAAAATTTGCTGTTTCATCATGTCTAGCTCTGAGGTGAACATACACAATAGTAAAAACGGCTCTGTAAAAAATCTCAGCGAATAAGTAATGCGCAGTGAGACAGATACACGCTCCACAACCTCAGTGGTGCACACTTCATCTCCAGCTGCTGAGAATTTACGCCATTGCTTATCAACATAAAGGCAGACTTACCGGTGATAGCAGAGTCTCTCTTCATAAGAGCAAGTGCCCCAAATCCGTTAATAGTCAGGTTGTCATCAGAATTGTTTTCAGTCAAACAGGTTTCTGTACATGCCGTAACACATGCGTCTCTGTAATCAGACTGAAAGCGAGTACGTACTTGAAGTTCATCCATTTTATTCTTTAGGGTCTGAGAGTTTCCCAGCAGAGCCAGCCTTAGCGTTGGTGACAAATGGTGCAAGGACACTGATGGCATCAAAATAAAAAAAAATCAAAATTTTTATTGTCATTGTAGCAATGAGACATTGAACATTGAATTTTGTAGGTGCAATTTTCCAGTGCAGAAAAAAAATAAAATAAAAATAAAAACAATTACTCAAGTTGCAACTAAAATAAGGGAATAAAATCCAACCATTAACCAACCCGCTATATCCTAACTACAGGGTCACAGGGGTCTGCTGGAGCCAATGCCAGCCAACATAGGGTGCAAGGCAGGAAACAAACCCCGGGCAGAGTGCCAGCCCACCGCAGGGCAGACACACACACACCCCCCAACTGGGGACAATATAGGATTGCCAATGCACTTAACCTGCATGTCTTTGGACACGCAGACACAGAGAGAACATGCAAACTCCACGCAGGGAAGACCCGGGGAGCGAACCCGGGTCTCCTAACTGCGAGGCAGCAGCGCTACCGTACAATAAAATAAGTATCCAAAATTGTCCATAACAGCAGAGCAATGTTTTCCACATACATGCATACATACATTATATTGCACTTGTCCCTTATCTAATGTTAACTTAGAATGAAGGTGCACTCGGTCAGATTGACCACTTGGCAGCATTCAGCATGGTGATGGCTGAAGGACAGAAACTGTTTCTCAGTCTGTCTTAGTCTTTATGGATCTGAACTGTCTGCCTGAAGGCAGGCGTTCAAACAATGCATATCCTGGGTGTGATGGGTCCTGAAGAATTTTCTTGACGTTCCTCAGACAACAGGAACTATGTAGTTCTTCTAGTGAGGAGAGAGGCCAGCCGACTATCCGCTGAGTGACCTTAATGACCCTATGGAGCTCTTTCTTCTGTGCTACTGTGCAGCTGCAGAACCACACACAGAGACAGTAGACCAGGATGCTTTCTACTGTGCAGCGGTAAAAGGGCACCAGCAGTTTCTCACCGATGTTGTTCTTTCTGAGCACGCTCAGGAAGTAGAGTCTCTTTTGGGCCTTCTTCACTACCTCAGCAGTGTGTGTTCCACAGGTCAAGTCCTCTCTAATGGTGACGCCCAAGAAGCATAAGTCTGAGACCCTCTCCACACAGTCGCCATTGATGATGGGTGGCTGGATGTTGTCTGCCTTCTTCCTAGATAGATAGATACTTTATTAATCCCAAGGGGATTCCCCTGAAGTCCACGATGAGCTCCTTGGTCTTGGCCTTATTTAGGAGCAAGTTGTTAGCCCTCTGAGCAGAACACAGCATCAATTTTCTAATCAGCAAAAACAAGATACATGTCAAAGAGAGCTGACGATTATATATTTTCTTTTCAATTAGTTAATGAATATTTTAAAATGCTACTAACAGCATATTTTAAAATATGATGGGATTAAAATACTTCCCTTTCCCTCTATGTTACTTTGCATTGTGTATTTCCTTCTTTCTGATCTCTTTTTAATTACCTGCCTCCATTGCCATTATTCTGAGCATTCTGTGCTCTACTGTACTTGTTTTAAGTTCTGTGAACTGTGATAAGTGAAAAACTGAAACTATTGGAAGGGGGATTTGATTGAGTTAAGCCTCAATAATTAAAACAATAAAGAAAGCATGAGGGACTGGAGGGTTTAACAAGGTCACAGATGTAATGAGGGGCTTGCTGTGGATTGCTTTGTATAATTAGGATAAGAGTTTTAAATGTAATGAGTTCATGAATAGGGAGCCTAAGTAAATGTGAGAGCACAAATGGAATATGATGGTTCAGCGCAGAATAGATGTTTGACATTTTTTGTTTTGTAAACTCAATGCTTGAAGTCGAACAAGGTTACTGGTGTTACTCTATTTTTGGCGATACAGTGACATTCGATCAATAGTGTGTTTGGTTGGACCCCCTGTAAACATTCCTGAGGAGGTGCCAGTGCTCTCTGGTACACTAAGGTGAAGCGCAGATTATTGTGATACAATGACAGTTGATCGACGTTGGTGAAAGGAGTACAGAGGTGGAGGAATGTTAAGTCCCCGTGACGCTTCCTAAAGGTATGCTAAAGAATGGTGCCAGTACGGTGAAACATCGATTGTTTCGATACAATGACAGTCAACTGAAGTGAGGTTCGGGGAGCGGGGTTCTCTGTGAAGATTTACCAAGAGGTGAATACACCATGAAAAGGTGCCTGTTTTCCAAGTGGAAAGCTTGAAGAGGTGTGGTCCGACCCACTTCAAGTAATGTTTAATCTGAAATTTGCTATTTTCTTGAAAGTTAATTACTGTGTTGCCTTCTTCCAAACCACTCATTGTATTCTCTGATTCATTCTTTCTCTCCCAAGAAAAATCTTGTCTCTACCTTCTACTTTTTTTACATTACAAAGCATCTTAGAAATCTCTGCCCTTAGCTTCTCTTTGGTCCAGAGACCCTTCTGTTCATCCACCTGATGGGACTCTGTAACGTTTTGTTCTGGAAATGCAAACTATCAGCCCCCCCAATTCGGAATTCTACACGTACTTTATCCTACTCCCCTGTAAGTGCCGTCTGATGGGCCACACTGCTGATCCTCTTTGTCAGTGATGTTTCCTTGGTTTACCAGGCACTTTTCTCCATGTGATCTGGCACTACCCTCATGTCTTTTTTCTTTTGGACACATGTTTGTCACCTACTGTCTTCTGGTCTTTCTTACAATCTATATATATAATTCACTAAGGAAAGACACCCATGGAAAGCACGCCGGAAAGGGGCGTGGATTCACTAAGCCGTCGACAAGTAAGACACCAATGGTGCACGCAGGAAGGAACCACGCCCACCAACTCCAAGACCATTGGATACAACGACAACTTGCAGAGCCACGCCCACCAACTCGGACGTGACGACACAGAAAAAACGGCGTCATTTATATTTGTCTGTCGTAGAGGCCACATGCACCTCCAAGCCACGTTGACTGTTCATAGAGGCCTGTTTCTCACGGAGGTGAATCGCCATATTCAGTGTGTAAAATGGTTTGCGAGGGGTATCCCATGGGATCCTTAAAACAATCCTTTACAACTAAGGTTAAAACACAATGAAGTAAGCAGTCTTTAAAAACCGAGTTTTCGGTTACGACGCACGACCGCGTGCACCATAGTAAACTGTTTTACACGGAGGGAGTGGAATGGACGTCCTTCTCCTCTCCTCCCGTTCCACCCTTCGCGCCTGAGCAAGGAGAAGGCGCAATGGCGGTCCGCCAGTTTTCAGTCACGGACGATTGTGTGTTGGTTCGTTCCGTGCATTGTTACAATGTTGCTTTTCTTGCTGATTTATTGCATTACCGATTTTTCAAATGTTAATTTTCTCCCTCTGCTTAGAAATCATTAAAAACCGGCCTGATTATGCGTATGGTACGCCGCGGGTTGGCTAGTATTACTTAATTGCTTTAAATTTTCTTCTGTTAGACCTATCTGTGCTTTCACTTAAACCCCCATAAAATACGTTATTTTGTTTGGGTATCCTGCCAGCCAAATGAATTATTGCCACCCTCATGTTTCTGTAGACAACTGGCAGTCCTCCTTCTACAGTTTAATACATAAGGAGTTTTCTGTCAACTATTGCTACTTTTTTGCACTTGTCGAATGATTCTCTAACTCTCCTCTTCTCTACTCTGGTGATTGGATTCTCTTTGAATTTTTTAGCCCTTGGCTCAGGCTGGGTGGAAGAAGGATGTTAGTAATGTAAGCTTGTTTATTATTTATATCCTGTAATTTTGTCTTTTTTATTATAAAAAAGTTGATCACAAAAAAACCAACTTTATTACTCTGTTTACTGTTTAGCAATATACATATACATTATATTCTATATATACTCTGACCAACAGGGAGTGCTCCCAACTCCAGACATAAGTTCATGGACACAGTCAAGAGTTCAAATAAAGTGAACTAGCCGAAGCCCACTGTAGCATACGATGGTGTAAGAATAGGAACGGAAAATGGTGAGAAAGGAATTTGAAAATCAAGAAGAAAGAAATGGGCAGCATGGTGGCACAGTGGGTAGCGCTACTGCCTTAACAGTTAGGAGTCCCAGGTTCGCTTCCCGGGTCCTCCCTCCGTGGAGTTTGTATGTTCTCCCCGTGTCTGCATGGGTTTCCTCCGGGTGCTCCGGTTTCCTGCCACAGTCCAAAGACATGCAGGTTAGGTGCATTGGCAATCCTAAATTGGTGCTTGGTGTGTGCGCCCTGCGGTTGTTTCCTGCCTTGCACCCTGTGCAAGGATTGGAAAATGGATGGAAGAAGAAAGAAATACTTCTTGAAAGACACAGTTGTGAATAGGTGTTTTGCTGGAGACAAAAGATAATGAGTCGAAAGACCTAACCCTAGAAAAAGAATCTCGGAAAGAGCATGAATTTCAGCTTCACCACCATAAACTCCAGATGTTGCCATTTATTAATAGTACTCATGACATGTGATAACTCGACTTGCGTTGGAAAGAACAACAGGAAGAACGTCTCCAAATCTGTCCCAATGTAATGCAATGAAATCTACTGCCCTATGTCTTAGTGAGAGTGCATTGCCTTCGTCAACCGTTTGTGTCAAAAAATAACCCACTGATAGGAACAGGCAGTAGCCGGATCCCTCAATAGAGATGACGTTGTACAAAAACCCGTCGACAGAGAAGATACTGTCGCTCATTTTACTATCGGGGAACGCGGTAGTCAGAAAGAGGAATAGGAATCGAGGAAAGCAGCGTGGGAGTGTATGGGAGGCCGCAGGCAGCATGGGAAAGGGTTTGAAAGAGAACGAATAGGATTTGAGAAATGCCATGTGGGCTGTGTGTGGGCGGGACCGGTTTTGAAGAGGAAGCAGGATGAACCAGAAGAGAAATATATATAAGAGGAGAGGAGCGGGAAATGGGGTAGTCCGAAGGATGAATAGGAATCGAGGAAAGCAGCGTGGGAGTGTATGGGAGGCCGCAGGCAGCATGGGAAAGGTTTTGAAAGAGAACGAATAGGAATCGAGAAATGCCATGTGGGTTGTGTGTGGGCGGGACCGGTTTTGCCTTTCTCTCTTCCTTACCAGAAACTCCAAAGATCCGGGGTTCGACTGTGCATGATTTGATTCTCCGAAGATGATCTCACAACAGCAAGAAATAACTCTTCCACCTTCCGTAAATCTCAACTTACCGTCCTTCCATGAAGACTTAATTTCCAGTCACTCACCAATGTCTTCACCTCCGGCCCCGATGATGACGTCACGTCCATCCCACTCTGCTTATGTCATCCTCATTTCCTCTGTCTCTGTAATCCTTCCGGTTCCGACTCCATAAAAACTCCCTCTGTCGACTGTTCAATGTCTTGGTGCAATCTTTATGCAACTGACCGATGGTTGAGTGCTATTTTCATTGCCTGAGCATCCCACAGTATAGAGAGACTGATGCCCAACCCTTAATCTGCTCTCTTGTGCCTTTGTTCCCTTCACAACATATATATATATATATATATATATATATATATATATATATATATATATATATATATATATATATATATATATATATATTTTTTTTTTTTCCTCATCAAGTAAAATGTAGTACCCCAGAATGACAAAGTAAAAACAGGTTTTAAGAGTTTTCAGATAATTAATTAAAAATAAAAATCTGAACTATCCTATTGGCACAAGTATTCAGACCCTGCTTCATGATTAGAGTCCAACTGTGGTCAATTTACTTGACTGGATATGATTAGGAAAGACACAGAACTGACTTTAGAAGGTCCCACAGTTGAGCAAAAACCAAACCGTGAGGTTGAAGGAATTGCCTGTAGAGCTTAGTTTGTGTTGAGGTACAGGTCTGGGGAAGGATTCAAAAAATGTCTGTGCCACTGAAGGCTCCCAAGATGACAATTGCCTTTGTGATTCATATAGGAGAAAAGAATTTAACAATCATGACTCTTCTGTGAGCTGGATAAGGGAGATGGTAAGGGATGTGACCAATAACCCAATACTCAGTCACTTGAACTTTACAGAACCTGTGTAGAGATGAGCAAAACCTCCAGAAGAGTGGTGAATTTTAAACTGAAGCCAGGAAGCACATCTTTATGCAAACAGATGTGGAAATACTGGAACAAAAACTAAGATATGCAATTGAATCCAATACCTTGACAGCCTTTATGAAGAGTCTGGGTGAGATATTGGGACACTTTAGCTATTAGCTAAACAAACTGGCTTGATGGACTGAATGGTCTCCTCTCATTCATCAGATTTCTTATGTATGTTCTTATGTTCTCTACAAGGACAAGCATCAAGGAAACACTCCACAGATATGGGCTTTATAACAGAGTGGCCATTGACTAGACAGCAGCCTCTCCTTGACTGAAGGCGCATTGAAGCCTGCATTGAATTTACACAATTCCACCTAAAGGTTTGAGAAATAGAATTCTCTGACCTGATAAAATCAAGATTAGTGTCATGTCTGTAGTAAAGCAGGCATGGCTCGTCGCCAGTGCAATTCCATTCCAACAGTGAAGCATGGTAGTAGCTGCATCATGCTAGAGATTCTGTTAATGAAAACCTGCTTCAGAGTGTTCTGGACCTTAGACTGGACTGAATGTTTAATTATTATAAGCATGGAACAAGGAGAGCAGATGAGTGGCTTAGGTATCCCAGTTGAACATCTCTGCAGAGACCTGGAAATTGCTGTTCACCAATGGTCCCCATCCAACTCAACAAAGCTTGAGGGGATCTGCAGAGAAGAATCCTAGAAAATCCCAAATTCAGGTGTGCAAGCTTGGGTTATTAAATCCAAAATAACTTCAGCCTGTCATTGTGGAATACTGAGTGCTGCTTTATGTGGGGAAAAATAATTTAAATGACTTTAGCATAGGGCTGTAACATGACAAAATGTAAAAATAAGTGAAGGGGTCTGAAAACTTTCTGAATCCACTGTATACAGTAAATATAAAATGCAAAGAGTGCTGACTCAATCATTCACTCAAACACTTTTTCCCATCCCAAATATATAAGGGATAAACAGGGATCCTGACTATATATAAATTGTCACACATGTGCGCATAGGAGTCAGCTAACAGGCTCGAAAGATGATAATTGCATGCGGGACCGGGGAGGCAGTGATCACTAACTATTTTTGTCTTTCTACTGCAGACCACCCAAAGGAATTCCCTTGCTGAAAGTAATGATGTCACTTCTGGTTCGGGCCCTAATGACATCACTTCCTCCATCACCCTCCATATAAATGCCATCTTGCCTCCATTAATTCAGTCCTGCTTTGAATGCAGTCTATAAAGGCCTGTTATTGCTGATTTTCTGCATCATTTTGTCAAGCGTACAGGCTGGCTACCCCAAACCTTTATCTGTTTCTTTGCCATCTTCATAAATACATTAAACAGGATATACTGTATATATATATATATATATAGTGGTCCCCGGCCGGGGCAGGAGCCCGGCAGGGATGCCCAGGAGGACCAGAGGAGGGCTTGTGCCTCCTTCAGACCGCGAAGGGGCAACCGTCCTGGTTAGGTTGGGGGCCTCGGGTACAGCCCCGTAGGGACCTGTGGCCACCACCAGGCGGCGCCCAGGTGCCTGAGGAACCCTGGAGCCCAGCACTTCTGCCACACCAGGGAGTGCTGGGGGGAAGACGACAGGGGACACCTGGACGGCCTCCGGGTGCGCAGCCAGCACTTCTGGCACACTGGGGTGTGGGTAGGACTGATTGCCGGGAAGCAGCTGGAGCCCATCCGGGTTCCTATAAAAGGGGCCGCCTCCCTCCAGTCAGGAGTGGATGTCGGGCGGTAGTGGACAGAGCTGGAGCGAGGACTGGAGGCGGCCAGGAAAGAAAGGCACAGAGACTGTGAGCCTGGACTTTGGGGAACCGGTGCAAGAGGCACTGGGGTTTTGTGAGCATGTGACTTTTGTAAATAATAGTTATAAAATAAACGGTGTGTTGGGTGACAATATGATGTCCGTCTGTCTGTGTCCGGGTCAAAGTTCACAATATATACACACACATATACATATACATGAGGTGAGACACAAAAATAACCAGACTAGGCTTGGGGCTTTCCTAAACAACTGTCTGGAGATCAGCTGGACGTTAACATAGAACTATATCCCCTCCTACATGCCCTCTCAAACTGCCAGCCGGCTAGAAATATAATGTGAATAGCCCAGTTAGTATTTGCACAACAATCGCTATACAAGTTACCGCGATAATGTCGAGTGAAAATATCGAGCAACGAATCAACATCAAATTTCTCACGAATTTTCTCTTTTTCCGTAAAGCAGTTTTTGGCTGAGAAAAACATTCCTGTCCTCAATCATCCTCCCTATATGCCCAATTTCACTCCTTGCGATTTTTACTTGTTCCCAAAATTCAAAAGTGACCTGAAGGGAACACATTTTTCTTCAATGGATGAAGTGCGGACAAAAACAGCAAGCCAGCCTGTTGAAGATCCTCAAGCAAGAAGACTTCCAGCACTGTTTCAATCAAAGGACGATACGTAAGGAATGGTGTAGAGATCAGGAGGGGGAGTATATAAAAGGTGACAATGTTTAGAAAGCTGTAATTCATCAATAGATATATTTTATTTACCAATCTGGTTATTTATACTAGAATTAGAATTAGAATTAGAACAATCTAGACGAGAACAGGCCATTCAGCCCAACAAAGCTCGCCAGTCCTATCCACTTGTTTCCTCCAAGAAAACATCAAGTCGAGTTTTGAAAGTCCCTAACGTCTTACTGTCTACCACACTACTTGGTAGCTTATTCCAAGTGTCTATCGTTCTTTGTGTAAAGAAAAACTTCCTAATGTTTGTGCAAAATTTACCCTTAACAAGTTTCCAACTGTGTCCCCGTGTCCTTGATGAACTCATTTTAAAATACAAGTCTCGATCCACTGTACTAATTCCCTTCATAATTTTAAACACTTCAATCATGTCACCTCTTAATCTTCTTTTCCTTAAACTGTAAAGGCTCAGCTCTTTTAATCTTTCCTCATAACTCATCCCTGTAGACCTGGAATCAGCCTAGTCGCTCTTCTCTGGACCTTTTCTAGTGCTGCTATGTCCTTTTTGTAGCCTGGAGACCAAAACTGCACACAGTACTCAAGATGAAGCCTCACCAGTGCGTTATAAAGGTTGAGCATAACCTCCTGTGACTTGTACTCCACAGATCGTGCTATATAACCTAACATTCTGTTAGCCTTCTTAATGGCTTCTGAACACTGTTTGGAAGTTGATAGCTTGGAGTCCACTATGACTCCTAAATCCTTCTCATAAGGTGTACTCTCGATTTTCCGACCGCCCATTGTGTAATCAGACCTCACATTTTACTTCCTATGTGTAATACTTTACATTTACGGACATTAAATTTCATCTGCCACAAATCTGCCCAAGCCTGTATGCTATCCAAGTCCTTCTGTAATGATATAACGGATTCCAAATTATCTGCTAATCCACCTATCTTGGTATCATCTGCAAACTTAACCAACTTGTTATATTCCTATCTAAATCATTTATATATATTAAAAATAGCAGCGGCCCTAGCACTGACCCCTGTGGAACACCACTCTTAACATCGGCCAGTTCTGATGAGGTTCCTCGCACCATAACCCTCTGCTTCCTGTGTCTAAGCCATATATATAGGGATTTACTTTATTTGCATTTCGTTATTGCATGCAAAGCACGTGTAGGCTATTGTGTTTCATTAATTCCCAGCTTTTTACATAAGACAGGCTAATCCCAAAGCTGTGTGAATTATGTAGTATTGATGTAGCTAGTGGTTTTGTTTCACATTTAAATACAATTAAACATTGGCATAAAGTTGAATAAAACCCTTTTATTAAAAGTGCCTGTAAGTTGGTTTTGTCTCGTGGCAATGGTTCAGGGTAGGGGGTCTGATGTTGTCTTCATGTCATCTCAGTCCCACCAATCATTACAACAGCTTGAGTGGACATGATTTGTGCTCCTTATATCTGTAGTCAGATGGTGTATGTAAGGTATGGTGATGTATTCATTGTCTGTTGTTAATATTATACTGTTATGACTAGTGTGTGAAGATATCAATTCAGAATCTTTTTCTATGGTTATATGACAGTGAATATGAACTTGAACTTGTACTGTATGTTGTTTTGAGTCATTCCTATCTAATAAGGCATCTTCATTCCTTGAGGTATCTTACGAAGCTATGAAACACACCTGAGGAATCATAAACACCTGTGATGCAAATTGTCCCAAACATTATGGTGTCCTGAATTGGGGGAAACCATGTAGGAGAAGTGTTTTTAAATGGTGTGACCAAAATGTATGTAAATCCCCTTAAATGAAAGTGTACAATGTTCTCTTTATTCATGTCTGTAGAGCAGAGGGGTAGATATTGTGGAATATGGCCCAGACACAGACAGGCAGACATTATTTACACCTAATATTTACAGTAGAGCACACAACCCCAAACAGCTCCCCCAAAAGTCCAGGGGCCTCATGTATAAACGGTGCGTACGCACAGAAACGTTGCGTAAGAACTTTTCCACGTTCAAATCGCGATGTATAAAACCTACACTTGGCGTAAATCCACGCACTTTTCCACGGTAACTCATACCTTGTCGTATGCAAGTTCTCCGCTCGGTTTTGTAGACTGGCGGCACCCAGCGTCAAAGCAGTGCTACTGTTCCTGTGTGGTTACACCTTATTTTCCTGACGCGGCTTTATAAATAAACTGAAACTAACCGCATATTGTTTATTAGTGTAACGCATCTGATTGTAATTAACTTGTAACAATATAATGGTAGAGGGAACAGCCATAGTATTCCAAATAACATACCTGCTTTAGCGTTGTTACTCTCACTTCTTCTTCTTCTTCTTCTTTCAGCTCCTCTTGTTAGGAGTTGCCACAGCGGATCATCTTTTTCCGTATTACTCTCACTGCACCAATCAGCATATTTATATCACTGTATCTGAGTGTGAATCACAGCAGCAGCTGATCGGAAAGAGAATTATCGGTATACAGCTTTAAGGACACGCTGTCTCAGCCACGGCAAAATGTTTTAAAGCCTTTCCTGTACGGACCTCGCGGTTCAGAAACAGAAATGATATCATTTTTAAAGTGAAATTCAGCAAAATATGTTTATTATATTATACAGATAAAACTTTAACTTCATTTAAATAATCTATATTCTTCACTGGGAGTGTCGTTAAGGATAGAATAATTAAACATGTACTACAAAGATATTTCAATGTTCTTTAAACGTTTTGAAGAATCGGCGCTAAGCTTACAGATGGCTTAACGTCTATTACAGAGCTGATTGTGTGGCGATCGGTTACTTGGGAAAGAAAAGCAAGGACTGCAGTGGCGCTACCAATATATATTGAATATAAAACAGAAAGAAAAAATAACAACACAGCTAAAAACACAGCGACAAATTTCGGCAAAAGTTAAATGCTTGTGTCATAAGCACGAGGCGGCTATGCAGCCATCCACTGTGCATAAGCTACCTTACTGACGGGCGGGCGAAGGAGCCACCGATTCTTCCTCTGCCCAGTGCCACCACAAGCCTAGAGCCGCCCCTGATTGTACTGCTGCAATAAATTATTTCATCGAAGTGAAACATGTTTAATAACGTGCTTTAACTCCTATCATCATGAAAATGATATCACGTGTACATCTCAGTATTTTAGTTATTCAGAGAGCTGTAATATCACGAATGTAATGAAATGGAATGTAATGAATGTGAGCTTTCATGTTTCTCCAACACGCTATGCCACTCGATCAACTTCCTTTTGTTGATTATATCATGGTTTATTTGAACAAATAGTATGTTTTTTCCTTTGCCTCCACTTGGTATTCGCTGAAATTCTTATATTTTCCCCGTGCTTTTCCCATTGTCTTTTCACAGAAGGCTGCGCTTAAGGGCGATTTATATTGATTTGCATATTCAAGAGGCGTAATTCTGGGAGGATTTGGGGCGTTACATAATGCGCGTGCACGAGCGTTAGTTTTCACGCTGATCGGGATTTATGTAGCGGAAGAACGTGGAAGTTGGAGTACGCACAGATTCCTGCATCTGGATTTTTCTGTGCGTAAACACATTTCGGCTTTTGTGCTTACGCCATGTTATAGTGCGAGTTCTACGCACGGCGTTATACATGAGGCCCCAGGCCTCTCACTCAATGCCTTCTTCAGGCCGCCTCCCCTCCTCTCCACCAAGCTCTGTCCTGTTTTATTCCCACCCAGACATGCTCCAGGTGCCTCCCGATAAACTTCCACTGGCACTCCCCAGTGTGGCAGAAGTACCGGCTGCGCACCCGGAAGCACTCTGGGTGTCCCTGGTCTTCTTCCCTTCAACACTTCCAGGGCTCCTTAGGCATTCGGGCGCCCCGTGGCGGTGACCATGGGCCCCTATAGGGTTGAGCTTCCAAGCTCAGTTCCCATGGTCCACAAAGCCACCAGGGCGGTCGCCCCCACGTGGTCTAGAGGAGGCGTAAGCTCTCCTCTGGTCCTCCTGGGCATCCCGGCTGGGTGCCACCCCCAGCCACTTGCCACAATATATTTTAATAAACAAACAACATCCCCTCAGACTCACAAAAGACCTTCTGGCTTGTATAATGAATAGCTGCTGCTGTCAATAACAGGCTTGTCAGTGGCAGTAAGTTAGTGAGTCCTATCCAGATGTAAAACAGGTTTAAATTTAATGGTGTTAACATTTTAATACAACTGGCCCAGCTTACTGTGTCTACAAAGTCCTACTTTTCACCACCCTACTTGGCAATTTATTCCGTATATCTATTTTGTTGTGTGAAGAAGAACTTTGGAAAATTTGCGTGAAATCTGAGCACAACAAGATTCTCACCATGTCCCCTTGTTCTTGTGGCAGAATTTATTTTAAAGTAAAAACTTCTTTCATAACTTTAAACACACCAATCATGTCCCCTCTAATCTCTGCTTGCTTAACCTGAAAATGTTCAACTCCTTCAATGTCTCCTCATAGCTCAGAACCCTTAGTACCGTAATCAGCCTAATAAGTTTCTTCTGCACTTTCTCTAGTGCTACTGTGTCTTTTTTTGTAATATGGAGACCAAAACTGCACTCAGTATTGCAGATGAGGCCCTGCCTGTATGGTATAAAGCTGAAGCATAGCCTCCCTTGACTTCTACTCCACAGATCATGATATTTAACCCAACAGCCTTTTAGCCTTTTTGATTACCTCTGTACACTGTCTGGATCTAGACAGTGATGAGTTCACAACAACTCCTAGGTCCTTCTCAGAAGGAGAGCTTTCGAGTTTTTACTTCCTAAATGTAATTGCTGTTACCAACCGTAGATACTTGCGTATAAGTCGAAAAATGTATGCCTTAAAATTCATTCAAAGAAACAGGGTCGACTTATCCACGGGGCAACACAATTTTCCATAGAATTTGGGTAATGGCACAGTGCACAGTACTTTTATTTAAAACAGTCAATCAAAATCAACAACAACAACAACATTTATTTCTATAGCACATTTTCATACAAACAGTAGCTCAAAGTGCTTTACATATTAAAGAATAGAAAAATGAAAGACACAATTATAAAACAAAATAAATCAACATTATTAACATCGAATAAGAGTAAGGTTCAATGGCCAGGGGGGACAGAAAAAACAAAAAAACTCCAGACGGCTGGAGAAAAAATAAAATCTGTAGGGATTCCAGACCATGAGACCACCCAGTCCCTCTCTGGGCATTCTACCTAACATAAATGAAACAGTCCTCTTTGGATTTAGGGTTCTCACGGAAGGGCTTGATGATGATGATGGTCACGTAGACTTCTGCCTTTTAATCCGTCCATCATTGTTGGAGCATCATGAAGCTTTGAGTAGGTGGTGGTGGCGCAGGCCACCACCACAAAGAAACTGGAAAAAGAAACAGAAAAGAGAGTAGGGGTCAGTACCGATTTTAGAGCCACCATGAATAGTTATTTTGAGGAAATTGAACATATAGAGTATCAGGATTAAGTTAAATTAAGATTAAAGTGAAGTTATGAGAAGGCTATGTTAAAGGGGGGGGCAGGGAGTTTAGGACAGGCCAGATTTAGATCTATACATGGAAGAACAAACAATGGTGTAGAAATAAAAATGCATAGTAATGTAAATTTTAAGCAAACACGTAAAGATAGAAGGATTAACACATTAAAAATAGCTTGCCTTAATGCTAGAAGTATCAAAAATAAGGTAAGTGAGTTGGAGTTGTATGTAGCAGAGCATAATTATGATATTATAGCAATAACGGAAACCTGGCTAAATAACAAAGATGGGGATGAGTGTAACATAGAGGGATACACATTTTTTAGGAAGGATAGACAGAACAGAAAAGGAGGTGGGGTTGCTGTTTATGCCAAACAGGAATTAAATGTAAGTCATCTTCAGTTGGATGATGAGCCCCATCTTAGTGAGGACGTGTGGCTTCGCCTGGAAAATATTAGGGAAAAAGGTCATTTTAGACCACCCAATTCAGACAGTAATTTCAACACAAATCTTTTTAGTAATATCAAAAAGGCAAGTTTACAGGGGGATATTATAGTCATGGGGACTTTAATTATCCAAATATTAACTGGGATAACCTTACAGATGGAGGAGCACAAGAGCAGGAGTTTTTAGAAGTAATCAGCGACTGTTTTTTAACACAGCATGTTAAAGCACCAACAAGGGGTGAAGCCTGTCTGGATTTAGTATTCTGTAATAATCAGGATAGAATTGAGGGTGTAGAGGTGATTGAACCACTAGGGTCAAGTGACCATAATGTAATACAATTCTCAGTATTTTGTAAGAGTACAGATGCAAAGACTAAAATTGTTAAGTTGAACTTTAGTAGGGCTAATTTTGAGCAGATGCGACAAAGTCTAAGTAGGATAGACTGGGATAAGCTTTTAAATGTGGAGACAGTCGAGGAGCAGTGGAACAGGTTTAAAAATGTTTTACATGTAATGCAGGACAGATACATACCTAAATTTGGAAGTAATAGGAAACTAAAAAACTCCACGATGGATTAATAAAGATTTAAAAAGAAGTTGCAAAGGAAAAACTGCTGTATAAGGCATATAAGACTAATGACTGCAAAGAGAACCGTAGCGTATGAGAAAATGAGGGCAACCATTAAGAAGGATATCAGAGAGGCTAAAAGACAGTTGGAGAGGAATATAGCAGATAAGGCGACAGAAGACCCTAAGAGATTCTTTCAGTATTTTAGTAGTAAAAGAACAGTTAAGGAGGAGGTCAAGTTCATCAGGAATAGTAAAGGGAATTAAAAGATACAGACAATGAAATAGCAGATGCCCTAAACTTACATTTTTCTGAGGTGTTTACAAGTGAGCAAGTGGATAACCTGCCAGAGGTAAACAACTACTAAGGAGGTACTGAGGGATTTGGAAATTGTAGAGGAGAAGTGCTGCTCAGATTAAATAAGATGAAATCAAACAAATCACCAGGCCCAGATAATATTTATCCTCGTGTTCTTAAGGAGGCTAGTGAGTACATATATAAACCCTTGACACATATTTTTAGGAAGTCACTGTGCACTGGAGAGATTCCAAAGGACTGGAAAATGGCAAATATCATCCCATTATATAAAAAGGGTGACAGGGCAGATCCAAGCAACTATAGGCCAGTAAGCTTAACAAGCATCACAGGAAAATTAATGGAAGGAATTATTAAGGATAAGATTGAGCAACACATGACAAGGACAGGAGTTATTCTGAACAGTCAGCATGGGTTCAGAAGAGGGAGGTCGTGTTTTACTAACATGTTGGAATTCTATGAGGAGGCAACAAAAGGATACGATCAAAGTGGAGCTTATGATATTATTTATCTGGACTTTCAGAAAGCATTTGATAAGGTGCCACATGAGAGGTTGGGCATCAAGTTAAAAGAAGTGGGAATTCAGGGTGATGTTTTTAGATGGGTGCAGAATTGGCTCAGACACAGGAAGCAGAGGGTGATGGTGCGAGGAACCTCATCAGAACTGGCGATGTTAAGAGTGGTGTTCCACAGGGGTCAGTGCTAGGGCGCTGCTATTTTTAATATATATAAATGATTTAGATAGGAATATAAGTAACAAGCTGGTTAAGTTTGCAGATGATACCAAGATAGGTGGATTAGCAGATAATTTGGAATCCGTTATATCATTACAGAAGGACTTGGATAGCATACAGGCTTGGGCAGATTTGTGGCAGATGAAATTTAATGTCAGTAAATGTAAAGTATTACACATAGGAAGTAAAAATATTAGGTTTGAATACACAATGGGCGGTCGAAAAATCGAGAGTACACCTTATGAGAAGGATTTAGGAGTCATAGTGGACTCTAAGCTATCAACTTCCAAACAGTGTTCAGAAGCCATTAAGAAGGCTAACAGAATGTTAGGTTATATAGCACGATCTGTGGAGTACAAGTCCAAGGAGGTTATGCTCAACCTTTATAATGCACTGGTGAGGCCTCATCTTGAGTACTGTGTGCAGTTTTGGTCTCCAGGCTACAAAAGGACATAGCAGCACTAGAAAAGGTCCAGAGAAGAGCGACTAGGCTGATTCCAGGTCTACAGGGGTTGAATTATGAGGAAAGATTAAAAGAGCTGAGCCTTTACAGTTTAAGCAAAAGAAGATTAAGAGGTGACATGATTGAAGTGTTTAAAATTATGAAGGGAATTAGTACAGTGGATCGAGACTTGTATTTTAAAATGAGCTCATCAAGAACACGGGGACACAGTTGGAAACTTGTTAAGGGTAAATTTCGCACAAACATTAGGAAGTTTTTCTTTACACAAAGAACGATAGACACTTGGAATAAGCTACCAAGTAGTGTGGTAGACAGTAAGACGTTAGGGACTTTCAAAACTCGACTTGATGTTTTCTTGGAGGAAACAAATGGATAGGACTGGCGAGCTTTGTTGGGCTGAATGGCCTGTTCTCATCTAGATTGTTCTAATTCTAATTCTAATTCTAATGTGTTTTCAGCAGTGTTTTAAAGTGCTCTACTGTATCAGCCTGGTGAATTTCTATTGGCAGGCTATTCCAGATTTTAGGTGCCTAACAGCAGAAGGCCGCCTCACCACTTCTTTTAAGTTTTGTTCTTGGAATTCTAAGGAGACACTCATTTGAGGATCTGAGGTTATGATTTGGAATATAAGGTGTCAGACACTCCGATATATAAGATGGGGCGAGATTATTTAAGGCTTTATAAACCATAAGCAGAATTTTAAAGTCAATTCTGAATAACAAAATCAGTGTTCAAAGTAAACAATGCAGTGATTGAAAACAACTCTTCATTAAATAAATAATCCATAAAGCAAATGTGGAGGTTTAATAATCAATAAAATAGAAAAACAATCCTTTAAAAACTGCTGGAAGCAGTCTTTAAAACCAATAAGCTTGGTGCCTCTTTAAAACTAGCGTCTCACCTGCTTCTCCAGGTTGGGCTTTACAGCAGGCGAGACGCTCTCTCAGCAGCTGTCCTTTCTCTCTCTCACACACACACACACACACAGGTCTGGAGTCCTCCCGATCCTGGCTTCGGTCTGGCACTCATCCCAGGCCTGAGACTTGGAACTTTGGCATCCAGGACGCCCACATCAAGAACTTCACCTCCAAGCCTCCCGACTCCCGATGCCGTCCTGGTCTTACGCGGACAGTCTTTTCTTCTTTGGTTACTCCCGCTACATGATCGCTCAGCGGGAGCGACTTCTACTTCGACTCCCAGGTGTCGGCCTAACACCCAGGCTTCCACACGGCTGCCTGCGAGCGCTCGTTCGCTCGCTCGCCCACTCGTACCATCTCTCTCTCTCTCTCTCTCTCTCTCTCCTGCTTTCTCCAGCCACCTCCGTCTTTCTTTCTCTTCCTTGTTTTTTTTTACTCCGTTTTTCCTTCCTCTCTAACTGACTCGCGCTTCTCTTTATATGCAGAGAGGACATAGCAGCTGCAGCACGTTAGCCACAGGAACAATCATGGATGTGGGCAGTCCCTCACCTGTGCACTAGGTGAGAAACGCCCACACCGCAGATCGCCCTGCGTCTTGCTACAGCTACCATGCCCCCTTGCTAAGCCGCGAGCGCGGTGATTATTTATTTAAATAAGCCTTTGCTAAGAGAGCAATAACATCACATGAGCCTTTGTTGGAATTTCAAGCATCGGCTGGCTGGTGTTCATGATTTATGAACAGAAACGGGCTGTGCCTTCATCAGTGAACAAAATCGCGCAGAAGCTGCTGAAAGATCTAGAAGGTCAGTTCCTTTCATAAATTTATTATCAAGCAAAGACAAAGGAATGACTTTGATCTCAGTAACATTAGTAACATGGATGAAACACCAATGACATTTGATATGCTGGGGAATCAAACTGTAGCAGGTATTGGTGAGAAGACCGTACTTATTAAGACAACGGGCCATGAAAAAACCCAAGTTTTACCGTCGACTTATATGCGGGTCATAACAAATTTCTTAATTTTTGGCTTAAAAATACAATGGACTTATATGCAAAATCAACTAATACACTATTTTAAATTGTATGTGCCACAAATCTGTCCAAGCCTTTATGCTGTTCAAGTCCCTTTGTAACAACTTTCCTGATTCTACATTTTCTGCCTTTTCACCTAGTTTGGTATCATCTGCAAACTTAACCAGCTTATTAATTATATTCTTGTCCATATACAGTGGTGTGAAAAACTATTTGCCCCCTTCCTGATTTCTTATTCTTTTGCATGTCTGTCACACAAAATGTTTCTGATCATCAAACACATTTAACCATTAGTCAAATATAACACAAGTAAACACAAAATGCAGTTTTTAAATGATGGTTTTTATTATTTAGGGAGAAAAAAAAATCCAAACCTACATGGCCCTGTGTGAAAAAGTAATTGCCCCCTGAACCTAATAATTGGTTGGGCCACCCTTAGCAGCAATAACTGCAATCAAGCATTTGTGATAACTTGCAATGAGTCTTTTACAGCGCTCTGGAGGAATTTTGGCCGACTCATCTTTGCAGAATTGTTGTAATTCAGCTTTATTTTTTAAGGTCGTGCCATAGCATCTCAATTGGATTCAGGTCAGGACTTTCACTCGGCCACTCCAAAGTCTTCATTTTGTTTTTCTTCAGCCATTCAGAGGTGGATTTACTGGTGTGTTTTGGGTCATTGTCCTGTTGCAGCACCCAAGATCGCTTCAGCTTGAGTTGACGAACAGATGGCGGACATTCTCCTTCAGGATTTTTGGTAGACAGTAGAATTCATGGTTCCATCTATCACAGCAAGCCTTCCAGGTCCTGAAGCAGCAAAACAACCCCAGACCATCACACTACCACCACCATATTTTACTGTTGGTATGATGTTCTTTTTCTGAAATGCTGTGTTCCTTTTACGCCAGATGTAACGGGACATTTGCCTTCCAAAAAGCTCAACTTTTGCCTCATCAGTCCACAAGGTATTTTACCAAAAGTCTTGGCAATCATTGCGATGTTTCTTAGCAAAATTGAGATGAGCCCTAATGTTCTTTTTGCTTAACAGTGGTTTGCGTCTTGGAAATCTGCCATGCAGGCCGTTTTGCCAGTCTCTTTCTTATGGTGGAGTCGTGAACACTGACCTTAATTGAGGCAAGTGAGGCCTGCAGTTCTTTAGATGTTGTCCTGGGGTCTTTTGTGACCTCTCGGATGAGTCGTCTCTGCGCTCTTGGGGTAATTTTGGTCGGCCGGCCACTCCTGGGAAGGTTCACCACTGTTCCATGTTTTTGCCATTTGTGGATAATGGCTGTCACTGTGGTTCGCTGGAGTCCCAAAGCTTTAGAAATGGCTTTATAACCTTTACCAGACTGATAGATCTCAATTACTTCTGTTCTCATTTGTTCCTGAATTTCTTTGGATCTTGGCATGATGTCTAGCTTTTGAGGTGCTTTTGGTCTACTTCTCTGTGTCAGGCAGCTCCTATTTAAGTGATTTCTTGATTGAAACAGGTGTGGCAGTAATCAGGAAATTGAACTCAGGTGTGATACACCACAGTTAGGTTATTTCTGAACAAAGGGGCAATTACTTTTTCACACAGGGCCATGTACGTTTGGATTTTTTTTCTCCCTGAATAATAAAAACTATCATTTTAAAACTGCATTTTGTGTTTACTTGTGTTATATTTGACTAATGGTTAAATGTGTTTGATGATCAGAAATATTTTGTGTGACAAACATCCATCCATCCATTTTCTAACCCGCTGAATCCGAATACAGGGTCACGGGGGTCTGCTGGAGCCAATCCCAGCCAACACAGGAACCAATCCTGGGCAGGGTGCCAACCCACCACAGGACACACACCAACACACCCACACACCAAGGCCAATTTAGAATCGCCAAACCACCTAACCTGCATGTCTTTGGATTGTGGGAGGAAACCGGCGCCGGAGGAAACCCACGCAGACACGGGAGAACATGCAAACTCCACGCAGGGAGGACCCGGGAAGCGAACCCGGGTCTCCTAACTGCGAGGCAGCAGCGCTACCACTGCGCCACCGTGCCGCCCTGTGTGACAAACATGCAAAAGAATAAGAAATCAGGAAGGGGGCAAATAGTTTTTCACACCACTGTATATAAACGTCAAATACCACTGACTCATGAAATCTCCCGAACCATGAGGACTTCTAACTTAAAATTTGAAATGTAAGTTTCCCTTGGCCCATAGGTGCTCGCTAAAAAATGGTTTTAAAAATTTCGTGGTTCAAGTGCAAAATGTCTTATAGTTTTTTAGACCCGTTTGTAGGTCTGTCTGCTTTTCACAAGAGATCTTCATTAATGGATTTAGATCAGGTTTATTTCTATAATTTGCTTGAACATTTTGTTGATTTTGCGACTTTCTCATTGCGCTATCATAGTTCCCTTGCGGTACCGATTAATTAGTGCAAATCCAACAGAGACTCGTCGGGCTGCGGTGAGGGGGGCGGGGCTCCTAACTCATGCGTCTGCCTTGGGGCGTAACCTTAACTCCGCTTAGTTAGCGAACAAGAGAACTACTTAATGGATTTAGATCTTTATTTTCTATAATTTGCTTGGACATTCTGTTGATTTTGCAACCTTCTCATTGCACAAAGTATTATAGTTCACTTGCAGTACCGATTTATAAACGCCAATCCGAGAGGGACTCATTGGACTGTGTTGGAGCCAATTTTGTACCCACCTGCACACTTTTCCCTGAATTCCTACTTGTTTAATTCTGATCACTAGCCTCTCATGTGGTATCTTATCAAAAAATCTGAAAATCCAGATAAATAAAATCATGTTGTCTGCATTTGTTGCTTCCTCATAGAATTCCAGAATATATTGTAAGTGAAACACAACTTCCTCACTTGGACCCATGTTAACTGCTCACTAACACTCCTATTCTCATCATGTGCTGCTCGATCTTTTTCTTAATAATTCCTTCTATTAATTTACTTGTGTTGCACATTAAGCTCACTGGCCTATAGTTACTATGATTAGCCTGAGCTCACTTCTAAAATAATGGGATATGATTTGCTAACCTCCACTCTTTTAAAATTTCCCCAGTGTGCAGGGATTTTCAAAAAATATGTGCCAAGTGTTTATACCATATCTGTACTCACAAACATCCTAATACACTTGCAGTTAAATGCGACGTGATCCTGGTGATTTGCTCGATTTTGGCCTGTTTACTCCAAGCAGAACTTCTCCGTCTACAGTTTTCAAGTCACTCAATGCTTCCTTAATAGTCCCTGTTACTTTAGGGAGTTTATTGACTTCTTCACACGTTATACACCTCAATAAAGTGCAAGTATTGTTATGAGCAGGTCAGTCTATGATTCAGCGTGGTCTCTACAGGAAATTGATATAATATGAGACATTGGGCTTCTGTAGAGCTCGGGATTTATCCCAATCTTGAGTTTCCCTGTTGCTTCCTTGTTGGATCAACACAATATTGTAGGGTAGCGGCTGACTCCTCACTCATGTTCAGTTTTTTAGCTTTCTTTAATCGGACCTAGCTAGAGATAATTTATGTCCTTGAATCTTCTATAACAGAGTGTTTTACTCCTAGCCCTGTGCTAGGATAAACTTGTTTTTTGTCCTTGTAGACCAGCGTTTCTCAACCTTTCATAACAGTTTTAATTGCGCCCCTCCTAATGTTTTTTTGAAACCCTAAAAAAGTGTATTCCTATATTTTTTGCTGCCAATATAACGCTACAATTTTTATTATACCTACTTAACTTTTATCGACATTTATCTTACTCTATATTTATTTTTCTAGTATCAGAATGTAGTTTAAGTTAATTTTTTTGGCTTCGATAGATGTATTTTTCATATTTTCAATTCTTGTTTTCTTTTTTTCACATCTTTGCACCCCCTTTTTTGTTACTTCACGCCCCCCTGGTTGAGAACCGCCATTGTAGACTAATAGCCTGTGATTAATATGAAGGTAGACGTCCCTAGTTTTTAGTTTATGGAGGTTCTGACCTGGTATTCTCTGAGTAGAAGAGACAAATCAAGATCTTACTTATCCTCTGGTACATTATGTATGTCTACTAGGACTAGATGTTTTCCATTTATTGGATGTGATCCATTTGTAATCAGGACAGCATTGATTTCTTAGGTAGGACTGGAGGTGTCTTCATGGGTTTTCATCTGGCAGTGTTACTACTTCCAGTACGACACATCATCAGTTGTGTACCCCGGGGTCATTGGGTGTTTCAGCCTTTATCACAATACACCCTTGTCCGAGGACGGCCCACCACAGGTTGATCAGACCTGGGTGCATGCAGCACTGGAGACTCCATGAGCAGCCCATACGGTCTCATTCCTCTTCAGCCACAACCAATGGCTACTTCTTATGGTGGTATCTGCCAGCTCCTTGATGGTGTTCTGCTGAGCCTGCCCACTGACTCCTACCTCCTTCAGCAGCCTCGTGGTGGAACTAGCTACGAAACCCCTGCAGCCCACATCCACTGGATGCACAGACACTTTCCAGCCCCAGTCCTCTGCCTCGTCTGCCAAGTTTGTATATCACATCTTTTTCCTTTTGAATGCCTCATTGATGGCTTCCTTCCATGGGACTGTCATCTCCACAATGAACACATGTCGACAGGATTTAGACCAAAGGACCAGGTCTGGCCACAGGTTTGTTATTGCGATTTCAGGTGGGAAAGTTAGTCTTTGATTTACATCCACTTCCATTTCCCAGTCTCGGGCTGCATTCAGTGGACATGAGACTGGAGACGCTCTTTTGGCCGGCTGCTTCTCCCCCTCATGGACAAAAGACGTTTGTTGCCGAGAGGCAGTCTCAGCTTCCAAGGGAATGGCGTTGGTAGTTACCCTCTTGATCTCCAGTACAGCTGCCAAACTCCTCAACACTTGGTTGTGGCGCCAGGTGTATCTGCCTTGGGTAAGGCTCATCTTGCAACCCACCAGGATGTGTTTAACAGTTGCTGGGGCAGCACACTAGAGACAGGCTGGATCCTCTCCAAACCAAAAATGCAAGTTTGTTGGAGAGGGCAGGACATCATATGTGGCTCTGATGGTAAAGCTCAGCATATTGGACTCCATGTTCCACAGCTTGCTCCAAGTGATCTTTCTGCTCTCCACACCATCCCACTTCATTAAGCAGCCTTGCTTGGCTTGGGACACAGCCCTAGCACATCTGCCCACTTCCTCCTGGTGGTGTACGTCCTCTATCTCCAGGCGTTGCCATTCTAACGGGTTTGCTTCTGCCATGTGGGTGTTGTATGCAGGCCTAGGCCTCCTCTGCTGGTCTGGACTTGTCCCAATATGTCCCGATGTCTCAGGGCATCCTTTGCCTGTGCCACTGCTGCTCCTGGCCTCCACCTCATCCATGTTACCAAGGTTGGAGCAGCGCCTCTGACCTAGGGATCTCTAGATTCCGTGAGGGTGGTTTCAAGGCTTGCTTTGTGGCATTTGTACTCTTCTACCAGGCTTGATATTGGAAGAGAGAGCGCTCCATTGCCATATAGGCCTATGCTACTGAGGCATCAGGGTAATCCAAGCCACCTCCTCAACTGCTCATTCACAAGAAAAGTTTTTCCTCTGACTATGGGTGCTGCTAGGTTTTGATTGTATCAATGTGTTTAGGCTGCTTTGTGGGTATCTTGTTATAAACAAACAGCAGGAGAGGAAGCCCATGGCATTTTCAGGACGTTGATATTTATATTGTTGTGATGTGAAATTTTGCGTACAACTTGATAAATATTTTTTATGTCTTTATTTGTAACTTAGGCAAAGCAATGTAAAATTAGTATTACATTACTGAGAATCATTTATGTTTACCCCCACCTTTTAGGAATGGGTCTCTTTGAATTTTACAATAGAGTGGGTTGGATGCCTCAAACCAGTTTGGCAAGTGCTTCTCTGCTAAAGTCTCTCTGTCAACCCCCACACAAAGCCAGGCTGCCTAACTGCCATGCTTTACCTTAACACATGGTTTGGGGGGAAGGTGTGAAGATGTTCTATCTCCCCCTTGGTCTGAATTATGGTTGGCTTGCATCAGAAGCCTTTAAGTACCATGATGTCTTATTGGCTCTAGGGGTTGGACAGAATACCTATTAATTTGCTCACTCCCTCACTCTCTCTCTTACCATACTGATGAAGGAGCATCTCACACACCATGAACTGAAAAAAGGCAACACAATGAAGAGCACAGCTCAGCAGCCATATTGAGGCGGGCATGTGGCCTGTTCTGAAGAAAGCTGACCACAAATGAGGACTTAACTAGAGACTTTTTAAGTAACTAACAAGTCTGTGTGCCGCCTGAAACTACACGTCAACATTTCTCAGGTTGTATGGTTGCCAATATTCAAATGTACTTTGCAAATTGTTATTATTTATGAATATTACCAATAATACAGCATTTTAATTATAACTTAATTCCTGCTTGTCTTTTACTACACCTAATTGCCTGAGGTTATAGCTGTAGAAGGGAAGGTGGGGAGAAGTTATCTATATATATAATTCACTAAGGCAAGACGACCATGGAAAGCATGCCGGAAGGGGCGTGGATTCACTAAGCCGACAAGTGAGACACCTATGGCGCACGCAGGAAGGAGCCACGCCCACCAACTCCAAGACCATTGAATACGAAGACGACTTGCAGAGACACGCCCACCAACTTAGACGCGACGACACAGAAAAAATGGCATCATTTATATTCGTCTGTCATAGAGGCAACATGCAGCTCCGACCCACGCTGACTGTTCATAGAGGCATATTTCTCGCAGAGGTGAATCGCCATATGCAGCGTGTAAAACGGTTTGCGAGGGGTATCCCATGGGATCCTTAAAACATTCCTTTACAACTGAGGTTAGAACACAATGAAGTAAGCAGTCTTTAAAAAACGAGTTTTCAGTTATGACGCACGACCGCGTGACCACAGCAAACTGTTTTACACGCTACATACAGCAATTCCCATCCGCGACAAACATGCGCCTTCTTAGATGCTCCTGCACTTTGTACACACCCCCCTCCCACATCGCTACTACCGTGGTTGGGTGTCTTGGTGGATTATATATAGAAAGGCAGCCAAAACCGCAGAGAGCAATGAAAAGTCTACGTGAGTCACAGGTGCATCTGAAATCTACAAAGACGGGACGATTGTGTGTTGGTTCGTTCTGTGCATTGGTTAAAGCCCAATGAAGGAAGCAGTCTTTAAAAACCAATAAGCCCTGTGCCTCTGTTTCATTACCGTCTCACCTGCTTCACCAATGCAGGCCCCGCAACAGGGCAGCCAACCGGGTAACCAAAGTCTTTGGGTTCGGGGGGAGTATGGTTACAAAGCTGAAACTTAAAGGAATTGACGGAAGGGCACCACCAGGTGTGAAGCCTTTCGCTTCATTTGACTCAACACAGGAAACCTCACCCGGCCCGGACACAGACAGGATTGACAGATTGATAGCTCTTTCTCGATTCTGTGGGTGGTGGTGCCTGGCAGTTCTTAGTTGGTGGAGCGATTTGGCTGGTTATTCCCGAAAACGAACGAGACTCCCGTTTGCCAAATAGTTACACGACCCAACAGCGGTCGGCTTCCAAATTCTTAGAGGGACAAGTGGCTTTCAGCCACGTGAGATTGAGCATTAACAGGTCTGTGATGCACTTGTATGTCCGGTACTGCACGCGCGCTACACTGAATGGATCAACGTGTGTCTACCCGGCGCGGGGAGCCCATTCGTGATAGAGACCGTGGCTTCCAATTGTTCCCCACGAACGAGAAATTCCCAGTACGTGCGGGTCATACGCTCGCACTGATTACGTCCCTACCCTTTGTAACCCCCTCATGTTCATGTGACTTGGTGGATTATATATAAAAAAGCAGCCGGAACCGCAAAGAACAATGAAAATTCAACGTGGAAACCGACTGAGGCGGTGTTTGGAAAATTAACTGTCAACGTGACTCAAAGGTGCGTGTGGACTGTACACAGACGAAAACGATTTAGGTAGGGAGTTGGGGGCGGGCACATAAGCGGGCAGTGCGTACTGAACGAGCGCCGTTCAACCCCGTCCTTCGCTTTGGAAGGAGAAAGCAAGACGGCGCTTCTCCGGTTTTCAGTCACGGACAATTGTATGTTGGTTCGTAGTGTGCATTGTTGCAATGTTACTTTTCTTGGTGGTTGATTAAATTACGGATTTTTCAAATGTTTATTTTTTCCTCTGTGCTTAAATATCATTTAAAAGGCGGCCTGATTATGCGGCGTATGCTACGCCGCGGGTTGGCTAGTATACTATAATACCTTATAAACAGTGGTAAGTCTGGGAGATTTGAGGCATTCTGATAAAGGCTACATATTAATAATACAAAAGGGGAAAGTAGAGCAATATATTACTCTACCAAGACAAAACAATATATAAAATTGAACAAAGGTTGTGGGGTGTTCTCTCTTTAGGTTTTGAGCACATTATATTACATACAGAATATTGGGGGTGAGGGGTCCTTTGGTGGGATGGATGAACAGATCAGGGTCTTGCCACAATAGATCGGAGGCTTAAACGTCTAAAGCACACGTCCCCACACTCCCTTCCCCCCGATGATACTGTTTCTGAAGTTTTTCTAAATACATGATTTATTACTTCAGAGGTACATGCCTCAGTCTTATATGATCAAATATGAAAGCAAATGACATCAAACGGTTGTTTAAAGTCTGTCCTCATTTTGCTTTCTTTGGTTCAAGTTGATTTTTATTTTGGAGGATACCGACTTAGAATAAACATTGAAATTAAAGTCTTAATGAACGGAATTACAATCACCTACCCCAGCATTAAAACTAGACCAATGGCCTAGAAAAAGTTTCTCATCTATGTCCCCCACCATTTCAATTGACAATTAGCATTACTAGCTGTGCTATGCTTCTGAGATGGGTTGAAATTCAAGTAATCAATGTAGGCCTCAGGTCTTTCCACCATGCAATGCATATGTCTCTGTTATATGTCAACTGGTGAGGAATACATAAAAGCAGTGCTAATGTTTTTTGATGAACCACCTCTTGGAGTGCATAATGCATTTTACTACTACAGATGTTTGTAATGCACCATCTGTTGGAATGAAAGAGACATAGCAAATGGAGATAGATAGATAGATAGATAGATAGATAGATAGATAGATAGATAGATAGATAGATAGATAGATAGATAGATACTTTATTAATCCCAAGGGGAAATTCACATACTCCAGCAGCAGCATACTGATAAGAACAATATTAAATTAAAGAGTGATAAAAATGCAGGTATAACAGACAATAACCTTGTATAATGTTAACGTTTACCCCCGCAGGTGGAATCGAAGAGTCGCATAGTGTGGGGTCTCCTCAGCCTGTCAGTGGAGCAGGTCGCTGAAGATGCTCCTCTCTCTGGAGATGATCCTGTTCAGTGGATTCTCCATGATTGACAGGAGTCTGCTCAGCGCCCGTCGCTCTGCCACGGATGTCAAACTGTCCAGCTCCGTGACTACAATAGAGCCTGCCTTCCTCACCAGTTTGTCCAGGCGTGAGGTGTCCTTCTTCTTTATGCTGCCTCCCCAGCACTCCACCACGTAGAAGAGGGCGCTCGCCACAACCGTCTGATAGAACATCTGCAGCATCTTATTGCAGATGTTGAAGGACGCCAGCCTTCTAATGAAGTATAGTCGGCTCTGTCCTCTCTTACACAGATCATCAGTGTTGGCAGTCCAGTCCAATTTATCATCAGCTGCACTCCCAGGTATTTATAGGTCTGTACCCTCCGCACAGTCACCTCTGATGATCAAGGGGTCCATGAGGGGCCTGGGCCTCCTAAAATCCACCACCAGCTCCTTGGTTTTGCTGGTGTTCAGTTGTAGGTGGTTTGAGTCGCACCATTTAACAAAGTCCTTGATTAGGTTCCTGTACTCCTCCTCCTGCTCACTCCTGATGCAGCCCACGATAGCAGTGTCGTCAGCGAACATTTGCACTTGGCAGGGGCACACAGAAAGACACAGAGGCATTTATTCCTTTTGTTAAGGTGGTTAATATCAAAAATAACATCTTAGAGGATATGTTAAAGTAATCTAAATATATAGGGGGAACCCAACCATGATGCTCACCAGTAAAAGCAGATGAGTAGATGAGACGTGATGAGATGACATTGTAGGAACCCCCCAATAAATTATGGTGTGCGTAGATGTAGTTAATGATTGTTATTTTAATCAGTGCGTCAAAAATCCAATGACGATAACTTAGATAATTTAACTCAGAATGTAGAAATTATGGAGCTGTTACATTTTAGCACATTTCACGGTGTTTTAGCACAGTAAAAAATGAAGACTATTAAATTTAATTACGTCTCTTCTTCCATCATTCTCTAATTATATCATTTTTAATCCATTTGAGAGTGACAAAGTAAAATTTTGTTCAGAAAGGTACATTTTGAAAAAAAAAAATTGAGTTGATCTCCTAGATCTGGTAGTGCCGGAGAAATGGAGCAAATGTAAACGTTAAGGGACTACTTAATCCAGAAATAATATTTTTTGATGTTACTTACTCTGTGTGTTTTGTAGTCATGTCTGAGAAAAATTTTGAATCTCCTGTTTTGTGGAGAATGGAGATAACAAAGTTTCTGTTAAAATGGGTGTTTATGGAGATTAATGCTGGACCAGAGAAAACAGTATAAAAAGGTCTGTGAAAGACTCTCTTGTTATTCATGTCACATAACCCACCCACATGTCAAGTCACCCAGTCATATGCTCACAACAAGCAAAATGCTGGCATTTTTGTTAAACTATTATTAAATAAATTTCCCCAAGCAATGGATGCTGAAGAAGCATGTTGTAAGTGCTATCGTGCACACGTGCCCGCCCGGGAAGCCATAACGGAGGGACAACATGAGAAGAGGCATGACCTGCCAGGATGAGGCTGGATTATTAACTAAGTCAAGGGAAAAGATTAGTGCAAGCACTTGGGGGAGGTTGTTTATCAAGATTGATGTCACTGCTCCGCTGGTGTGGACCCTTTATGGACACTCTCGGGGTCTTTTCATGCCACCAGATGGCACTGCAGACAGAAGGACTCCCTTTTTCAGAAGATTTCCATTTGAGCTAAAAGTGCTTTTAACGTTCAATACCCTGGCACTCCTGGGTCCAACATAAAAGGAAGTCACCCAGCCTCCTCCAGTCAAATAAGAGTCAAGTTTGCACAGCTCACCTGCAGGAGTTAAAGGAGTACAGTAATCCCTCGCTACATCGCGCTTCGACTTTCGCAGCTTCGCTTTATCGTGGATTTTATATGAAAGCATATCTAAATATATAACACAGATTGTTCGCTGCTTCGTGGGTATCTGCGGACAATGGGTCTTTTTCCTTCTGGTACATGCTTCCTCAGTTGGTTTGCCCAGTTGATTTCATACAAGGGACACTATTGGCGGATGGCTGAGAAGCTACCCAATCAGAGCACACAGTTAAGTTTCTGTGTGCTGATTGGCTCAGCGACGGAGCGCCAAGTTTAATTCCGTTGCGTTAACCAGGAAATCTCGTCTCGCTCATTCAGCATCAACGTGTTTCGCTGTGTAAAAAGTTATCTTTTCTGCTCTTTTGTGTTTATCTTTGTGCATAGTCAATCTCTTCGTTATGGCTCAAAAATGATCTGCTCCTGCTACTGCTTCCAAGCGCCAACAGAAGATGCTAACGATTGCCAAAAAGGTAAAAGTTTTGGATATGTTGAAGGAAGGGAACAGCTACACCACTGTAGGACACCATTACGGCATCAATGAGTCCACAATTCTTTTTATTTAAAAAGGAAGAAAAGAATATAAGATCTACGGCCGCAGTGTCCTTTAACCAGGGTGGCAAAACGAGTTGTAAGTGGATGTAATAAGGCAGTAGTCTGGATGGAATCTGCTTTAGGGATTTGAATTGAAGACTGTCGGAAGAAGAACAATGGCGGTGCTACACAGTCGCCTGAAGAGGCACCTTTAGAAGAGCTGTGACGCTCTCCTTTGTTGTGCAGTAAAATTAAACTCATCGTTATCGGACAAGTCGTCGTGTCATTGTTGGTGAGTAACCATAATTAATTTTCTACGTACAGTACTTAGTACATGTACGTACGTTTAGTGTCACTGTACACACATTTTACTGTTTACAATTTTTCTTGCATTGTACGTATTTATTGCTGGTGGCCTGTCTATCGTAATGGCTGTAACATATGTGATATCGGAGACGTTCGATATCGTTAAAATAATATTTAGGTTTTACTGTACATAAACAGTGTGCTTACATACATAATTTCAATGAATCTTAACTAATATCGAAGAGAATACAAAGGGCTTATGCTGTATAACTGTGCAGGGAATATTTATAAACAGTTTATTAGGGCTTAAAATATATAAAAATAACCATACAAACATATGGTTTATACGTCACGGATTTTCACCTTTCGCGGGGGGTTCTGGAACGCAACCCCGGCGATCGAGAAGGGATCACTGTATTGTGAATTGGATATTAAAAGGTATGTCTGGAATAAAAAAAAAATATTTTGTACCCAGGATGGACTTGGTGTGGTTGTGTCTGTGGTTTAGGGGCTTAGTGGGACCTCCTGTCTTTCACAATGTTCAGACAGGGGTCTCGATGAGTGAATGAGAGGAAGGGGTGGCTATTCAGTTCAAAAGCTTGATCGTATGTGAAGGCGTTTCCTGTGTTTGCACTGTTTGGGAGCATTTATTTAACAATATTTTAGCAAAAAATGCATGCTCTTTGCATGTTGTGATTATACGACAGGATGACCTGACATGTGGATTATGTGCAACTAATAATGTGAGATTTTTTCACATACATTTTTACATTGGTCCATCATTGGTCTCCATTGACTCCCATTGTATCAGAAAGTTTGTAATCTCCATTCTTATAAGAGAATTAAACAATTTTTCATTAATCATTATGAACCACATGGGGTCAGTAATATATCAAGAAATATATACTTTTTAGGTGAAGTATTCTTTTAACTTCAAATAAAGCAAGTTTAAAAAAAGAGTTTTGGGTTACAAGAAAACTCCACTATGGTGAACTGGTACAAAATAAATAAAGAAGGTGTGGTACTACAATGAATTCAAGAGAAATAACAAGCATAAGACTTATGAATATATGATGGCCACAGTTAAAAATAAAATTAAAAGGGCCAAAAGAAGCTGAAGAAGAATTTTCTTCTTCTTCTTTTGGCTGCTCCCGTTAGGTGTTGCCACAGCAGATCACCTTCTTCCATATCTTCCTGTCCACATCGTCTGCTCTGTCACACCCATCACCTTCATGTCTTCTCTGACCACATCCATAAACCTCTTCTCCCCTTCCCTGGCAGCTCTATCCCTACCACCCTTCTCTCATTATACCCAGCATCTCTCCTCTGCACATGTCCAAACCAACCCAATCTCGCCTCTCTGACTTTGACTCCCAACCCAACTTGAGCTGACCCTCTAATGTCCTCATTTCTAATTATATCCATCCTCGCCACAGGGGATGCACAAGCCAGTGTGTTTCTTCGTGACGGTCCCAAGCCCGGATAAATGGGGAGGGTTACGTCAGGAAGGGTAAAATTGTGCCAAATCAATATGCGGACAACAATACAAATTGAGGAAGAATGTGGCCAATAATTCAAAAGATAAAAGAAAAAGACTCTTTCAGCATTAGAGCAGCAACAGAAAAGTAAAGGAACCAAAAATGTATAAAGAGCATCATGGAAGACATGAAAGATAATACAACATTCACAGACCCACTTAATCCAGGCGGGACCATACGGGTGAAATCTGTCCTGGCAGCATTGGCCACAGATGGGACACTAATCGATCAGAAGGTCCATTTAGGGTAACTAATTAAATTAAAGTGCAAAAATAGGAAACTGTGAGAAAAATCAAAATGGATGTGCAAACTCTACAGATTTAACTCTTTCAGGGCTGATGTTGACTTTTGTCAAAATTCAGGAGTAGAGGACAGTAATCAGCTGTTAACTGCAACAAAGCTCGCCCCTAACGTTTTATTGTGACTCTCTTTGCTAGAAGGAAAGTTACATAGCATTGTTGATTTTACCTCGATACCGTATGTGTGCGTGAGTAGCGAAGAGCAAATGACCTCTAAAATAACACCAACATCTGGTGAAAGACCAAAGCAAATGTGCAAAGCAAAATATTCCATGGACATTTTATGGAATTTCGTTGAATAGGACTCTGACTTGTCAGACTCCGAGTTTGAAGCAAGTGATCTGGAGATGGAGATCAAAAACGAAAGTGAGGTACCAGCATCATCTAGTCCCTAGCTGATCGTGGTGGTGAACACTTTCGTGTAGGTGATGCACCTATGGCAGCGTTTGTCTGGGAGGACCACCACTTATGATAACAAGAGGTACAAACCATACTGCGTCACACTGCAACCACCACCGCCACCCACCTGCTATGCAAAGACAGCCAGGTAGCTGGACCACCATGCATTCCTGATGACCAGTTTGCATAGAGTTTGCATGTTCTCCCCATGTTTGAGTGTGTTTCCTCCGGGTTCTCCGGTTTCCTCCCACAGTCCAAAGACATGCAGGTTAGGTGCATTGGCAATCTTAAATTGTCCCTAGTGTGTGTGTGTGTGTGAGCGTGCCCTGCCTGGGGTTTGTTTCCTGCCTTGCATCCTGGGTTGGCTAAAATTGGCTCCAGCAGACTCCTGTGACCCTGTAGTTAGGATACAGTGGGTTGGATAATGGATGGATGAAGGATGAGAAAGATGAACAATGCTATTTCCTATCTATCTATCTATCTATCTATCTATCTATCTATCTATCTATCTATCTATCTATCTATCTATCTATCTATCTATCTATCTATCTATTATATAGTGCCTTTCATATCTATCTATCTATCTATCTATCTATCTATCTATCTATCTATCTATCTATCTATCTATCTATCTATCTATCTATCTATCTATCTATCTATCTATCTATCTATCTATCTATCTATCTATCTATCTATCTATCTATGGAATGGCCAATTGGGGGAGGCATCTTGATGGCTGAGGTCTCCAGGACTTGAAACAAATCCAATTCATATCATGTGAAATCATCTACTGTTAAATTCTGCTCTGGACTGAACCCTTCATGTTTCATATGGCCTGTAGTTTTCATTGTAATAGCAATCATTTAATTTTCTGTGCCAGGTAACAGTGGCCACTGGCTCAGAGGCTGGCACCTGATGCCATTCTCTGACCTTCAGAACGCATAGGAAGGTTGCTATAATACCACTCATGATTTTGGTGCTCTCATGTGCAGATCACAGCTAGATACACTTGAATGCAGGTGGTGGGATCTCAATGGTGGGAGACCACTCTACCAGCCAATGAAGTTCTTTAGCATTGTGATTGCACATTTATGAGAATAATTAGTATGTTCCATATATGGATCCTCCATGTGGATGGATGTTTTTTGGGGAAGCATTTCAAGCATGTTCACGTATGAACATTTACAATGAGATTATTATTTATAAATGGTAAATTGCATAGAAATGTATGTGGGTGCCAGGTTTTATGAATCTCATTTTTTTCTGCCGTTAGCATTTTTTTCATACTCAAGTTACTTTCCAGTGTTTCATTTTTACATTAAAGAGACTATTTCTGTTTATTACAGTCCAAAAGGACAAATTAAAATCCATTGTGATTCAATGTATAACAATAAAGTGTGAAGTGGGAATACTTTTTACAGGCAATGAAATTTTAATTACAGGACATGACAAATTATTCCTGAAGAAAGATTTTGAAATGCCACAGATATCATTTCTAAATTATTTATTACAAAGAAGTCACATTCTGTATTTATACTTAATAACAATCAGAAGATTAACAACAACAACATTTATTTCTATAGCACATTTTCATACAAAAAGTAGCTCAAAGTGCTTTACATAATAAAGAAAAGAAAAATAAAAGACAAAATAAGAAATTAAAATAAAACAACATTAGTTAACATAGAAAAGAAGTGAGGTCTGATGGCCAGGGTGGACAGAAAAAACAAAACAAAAAAATCTGTAGGGGTTCCAGGCCACGGGACCGCCCAGTCCCCACTGGGCATTCTACCTAACAAACATTTGGAAACTTTAGACTGACATTTTGTAAGGTTTTATATCAGCATGCAGCCTTCTAATCAAATCCTGTGGGTTGTAGAGTTTCTGTTTCAACATTCAAAAAGGAAAATCAGAAACCCAATGAATCTAAATGTATGATAGTGAGAATGGGAAAGAGAGTTTCAAGTACTGTAATCAACTTCCAGCTGACAATTCCAGACACCCCTTGGACACCCTCTTTAAACTAAAGCGTTTTTTTGGAGTATGAGCTGATTAAAATCTGTCCATGTCATTTCATTCTTTTTACATCTTGCCATTTCTGTGACTGACTATGTGCAAACGTACAGACACCGTCTACGTGTGTGTTGCCAAATAGCAAATGCACAGCTTTGGCTGGAAGTAAAACCTTTTAATGCAACAGCTGCCACGTTTGAAATCAGATCAGAGTTTTTGCATCCTGTAATAATTCCAGACATCATTAAATAGGTTTAATAGTAAGTTATCTGTTTTTCAAAAGAAAGGAAATATAGCCTTCCATATTGCTAAGCATCTGCTATACTGTTGATAAAGAACTGCAGTTGTTGGAGTATGTAATGCTGAGAAAAATGAACAATGCTATTCCTTGTCTATCTATCTATCTATCTATCTATCTATCTATCTATCTATCTATCTATCTATCTATCTATTATATAGTGCCTTTCGTATCTATCTATCTATCTATCTATCTATCTATCTATCTATCTATCTATCTATCTATCTATCTATCTATCTATTATATTGTGCCTTTCACATCTCTCTATCTGTCTGTCTATTATATAGTGCATTTCACATCTATCTATCTATCTATCTATTATACAATGCCTTTCATATCTATCTATCTGTTACCAGCTGTCCCCTGCAGCTCCGCCCACATAGTAGTGAAACAGGACAGTGAGGAGGGCCCCGCCCAGCTCCCAATTCCTGACATCACTCTTCCCCCTCCCTTCAGCCCGCAGCCTCTGTCTCGGATTAGCACCAATATATCACTCTTGCAAACGAACTATGATTCTTAACGTGATGAGAGAAGTCTCAAAATCAACCAGAATGTTCAAGCAAATTATAGAAAAAAAACCCGATCTAAATCTGTCAAGTAGTTCTCTCGTTTGCTAGATAAGTGGAGGAAAGGAATGCCCCGATAGCAAATGCAAATCTTTGGCTGGAAGTAAAAACTTTTAATGCAACAGCTGCCACATTTGAAATCAGATCAGAGTTTTTGCATCCTGTAATAATTCCAGACATCATTAAATAGGTTTAATAGTAAATTATCTCTTTCTCAAAAATAAGAGAAAATAGCCTTCAATATTGCTAAGCATCTCATATACTGTTGATAAGGAACTGCAGTTGTTTGATTATGTAATGGTGAGAAAGAGAGTGGTGCAGTGGGTAGCGATGCTGCCTCGCAGTTAGGAGACCAGGGTTCGCTTTCCGGGTCCTCCCTGTGTGGAGTTTGCATGTTCTCCTCGTGTCTGTGTGGGTTTCCTCCCACAGTCCATAGACATGCAGGTTAGGTGCATTGGTGATCCTAAATTGTCCCTAGTGTCTGTGTGTGTGAGTGAGTGCCCTGTGGTGGGCTGTCACCCTGACCAGGGTTTGCTTCCTGCCTTGCACCCTATGTTGGCTGGGATTGGCTCCTGTGACCCTGTAGTTAGGATATAGTGGGTTGGATAAAGGATGATGAGAAAGATGAACATCTATCGATCTATCATATAGTGCCTTTCATATCTATCTATCTATCTATCTATCTATCTATCTATCTATCTATCTATCTATCTATCTATCTATCTATTATATAGTGCCTTTCATATCTATCTATCTATGGAATGGCAGCTTGATGGCTGAGGTCTCTAGGACTCTAAACAAATTCAATTCATATCATGTGATATAATCTACTGTTAAATTCTGCTCCATACTTGTAATATTTTTATTTTTATACTGTATTGAGGATTACTTGTGCTATGTTCTGTGTATTGTGTTGTATTGATCCTCTTCTTTTTGACACCCACTGCACACCCAACCTACCTGGACAGCAGTTTCTCTTTGAACTGCTTTTCCCAAGGTTTCTTCCATTTTTTTGGGAGTTTTCCTTGTCTTCTTAGAGAGTTAAGGCTGGGGGGCTGTCAAGAGGCAGGGCATGTTAAAGTCCTTTGCGACACTTCTTGTGTGATTTTGGGCTATACAAAAATAATCTATCTATCTATCTATCTATCTATCTATCTATCTATCTATCTATCTATCTATCTATCTATCTATCTATCTATCTATCATTATATAGCACCTTTCACATCTATCTATCTATCTATCTATCTATCTATCTATCTATCTATCTATCTATCTATTATAAAGTGCCTTTCATTTATCTATCTATCTATCTATCTATCTATCTATCTATCTATCTATCTATCTATCTATCTATCTATCTATCTATCTATCTATCATATAGCCCTTTCTATCTATCTATCTATCTATCTATCTCTGTTGTTAGTCATTAGTACTAAAATAGAAGGAATATGATATTTCTAAACTGTCTACTTACTCTTCCCTATTCTGTTTTTCTTCTCTATATCCTTATGTGGTACTTATTGGCATCTAAAGTTGCTTGCCAGCCAATGGAGAAGTCATGTCAAATAACAGAGCACTAGAATTATTGGGTAGAAGGGTCCATTCATCTGATTGGCCAGCCCAGCACTGATTCAGCAGTGAAATGCCCATTAGGGGGAAGGTGTCTAGTTGGCCGAGGTCTTCAGGACTCTAACTGTTTCTGGCCTGTCTTTGACTCCTTTTCTACCATCTGGCTATGGTTTTACAATTTACAGATGGACAGATATTGTTCTTTTTCATTTTTGTTAATTAGTTTCTGCTTTTTTTATATATATTTGAACAATGCTATCTCCTCATATATGATAATTCTGTTTTTAATGAGTTGTATAATCTGTTCTTCCATTCTGCCTTGAGAGTTGTCATGGCCTGCTCTGCACCTTCACATGGTGGGGCACACTGTGGAAGAACCAAGTCGTTTGTACTGTTGGATTGTAATTCTGAGGTAGCTGTGATAGATTGCCCATTTAGCTCTGTGAAGCTCTGTGTTCTCTTTTGTGCGTGGTATTTACCTTTGATACCCATTGCAAGTCCAACCTACCCGGAAGGAGGTCCCTCTCTGAATTGTCTTTCCCAAGGTTTCTTTAACTTCTTTTCTCCTTCAAGGTCAGCAGTTTTTATTTTTTGTCTTCTTTGGGAGTTTAAGGTTGGTGGGCTGTCAAAAAAATAGAACCTGTTAAAGTCCATTAAATGTACTAAGTAATGTCACCACAAAAACTGACTTCATCAGTTTTAATGCGAAAAGATGCCAACAAAAGAAGAGAAGAAGCGGGCCGCAAGTCTTGGAGAAAATACGCTGTGCATTCTATGGTATAATTAGACATTAAGCCCGTTACAATAACAGGCGCTAGAACAGTAGTGCATAAACATTAGTATGAACAGTCTATATTAAATGGCAAGGGACCTTGTATGTGGCTGTAATATGCGTCACTGTATTGTGTGCCTTTCATTTACTGGTTTGCCTGTAATTTTGTCAGACAGTAATACAGTGGAACCTCGGCTCACGACCATGTAACCTGATTTGGCCGTGAACAGAGGTAATTTCCCCCATAGGATTGTATGTAAATACAATTAATCCGTTCCAGACCGTACGAACTGTATGTACATATATTTTTTTAAAGATTTTTAAGCACAAATATAGTTAATTATACCACTGAATGCCCAGCATAATAGTAAACTAAATGTAAAAACATTGAATAACACTAAGAAAACCTTGAACAACAGAGAAAACTAACACTGCAATAGTTTGCGCTACAGCCTTATGACCCGCTCGCTAAAAACACTTTTTTTTGAATGAGTTTTAAGCACAGGTAAAAAAATTAACATTTGAAAAATCCGTAATTTAATAAACAACCAAGAAAAGTAACATTGCAACAATGCACACGCGCGCCTGTGTGTGTGTGTGTGTATGTTTGTCTCTCGTGTGTGTGTGTCTCTCTTAAGTGCATGCCTCTGTGTCTGTGTCTGTGTGTGTGTGTGTCTGTATCACGTGCGCCTGTGTGTGTGTGTGTCTGTCTGTCTGTCTCGTGTGTGTGTGTCTGTCTGTCTGTCTGTCTGTCTCGTGTGTGTGTGTCTGTCTGTCTGGTGTGTGTGTGTGTGTGTGTGTGTCTGTCTGTCTGTCTGTCTCGTGTGTGTGTGTGTGTGTCTGTCTGTCTGTCTCGTGTGTGTGTGTGTTTCTGTCTCGTGTGTGTGTGTGTGTCTGTCTGTCTCACGCGCGCCTGTGTGTGTGTCTGTCTGTCTGTCTCGTGTGTGTGTGTGTCTGTCTCGTGTGTGTGTGTGTGTCTCATGCGTGCCTATGCCTGTGTGTGTGTTTGTCTCACACGCGCCTGTGTGTGTGTGTTTCTGTCTCGCGTGCCTGTGTGTGTGTGTCTGTCTCTCTGCACACAGGGAATGCACAGGAAGAGACTGAACACGTGCCGTGTGGCCCCTCGCATGCGCACTTCACCAGAAGACACACACACCTGGATGCACACAGGGGTTTTATTAAAGAGGATTCACTATATTTGTGCTTAAAAATCTATATTTACATAGAGTTCGTATGGTCTGGAACGGATTAATTGTATTTACATACAATCCTATGGGGGAAATTACTTCGGGTCACGACCAAATTGGGTTACGACCAGAGTTTTGGAATGAATTACGGTCGTGACCCGAGGTTCCACTGTATATTATTTCACTAACAAAAAAATTTTAACCACAAAAATGTCTTTTTCTGACTGAGCAGACTGTACATATTTTTTCTTTACTTAATGCAGTTCAGTAAGGTGAAAGGTCAGGATTGCATCACAACTTAGAGAACTTGAGTAGCTTTGTTTTCCCTGCATTGTTAAACTTGTTACTCCAAGTGTGTAAGGAGTTCACATGGATTTTCCAACTCATTTTTACTGTCTGTCACATAGCATAAGAATTTCTAACTTCTAGCTGCGTCCATTGAATGTGGGCCACTCTTAATATTTTACTCTAAGCATCTCAAAATGGGTGTGGTTACATAGAAGGTTCACCCATATAAGTGGTCACGTATGTCTGCATCCAGTGGGGTGGGTTACTCTCAATATTTCACTTGGCCTCAAAATAATTTTCTTCAAACCTGGTTGTGATTTTACAGAGGCCACTAGCCAGTTTTGGACTCATCTGCACTCACCCCACATTGCCTCCAGCCTGCTCTGATGCCAGGCTACATGGGCTTAGACGTCTACCAAGTTCAAAGACGTTTTCTGAAAGTATGACATGTGCACAGAAGTGTAAGAGGTGAAGGTGTACACTGTCACAGATGAGGTAACATGACTTGTTATTGTATTGATTCACTGCTCATCATTGTCTGAGACATTTTCACTTTGATGTGCTACTTCCACATTACTGTCAAGCCAGCTGTCATTTTCACATTATTCAGTTATTATTTTTATTTTTTTTTTTGCTTCCTTTGCATTAGCTACAGAGTTTTATATTTCATTTTCTTTTCCAAAGCTGACTTTCCACGATCTGATTACAACACATTCCAGTTTTAAAATTTGCACGTTCAAGTTTAGACAAACTCTCTCTATTACTAAATAGGCCTTTTACAGCTTTACATGCTGAAACACTTGAAATATGTTGATTTTTTTATGTCTGGCATGTTAATCTTATTTCTGGTGACGCCTTGCCTCTGAAAATAGAAAAAAAAAAGAAAAAGCTATTTATTGCAGAAAATGGAGAGTGGTACGTCTATCCATCCATCCATCCATTTTCTAACCCGCTGAATCCGAATACAGGGTCACGGGGGTCTGCTGGAGCCAAACCCAGCTAACTCAGGGCGCAAGGCAGGAAACAAACCCCGGGCAGGGTGCCAGCCCACTGCAGAGAGTGGTACAGGCTGCAACAATATTCTGTCACTTTTAACTCAGTTAGACTAACCATTCGTTTTACTGAATCAGCACACAACTCCGGCATTATCTTTGCCACCAGTATGTCTTTTAAAACTCATATTTCAAATTGCAAATTACAATTTTATACTCTTCTTGAAGGCACAGTCATTGGAGTGGAGCAACTAAGCATTTCTCTGTAAATTGTACCGTAAGTATAATTTTTATGTGACAAATAAAATGTGATTTGATTTTTTTTTTTTTATTTGATTATCACAAATCTGTTTTTTTCCACTTTAAATATTTTAGAAAATATAGACACAAAGGTGGATGAGTTTAAATACTTGAGATCAACAGTACAGAGTAACGGGGATTGTGGAAGAGAGGTGAAGAAGAGAGTGCAGGCAGGGTGGAGTGGGTGGAAAAGAGTGTCTGGAGTGATTGGTGACAGACGGGTATCAGCAAGAGTGAAAGGGAAGGTCTACAGGACGGTAGTGAGACCAGCTGTGTTATATGGGCTGGAGACGGTGGCACAGGAGACAGAGCTGGAGGTGGCAGAGTTAAAGATGCTAAGATTTGGGGGTGACGAGGATGGACAGGATTAGAAATGAGGACATTAGAGGGTCAGCTCAGGTTGGGAGACTTGGGAGTCAGAGAGGTAAGATTGTGTTGGTTTGGACTTGTGCAGAGGAGAGATGATGGGTATACTGGGAGAAGGGTGATAGGGATAGAGCTGACAGGCAAGAGGAGAAGAGGAAGGCCTAAGAGAAGGTTTATGGATTTGCTGAGAAAGGACATGCAGGTGATGCGTGTAACAGAGCGAGATGGAGAGGACAGAAAGATATGGAAGATGATCCACTGTGGCGACCCCTAACGGGAGCAGCCGAAAGAAGAAGAGGAAAATATAGGCACTTTCTAAATAAAGAGGTTATGATGGGAATGAAAGTACAGGGGAAGAGAAAGCAAGGAAGGTCAAAGTGGAGGTGGATGGATGAAGTAAAAAAGATTTGAAGAAAAAGGGTCTGACTGACGAGAAGGTGCAGCCGGCAGGACTGAGATGTGTGGAGAAGATTGTTATGTACTAACATATGGTTACATGTTTTATTATTGTTTTTGTTGACTTTGTATTATTATGTTTTATATTTTTATGTCATTGATCATATTTATTATTGTTTAATTATGCACTGTCTCTTATAGCTTATTTAGTTTCTTGACTTTTCGGGGTGGTGCCTCTGGAGGCAGGGCCACTCTGATGCCACCACTGCTGACTCCTCTCTTTTGCTAATTATGTTGGCTAGGAAGGCTCTCTTCCTGAAGATCATTCATTTGTTTGGGGTATTTGCAAGTACTGTTTTCTGTTTGGAGTTTCAGATTGTTTTGATATTACTCATTCTGAACTGTGTATTAGGATGAGTTTACTGTACAACTACGTTTTACACAACTCCTTTTTTTCTATTTATGCATTTCTGAGCATTATTGTTTTTTTGTAAATTATATTTGATTTATAGGTCCTTTGTTGCCCTTTTTGTTCACAAGCCAGGGGTTGTCCGTTATCCTCCCTCCTCTGCGGATTTAAAAAAAATATTTGTGGACATTTCATGTTCTTTTACCATCTTCTGGATTTTGCTTCACTTAGCAGATAGTGTTTGAGGCCTTTATGAATTAAGGTATACCTGTATTGGGCAGGTTGCTCAAGGTCCTGGCCTGCTTCTTTGCCAATTTTTGGAAGTCTTATACTCATTCTGCCTTTATGAAGCCCTCACTTCATAACAGAAATGAATTAATGGATATTTTTCTTGTAGGACTGAATACTGCAATACATTCACAAGTTGTTCAAACCTTTCTGTTTGCAGCTTAAAGTCCATTCAAAATGCTGCTAAAGTATCAGCATCCAATCAATGCATTTTATAATTTTGTCCAGCAAGAATGCAACTATGATGAACTTTTTGACTGTGCCAGGAATGAATGTAAAGATTATAATAATAAAATCGCTGATGATGGTGAACAACAGAGGAAGGCTTTGTAGGTTTTAATGCAACTTGCAACGTAAAGGTTGGGTAGTAGTTATACGTCAGCCTATGTTGCTGAAAGCAACTTAAACGTCGGCATCGCACCACACTGTAGACACATGTCTTAACGGTTGTTGGCGATATTTATAGCATGCTACAAAAATTAATGATATATTAACATGCAGGCTGTTTTTGCCCTCCAGGACCACCGCTCCTCTTGCTACAGATTTTCTTTTATAGGTGAATGCTGTATTTGTCCCTTAAATTTTTTCACTTTTTTATAAAGTTGCTGACCTCCAATTCGATGTTAGCCAATATTTTGCACCGCCATTAGACCTTTGTGAAGAGGTATCATATAAATGTGTATATTTTCTAACTTCTTTGACAAGTCATTCCTCAGTCTGTACCATGTTAAATCGGAATAATGGAAAATGAATGGAAACGCACTTCAGGAGATATGTAGTCACTCACCTGGCCGATTAGAGTCATAGGGAACTGAGTAGGGTATATGTCGATGTGTGTCAGGCTAAGCCATAGGCTATGTTGGCTGTGCCATAGCTATGGTGTAGGCTCAACTCAGAAGGATAAATTAGCTTTCAGCCCATTAAAGAGCTGCTTCGACGTTGAATTAAAATGAGCTGTTAGCAAAGGATTCCATCTCTCCAGCTGCACTCCTGTTGCCATGTTGAACATTTAATTTTACTTTGCCACATCTGTGTCTCCTAATCAATGCCATTTTGAAGGTTACCATTATTATTGTTGTTGTTGTTTGATTATTATCTATCTTGTAGCCAATAATTGTTGGCTTCTTCTCTCGATCTTATATGATATGCTGGTGCACATCCATATTGTATAGGGTGGTGCAGATCTAATTATGCAATTTTCATTACTCTATAACTTATTAAGTATATTACATAGAAAATCACCCGAAAAATCCCGGACCATCGAGAAGTGTGCAAACTGACAACATGAAGAATCGTCTTCGTGCCGAACTGGAATCGTCCCCGCATAAATCAAAGTCATCCAGACGATCTGGATCTGCATAATTAGATCTGGACCACCCTGTATTGTATATATGCTGAGTATGCCATTTTTTTTACATTTTGTAAATTTATGGAAATCTGTTTAAGCTATCATTTGCATTGTTTGTAAAAAGTATTTTAAGTTTGCGTATTTAGTTATGGACAGGACAGGTACCCTTTAGCTTGCAGGACAGAGTTTGACTTAGCCAGGGTATGTAGAGAAGTATCCAAGTGCAGTGATACAACTGAGATTCATTTGGCATTCAGTTTTATATTATACTAGCCATTCCTCACGGCTTTGCCCGCGTATTAGTGAAACAGGACAGTGAGGAGGCCCCGCCCCGCCTCGCCCAGCTCCCTACTCCTGACTCCTGACATCACTCTTCCCCCTCCCTTTGGCCCGCAGCCTCTCTCTCCGATTAGCGCGAATATATCGCTCCTACAAGTGAACTATGATTCTTAGCGCAATGAAAGAAGTTGTAAAATCAACCGGAATGTTCAAGCAAATTATAGAAAATAAAAGATCTAAATCTGTTAAGGAGTTCTCTCATTCGCTAGCTAAGCGGAGCTAAGGTTACGCCCCGAGGCAGACGCGTGAGTGAGGAGCCCCGCCCCCCTCCCCGCAGCCCGATGAGTCTCTCTCAGATTTGTGTTAATAAATCGGTACCACAAGTGAACTATTATACTTAGCGTGATGAGAAAGTCGCAAAATCAACGGAATGTTCAAGCAAATATAGAAAAAAACCCGATCTAAGTAGTTTTCTTGTGAAAAGTGGACAGACATACAAACGGGTCTAAAAAACTATAAGAAATTTCATGCTTGTTCCATGATTTCAAATTTCAAGTCCCAAGTCCTCATGGTTTGGGAGATTTCGTGATGAGTGAGTCCGTGGTATTTGGCTTTTAAATATATAGATTTGAATTTTTTTGAAGTCCTATTTTGAGTTGTATTGTTTTAAAGATAACAATTAGTGAAGTTTTTACTACTTCACATTTTTTTCCAAAAATAATATTTATTTTTGTCCGATGTTCAGAAAATGCACTGTATCACGAAGCTTGTATAGCATTATTAATTGTATTTGAACTAAGTTAACCATCTCATTCCAGTAAAAGAGGGGGTTGATGGGTGGCAAAAATGCTCCTATCCTCAGCTGTCATTATGTAACACGCCACCCCTCATTTCATGGATTTTCAAAATAGAAGGTCAAAGGTTTAGCTACAGGGCCCAAAACTGTAGAACAATCTGCATTCTTATGTAAGCGATGCCCCCTTCAATCCCATTTCTCAAATTTAATCCATAATACCTTGACTAGAACTGCTGATTAGCTGTGCATATTGTATCTCTGTTAGTCAGTTGTACAAAAATATAAATATTATTATCTAATATATAAAGCAGAGTCGATGTGTGTATGTATGTTTGTTTGTCCGCCATACAAATCTGCATGGGGCATCCGATCGGCACCTTTGTGACCAGGAGAAGGTCATGGGGTATGTTTGGTTGGGAAAAATGTTTGTGGTGAACCGCAGGGCACCTTTTCACTGACACAACATTCGCTACACGTCCCCATACATATCATCGACAAGATGGTCGCACGTTGCAACAGACGTTCACCAAGGCGCCACCTAGTGGCAGCTTTGTTCTGTGTGCGTCGCTCTTTACCCATGTTTCTTTAAATTGCCAAGAGATGGCACAAGTGTCCAAGTATGAGAAGGCCGACTGCTTTGATCGGGTGAAGGGGAATTGCCATATGGATGTAAAACTTGAACGACCCAGTAAGCGTGACGCTGACACACCAGCGTTTCTGCATGTCACACTCCTACACACACTAATAGTTCTGTATTTCATTCGCCAACGTCTGTTATATGCAAGCACGTTTGAACAGAGACTTGCCTTAAAAAGACAGCATCCTTCCCCCACCATTTTCCCCAGACACAGCACCAGTCGTATGTCACTTCTCTCTGTAGTTACCATCGCCAGCGTCAATTAGATGGCATCACGGTTCAACACAGACACTCCTTACAAACAGACCACCCCGCCCCACCATTTTTCCCAGTATGGTTTCAGTGCTACTCTTTCTCACTGGCTTTCCGTATTTGTGGTACTATTTTCTCGCTTTCCGACTCACAGTACGATTTCAGTGTCGCTCTTTCTGACTGATTGGTGCTGTTTGTTCGCTTTCCGGCGTATTGTAAATAAGGTAAATTCATCTCACTGTGGTACTTATTCCGTACGTAATACCATGTAACACATTATAATTGTCCTGCTTTTTGCTAATATACCCATGCCACCGATAAAAAGACGTAGAATTGGAAGGTCCACTTCAGATGCCAGAAGAAAGTCTATTTCAAGGGCGTCTGAAATGCCACAGCAGACAGAATCCAGAGTGGAGCAACTTACAATAAAATGTCAATCAGAAGACTGTTTGCTCTATTTCTATGTTCTGTTTCTCTAATTTGGGAAATTCTCCGGGTATAGATTCCTGGGCAACGCCGGGTACTCCTGCTAGTATATATATATATATATATATATATTGTCACGCATGGGCGAGTAGGAGGCCGGCGGACCACCGCTTCAAGGACGCTTGTCGGTAGGGAATGGCGGGTACTAACCTTTCTGCTCTCTTTCAGGAAAAAGACGCCCGCCGCCATAACCTGACCGCACCACGTCCACTTCTGCCCTTCCTCCGCCATCTTCCCTGACGTCACGAATCCCGTCATCCCTCACGCCTCCTTCCCAGCATTCCTCCACTTCCGCTCCTCCTATATAAAATGGCGGCGCTTGTGAAGGCGTCGGCGCATAAGCAAATTATTTTGTTTATCTTTTGACCTGTTTTGTAAAAAAGAATTATAGTTGTTACAGTATACGGGGCCGGAAACCCCAACCCTTCATGCTGTGTTGTCTTTACTTTTACAGTGGCGTAGTCGGCAGGATAACTGCACTGAAGAAACGACAAGAATGACTGAAAGGCAGGACCTCAACACCGTGCTGCAGGGCATGACTGCCCAGATCCAGTCCCTGCAGCAAGCACAGGCTACTACTACCCGGGAGCTGGAGGCGCTGGCGAAACTCGCGGATGCCGAGAGGGTAAGGGCCGAACCGCCTCGTCCAAAACCTCCGTCCCTTGTACCTATGACGGAGGCGGACGACATCGAGTCCTACTTGGGGATCTTTGAGAGGATGGCCACCCGGAACCTAAAGGGGCCCGCGCAGCGAGCCTATTATGACCTCCCTGAGGAGGAGGCCGCGGACTATAAGCTCCTGAAACGGGAGATCCTGGCGCGCTACGGCATTACGCCGAGCCAGCAGGCGAGTGAATGGCGGGCTGGCAGTTTGACCCCGAGAAGCCGGCCCGAGCACAGGCCTTCGACTTCTGGGGCAAAATGGGCCGGTGGCTACGGCCCGAGGGCCCTCAAGCCCGGAAGGTCGTTGAACAGGTGGCCTGTGAGGGCCTGGTCAACGCACTGCCCGGCCCCCTCGCCCAGCAGGTTCGGCGCCACCCCTATACGGACATGCCAGGACTCCTGGAAGTCCTGGAGCGCCAGCTCGCGGTCTTCCGAGCCGGGGGGGCAGAAAGGCAAGCTCGCTGGAACCGCCGGACGGGCGGCCACCCCGAGCCCTCTCGACGCTGCAGAAGCACCTCCCAGATCCCGAGAAAAGCCGGCCTCTCCGCGCTGTTACAAGTGTGGGGAGACCGGCCACCTGCTACCAACCTGCCCACTGCACACCCCCATGGAGCCGATGGACTGCACCTGACCTCGGCGAAAGGTACTGTACTCCGCCGCACCCCTTGGCAAGTCCAACACGGGAGTGGTATTAGTAAACGGGCACTCGGTGGTGGCTCTTCGACTCGCAGCAACATAACCATTGTCGCTCGCCGTTATGTCTTACCGCGACAGTGGCTACACAAACATGTACGGGTCACTTGTGTACACGGAGAGACCAGGGCTTACCGTTCCGCAGCATGCTATCTTTCCTGGAGGGGGGATTTGTCCAAACTGATGGTCGCGGTGTTGCCCGAACCCCCCTTTCCAGTGATCCTGGGACAAGACTGGTCGCAAAGAAAAGCGGTAAGCCACGCACCACTCCTGGGGCCTCTCTGGGTCTGGCTATGGAGGGACAAGGCACCCTTCCCGCGGTCTCCACGCCATGCACTGAGGCAAGCCAAAATGGCGCAGGCACAAGGGGGGTGGTTTCTCAGACCACGCGCCCTGAGCCGGGACCTCCCACCGGCGAAGGGACGAGCCAAGGAGCACATCCCCCCAGCCCTTCGTTAGATCCCCTGAGCAGCCTGGACCACCAGTTTCGCCCCACGCCTGCCTCATTTAAGAGGGAACAATGGAATGACGATTCCCTGCGCTTTGCCAGGAATGCGATTGTTCTGCCAGGCAGCTCGCAAGTGGACGGTTCCATACCACGTGGCCCCTTCTTTGTCTTGGAAAATGATCTGTTGTATCGGGTCGCAACTCACGAGGGCGAGGTGCGGAAGCTGCTGCTAGTTCCGCTGCACCTTCCGGCGGGAGGTATGCGAACTGGCTCACGCACACCTCTTAGGTGCCCACCTTGGGGCCGAGAAAACACTGGAGAGGATCAAGCTCCGGTTTTACTGGCCCGGGATCAACGAGGAGGTCCGGCGCTTCTGTCAGTCCTGTCCGGACTGCCAGATTCGCCAGATTCCTAGGAGGGACCGTGCTCCTCTCGTCCCGATACCCCTGATAGATGTCCCTTTGACCGGATAGGGTCGACTTAGTAGGACCTCTGGAGCCCTCCAACCGCGGCCATAAGTATATATTGGTTATGTTTGATTATGCGACCCGATACCCAGAGGCGGTTCCCCTGCGCTCCGCTACCACCAAAAACATCGCGACGGGAACTTGTCAACCTCTTCTCGTGAGTGGGTATCCCTAAAGAAGTCCTCACGGACCAGGGTACTCCCTTCACTTCAGATACGTTCAGGGAGGTTGCCAGATTACTGAGAATAAAGCACCTGAAGACGTCTGTCTACCACCCCCAAACAGACGGTCTGGTAGAACGTTTTAACCAGACGCTTAAACAGATGCTTCGCAAGGTAGTCAACGCTGATGGCAGGGATTGGGACCAACTCCTTCCCTCGTGCTCTTTGCCTACCGGGAGGTACCCCAGGCCTCTACGGGCTTCTCCCCTTTTGAACTGTTATATGGGCGACAACCCCGGGGACTGTTGGATATCCTAAAAGAAGGTTGGGAGGCCGAGGCCCTTCCCTCCTCTAATATATTGGAGTATGTAGCGCAACTGCGCGACAGGCTCACCAAAATCAGGCCTCTCCTCAAAGAACACGTGACTCGTGCGCAGGCAGCGCAGGCCCGGTGCTACAACCGCAACTCTGTCCTCCGGGAATTCCACCCGGGGATCGAGTGATGGTACTCGTTCCCACCTCCCACTCCAAATTACTAGCTCACTGGTTGGGGCCATACGAGGTTAAGGAGAGGAAGGGGCTCGTCGACTATTTAGTCAAGCAACCTAATCGTCGACCGAGCGAGAGGATCTATCATGTTAATTTGTTAAAGCCATGGAAGGAGCGGGAAGAGACTCCCGAAACACATAGATCCCTCTCCTGTTCGCTAGCACGGTTGCCCTTAACCTCGGCGACGAGCTAACGCCCATACAACGGCAGGAGATTGCCCAGGCCATCTTCGCCATCCCCGAGGTGGTGAGCGAGTCCCCAGGCCGGACTGCGCTGATTGCCCACGATATAGTCACGGAACCCGGAGTAGTCGTCCGGGAGAGGCCATACAGACTCCCGAGGCAAAACGCGCCGAGGTGGAACTGGAGGTACAGCGGATGCTGGACTCGGACATCATCGAGGAAAGCCACAGCCCCTGGTCCAGTCCGATTGTCCTCGTTCCTAAGCCGGACGGGTCTTGGAGATTCTGTAACGACTTTAGACATCTGAACCAGGTCTCCAAGTTTGATGCCTACCCTATGCCCCGCATTGACGACCTCCTCGAGCGGCTGGGTGCGGCTCGATATCTGACTTCTCTTGATATGACAAAAGGGTATTGGCAAATTCCCTTAACGGCATCTGCAAAAGAAAAAACTGCCTTTAGCACCTCTGGCAATACAAGGTCCTCCCATTTGGGCTGCACGGGGCCCCTGCGACCTTTCAACGTCTGGTGGATAGAGTGCTGAAGCCCCACCAGTCCTATAGTGCCGCCTACCTGGATGACGTCGTCATCTATTCCGGCACCTGGGAGGAACATCTATTGCAGCTCTGGCTGTCCTCGCGACGCTGGCTAAAGCCGGCCTCCGTATTAACCCCCGTAAATGTTTCTTTGGCTTGAAGGAGGCCAAGTATTTAGGCTACCTTGTGGGACGAGGACAGGTGAGACCCCAGTGTTCCAAAGTCAAAGACATTCTGGAATGGCCCCGTCCGAATACTAAGAGACAGGTGCAGGCTTTCTTGGGGCTAGCGGGTACTACCGCGGTTCGTGCCCCGTTTCTCCGAAAGGGCAGCACCCTTGACTAGCTTGACGAAGAAGGGCGCTCCCCTGCATGTGGTATGGGACGACAAGGCAGAACACGTATTTAGTGACCTAAAGCAGGCCCTTACGTCGGCACCTGTATTGCGGACCCCAGATTTTGGGCTACCCTTTATCCTCCAGACCGACGCTTCGGACACAGGCCTCGGCGCCGTGTTGAGCCAAAGCGTTGATGGTGTCGAACACCCCGTGATGTACCTGAGCCGGAAATTGTTGGACCGAGAGACCCGGTACGCGGCGGAGGAGAGGGAAGCCCTGGCTATTAAGTGGGCCGTGACTTATCTCCGGTATTACCTGTTGGGTCGCGAATTCACTCTGGTGACTGACCACGCTGCGCTTCAGTGGATGTCCCTTCACAAGGAGTCGAATCCGCGGGTCACCAGGTGGTTCCTGGACTTGCAGCCCTATAAGTTTACGGTCACTTATCGCCGCGGCGGCCTTCAGGCCAACGCCGATGCCCTCTCCCGCATCCACGACCTCTCGGTTAGGTCCGCCCGACCGGATGGTCTTGGGCTGAGGGGGTCGTGTCACGCATGGGCAAGTAGGAGGCCGCGGGCGGACCCGAATTCGATTCGAAGGACGTTTGTCGGTAGGGAATGGCGGGGTACTAACCTTTCTGCTCTCTCTTTCAGGAAAAAAGACGCTCCGCCGCCATAACCTGACCGCACCACGTCCACTTCTGCCCTTCCTCCGCCATCTTCCCTGACGTCACGAATCCCGCCATCCCTCACGCCTCCTTCCCAGCATTCCTCCACTTCCGCTCCTCCTATATAAAATACGCGCGCATGTGAAGGCGTCGGCGCATAAGCAAATTATTTTGTTTATCTTTTGACCTGTTTTGTAAAAAAGAATTTAAGTTGTTACAGTATACGGGGCCGGAAACCCCAACCCTTCATGCTGTGTTGTCTTTACTTTTACAATATATATATATATATATATAATATTATGGGCTATGGCCGGCCATTCATCCCAGCCAATACCCCCAGGCCGCCAGGTGGAGCCCTCCCTGCAGCATGGAGGTGCCCTGAATGCCAGCAGGGAATCATGGACAATGGAGTTTTTTTCCACCGCCCTGCTGGATACCACAGGGGCCACTAGAAGGCACTGCAGGGAGGCTCAAGGATTTGTATTCTCCGTATAGCCTGAAGAAAAAGAGGAGTTTTCAACTGACTCGGAAGTGTTGGGTAGTCACATGGACTGAGGGATCAGAAGCACTTCTGGGTCAAGGACTATAAAGGACTGTGGGCAACCTCAGCGTGTGAGCCAAGTTGCGAGGAAGGGTGACTGAGCTGCTGGGAGGTGTGGAGGATTATTGATTATTGCAATTGTATTGTTTATTAGTATTATAGAGTGGAGGGTGCTTTGTCCACATTATTATTATAATAAACCTATTATTTGGACTTTTATCTGGTGTCTGGTGTCTGATCTGAGGGTTCACAGGGAGGACAGCGCCCCCTATCTGTCACAATATATAGTCACACACGCGTGTTTAGGAGACAACTAAAGGGACTGAATAGATGTAATTCCATGCTGGGCTGGGGGTGGCGAAGTGTACTAATTCTCTCTCTCAATCCCTTGCAGACCATTCTCGGGAAATCCCACCTATTTCTGGGGTAGCCAACGACGTCATTTCCATTTCCAAACCTGATGACATCACTTCCTTTACTGGCCTTTAAAGCCGCCATCTTGCTTCCAGTATATCAGTGCTGTTTTGGACTCAGCTTTTCTTGTTAATCAATTTTGCGGCAAAACCTTCTCAAGGACTTTTTGTCATTCATGTAACAATATATATATTGGGCAAAACTAACATTTGCCCAATTTAACATGGCCTTCTCTTAACATCACCTTAATTTATTCCTGATACTCTGTATATCCAATTCATTAAAATAACTATTCATGGTGGCTCTAAAATCCGTACTAATCCCTACTCTCTCTGCTGTTTCTTTTCCCTGTGATCGCCACCACCTACTCAAAGCAACATGATGTTTATACAGTGATTAAAAGCCAGAAGTCTACATGACCATCATCATCAAATCCTTCCAAGAGAACCCTAAATACTATCTATCTATCTATCTATCTATTATATAGTGCCTTTCACATCTATCTATCTATCTATCTATCTATCTATCTATCTATCTATCTATCTATCTATCTATCATTTAGTGCCTTTCATATCTATCTATCTATCTATCTATCTATCTATCTATCTATTATATAGTGCCTTTCACATCTATCTATCTATCTATCTATCTATCTATCTATCTATCTATCTATCTATCTATCTATCTATCTATCTATCTATTATATAGTGCCTTTCACATCCATCTATCTATCTATCTATCTATCTATCTATCTATTATATAGTGCCTTTCACATCTATCTATCTATCTATCTATCTATTTTTTTTTTTTTTTTTTACAGATGCTACCAGGAAAGACGTGAGATGTTGACTATCTTTGTTGTGAGGGAAAAAAAACAGGAAAAGGATATGAAGAATGTTTAGGTAACTCAGGAAGATGCAGAAAAATGGCAGAATGGGCAACAATTCTGGACCTCCGCAACAGTAATAATTAATCATTTGAAACATGTGGTTTCAAAAACTTCACAGCCAGTCATATAAGAGTGGATAGGCAAGACCTCAAGTCATTATGTTGTAGGTGAGAACAGAGCACCTTAGACACTTGGGATAAGCTACCAAGTAATGTGGTAGGCAGTAGGACTTTAGGGACTTTTAAAACTAGACTTGATGTTTTTCTAGAAGAATTAAGTATGTAGGACTGGCAAACGTTTTTGGGCTTTATTGCCTGCTCTCATTTAGATTGATCTAATGTTATAATGGGGAGGAAGGAGCAATAGTGTTTGATAAAGGACTGCATGGTGATACCTACTGAGGGAGTTACAAACTACTTTTAACAACTTTGGAGGTACAGACCTTGGGTGGCATGGTGGCACAGTGGTAGTGCTGCTGCCTCGCAGTTTGGAGACCTGGGTTTGCTTCCCGGGTCCTTCCTGTGTGGAGTTTGCATGTTCTCCTCATGTCTGCAGGCTGGGTGCATTGGCGATCCTAAAATTGTGCCCAGTGTGTGCTTGGTGTGTGGGTGTGTCTGTGTGTGCCCTGCAGTGGGCTGGTGCCCTGCCCAGGGATTTGTTCCTTCCTTGTGCCCTGTGCTGGCTGGGATTTGCTCCAGCAGACCCCCGTGACCCTGTGTTAGGATGTAGTGGGTTGGACAATGACTGACATGACATGAGGTACAGAACAGGAAAAGAGGGGGCTGCTGACAAATGAAAGGCTGTTAAGATTGGAAGAACAGAAAGTTTAGAAGAGTGGTGTCATAAAAGATGGAGAAGAGGAAGGGGGCAAGTGAGAGCAGCAGAGGAGGAATGAAAATATATGAAGGAAACATTGGTTGCTGTGGCAGGATATCTTCAGACTGAGATGTTTCATGGTGTGAGTCCACTGCAATTCACTGGGTGACAAGAGTGGGATTTGCATTGTGGACAAGTGGAGTGTAGGGTGGACTGACAGCTGAAGTCATCAGGAAGTGCTCTGCTCAACATTGTTCAGAAGCAGTCTGTGTGGGGCTGACTAAAAACACACTGCCAGGAGATCATGGATTCACAGATGGCCACCAATTGTTACAGCAGTGCAAATATTTGAACTGAGATGCTTGGTGGTACAGCTGTAACCTCTCTCTCAGGCAATCCTCTGCATTGTGATTTATTTATTGTTGCAGATGTGAGACAGAGGCCACACAATCATTTGTTCCACTCTTGTGCAAGTTTATTTGTTTCGCTGCAATACAGAATGTGCAATAAAGAGAGTGTCTTACCTGCATGCCTTTAGAGCGGCCATTACAGAATTGATTAAACTTTTAAAACATTAGCATATACTTTATATGAACAGGGTCTCATCACCTACATGCCTTGTGTGAAAGAAAAATGAACTGCTTGCAAGTTGCTAAGGGTTAAAAAACTGGCAAAGCTGTTTTGCTATAATGGCAGGTTATTCATACAGTCGTCTGTCATAAGACAGGGTGCAGTAAGCTGACCGAAGACAATTTCCTTTTTAGAAACTCGTCCGTTAATTCGGCTAACCATTTTCTATTTTGTGTACATTGCAGATGGGCCCCTAAAGAAAGAAAAGTTATCTTTCCTAACAGGAAGGATCTTTAGGGCACCTAAAGCAACTAAAGCATCTGCTTAATGAGGCATAGGGTGAGCATCTTCCGTGCATTAAGCCATTGAAAGTCAGTACACAATCTTAAATCTCCATTTTTCTTCCATACTAATTCAATAGGAGAAGCAAATTCAACATCTGACTACCAAATTATTCCTTTCTCTTCCATCTCATCTAACACTTCTTTTTACCTCCCATAATGTGCTGGTGAGAATCTCTGCTTATATTATTATGGTATTCCCCTATACTTACCCTTTTCTTATTTTCTGCAGGGATAAGTGTGCTCATCAGTTTCATTACCGGGCTGGTCTACACCTTAAGATTAACACACACACATACATACACACATACAGTGGTGTGAAAAACTATTTGCCCCCTTCCTGGTTTCTTATTCTTTTGCATGTTTGTCACACAAAATGTTTCTGATCATCAAACACATTTAACCATTAGTTAAATATAACACAAGTAAACACAAAATGCAGTTTTTAAATGATGGGTTTTATTATTTAGGGAGAAAAAAAATCCAAACCTACATGGCCCTGTGTGAAAAAGTAATTGCCCCCTTGTTAAAAACTAACCTAACTGTGGTGTATCACACCTGAGTTCAATTTCCTGATTACTGCCACACCTGTTTCAATCAAGAAATCACTTCAATAGGAGCTGCCTGACACAGAGAAGTAGACCAAAAGCACCTCAAAAGCTAGACATCATGCCAAGATCCAAAGAAATTCAGGAACAAATGAGAACAGAAGTAATTGAGATCTATCAGTCTGGTAAAGGTTATAAAGCCATTTCTAAAGCTTTGGGACTCCAGCGAACCACAGTGAGAGCCATTATCCACAAATGGCAAAAACATGGAACAGTGGTGAACCTTCCCAGGAGTGGCCGGCCGACCAAAATTACCCCAAGAGCACAGAGACGACTCATCTGAGAGGTCACAAAAGACCCCAGGACAACGTCTAAAGAACTGCAGGCCTCACTTGCCTCAATTAAGGTCAGTGTTCACGACTCCACCATAAGAAAGAGACTGGGCAAAAACGGCCTGCATGGCAGATTTCCAAGACGCAAACCACTGTTAAGCAAAAAGAACATTAGGGCTCGTCTCAATTTTGCTAAGAAACATCTCAATGATTGCCAAGACTTTTGGGAAAATACCTTGTGGACTGATGAGACAAAAGTTGAACTTTTGGAAGGCAAATGTCCCATTACATCTGGCGTAAAAGGAACACAGCATTTCAGAAAAGAACATCATACCAACAGTAAAATATGGTGGTGGTAGTGTGATGGTCTGGGGTTGTTTTGCTGCTTCAGGACCTGGAAGGCTTGCTGTGATAGATGGAACCATTAATTCTACTGTATACCAAAAATCCTGAAGGAGAATGTCCGCCATCTGTTCGTCAACTCAAGCTGAAGCGATCTTGGGTGCTGCAACAGGACAATGACCCAAAACACACCAGCAAATCCACCTCTGAATGGCTGAAGAAAAACAAAATGAAGTCTTTGGAGTGGCCTAGTCAAAGTCCTGACCTGAATCCAATTGAGATGCTATGGCATGACCTTAAAAAGGCGGTTCATGCTAGAAAACCCTCAAATAAAGCTGAATTACAACAATTCTGCAAAGATGAGTGGGCCAAAATTCCTCCAGAGCGCTGTAAAGACTCATTGCAAGTTATCGCAAACGCTTGATTGCAGTTATTGCTGCTAAGGGTGGCCCAACCAGTTATTAGGTTCAGGGGCAATTACTTTTCACACAGGGCCATGTAGGTTTGGATTTTTTTCTCCCTAAATAATAAAAACCATCATTTAAAACTGCATTTTGTGTTTACTTGTGTTATATTTGACTAATGGTTAAATGTGTTTGATGATCGGAAACATTTTGTGTGACAAACATGCAAAAGAATAAGAAATCAGGAAGGGGGCAAATAGTTTTTCACACCACTGTATACACATACACACAGACCCCAAACCACAAACATACTGTGTGAATGAAGCATACACAGCCTGGGAATTGCTGTGAATTTGGCAAAAATACATTGAATTCAATGGGGAAGGAGAAACTGAGCTTGTATGGAGCGGATTATAATGGTGCAACGGACTTTTAAGTGTCCCTGCTGGTTCACCGACTAAATCGCGAGAGAAGCCAAGCGAGTGGGACTCCCTTGCTGCTATTCTTCCTACAAATGCAGGGCGTGATCTTAAGGACTATCTGCGTGCCGTGCTGATGGCATGCCGCATCTCATAATATTGGCTTCTAAAATAAACATTATTATATATGCTTTAAACTAGTAATTCATATTTAATGAAACTTTCGCAATTTTGTCGGCGTGATTTTGACGTCGCGTTTTAATCGCCGCTATTTTGTCGGAGCGCATATGTCTATCGCGCAAATGTCGGGTCACAGTCCCGGCTAGCTAGGAAAGCATCTGCCCACTATGCTGGAACAGTTATTGTGGCAAAAAAATGTGACCTGAACTGTGTAAAGCAACAGTGCTAACCACCTCCCTATATCCTCAATACTTTATGGATTTCTCTTTCTGTTTCCTATATCACTACAACTAACTAATAGTTAGCATTCATCTTAATATAGCATAAGGGCTCAATGTCAGAAACCTGTTCAGGCACACCAGGAAACCAGATAAAGTTCAAGTGAACAACATTTTTTTTTGTTCTTTATTTCGCCTTATACAATTTCTTGTATTAGGAATTTGTTAGTTTTCGCATACACCTTGGGGTAAGAGCACAGGGTTAGCCATTGTACAGTGCCCCTGGAGCAATTACAGGTTAAGAGTCTTGCTCAAGGGCCCAGCAGAGTAGGATTTCTTTTGGCAGTGACGGGGATTTGATCCGGCACCCTTCCAGATACCAACACTGATCCTTAGCCCCAGAGCCACCACTCCACTCCGGATGTACTGAAGGATGACAAAGAGATGACAAAAAAATCAGCAGATGTCCTATAAACGAGAATGGACAGTTGTTACATACACAGAAATATCAAGGGTATAGTCAAAGGTATAAGAAGAACCAGAATATAATATAATTCTGCTGCTCTTAACTGGTTCAGGTCTCTTTCAGTGACTTTTAAATTCCTCTTTTTCGTCTGCTGTTCCTCTTAAATGTGGTGTTCCTCAGGGATCCATTTTGGGTCCTGTTTTATTCTCTATATACCTATTGGAGTGATTTTTAGGAAATTTAACATTTCTTTTCACTGCTATGCTGATGACACTCAGGTTTATATTCCTGTCTGCAACTCTGCAATAAATCAACTGCACAACTGTCTTTCTGAACTAAGATCCATGATGGCTAATAATTGAATCAAAATAAAATGGAGGTCCTTATAGCGGGTCCATCAGCTAAACCCAAACTGGTCTTGGACTTCTCGGCTCTTCCTCTGTCTTTTGCAAACCTCAAGTCCGTAATCTTGGTGTTATCTTTGACAGTAACCTCTCTTTTGAGAAACAAGTTAATTCTGTAGTCAAGAGTTGCTTTTTCCAGCTTCGTCTATTAGGTAAGATCAAGCCTTAATTATCTTCTAGGGATCTTGAGAAAGCTACTCGTGCTTTTATCTTCTCTCGTCTTGATTACTGCAACTCGCTATATTCTGGGATTACCAAATCTCTGATACGCAGGTTACAGTTGGTCCAGAATGCTGCTACTCACTTCCTGGTTGGGGCAAGAAAGTCTGATTCTGTTTCTCCAATATGAGCTTCTTTACACTGGCTGCTGCCTGTCAGTTTGTGAATTGATTTTAAAATCGTGTTGCTAGTTTTTAAATCTTTACATGGACTCGCTCCTGCCTATTTATCTGAACTGTGTGCTTTACTCCAGCCATCTAGAGTGCTTAGATCTTCTGGCCAGTTGTCTCTTGTTGTCCCTCGTACCGAGTGTCAAACTAAAGGGGACAGCTGCTGCTCCTCGCCTGTGGAACTCTTTACCTCGTCACATAAAGGAGTCGTCTGCAATTCAGAACGAGATTAAAGACTCACTTGCATTCTGTGACCTCCAGTAATACTGATGGTTTCCTCATTGTGATTACGTAACATTACTTCTATCCATCCATCCATTATCCAACCCGCTATATCCTATAACTACAGGGTCACGGGGGTCTGCTGGAGCCAATCCCAGCCAACACAGGGCACAAGGCAGGAAACAAACCCTGGGCAGGGCGCCAGCCCACCGCAGGGCAAATTGCTTCTTTTTATTATTTATTTTATTCATGTTAATTTATTTTATTTCTATTTACAGTATGTCATTCATGTTAATTGTTTGTTTTTCTTTAATTCTATTATTGTAAAGCATTTTGGCCACAGCATTCCTATGTTGTTTTAAATGTGCTATATAAATACATTTGACATAATAGACTTTAATTTTATATAAATCATTTGGGTGTAAATCAATGAACCAACCAGAGTTAAATGTATGCATTGATTGACAGTGCATGTACAGTAAATTCAGTAGTTTATAAAATGATCCTCTATTTGTTTTCTCTGTTTTCTCTGACTCTGCTGTAACAGACTGCTTTTGAAGAATGCTCCATCCAAGGCATTTTGCCGACAAATAATTAAAAGATACAATAAGCAGCTTTACTCCTGCCTGATTGCTGATTTGTCCTGTTTAAGATGTCTCTTTCTTTAATAAGATGTTAAATTTCTACCACATACCCACAGATTGTGATGGAAGGGATCAGCATTATGTTCCGTCATCACCCAATCTGTGCTACACAAGGAGGAATATAATATGCCTAACCCAGCAGTGAACATACAACGGTCAATGAATATAAATATTTTCACAATGTTCTCATTTTAGTCAGCTAACGTACCCCTCAAATGAAAATACGGCCATTGTTTTTATATTTTTCTTTTAAGCATGCAGGGTAAAAAACTGGATAAAGTACCCATCAGGTAGTGACATCAAGCATAGGTCTGTATGCTGTAAGTTATTTAAGCCTGTGCAGAGCAGGGATTAACATCCCCATTCAAACGCGGCTGCAACAGCTCCATGTCATGCTGGCCTCGCAAAGCATCATGGGCCAATGGAAAAAAAAAACTTGATTAAAGACAGCCACACCGCAGATTTCCAGTAAAGAAGTTGACAAACAAGGCCACCGATGAACTCAGCAAATTCACTGTGAAAAACACTTTGGCAGAATTCAACACTACTTAATTTAAGCAGAAATCTCTTTCCTTCATTGGGAATTAGTTTATCCTTATTACACTGGTGCAGACCTGCACTATCTGGGATCTTGTCTATTACCCAACACTAATTTTAACCCAAGTCGTGCGTCAGATTAAATTTGTGAAATCTGCAGTGTCATCTATGAGCTATACTTAGCTATAAGAACATCCATCCATCCATTTTCTAACCCGCTGAATCCAGATACAGGTAAATATAGGTAAATATATTTTTAAAATATACTTCAGTGAACAAAAATGACAGGTACCTTGAAATATCTATCCATACATCCATCCATCCTTCCATTATCCAGCCCGCTATATCCCAACTACAGGGTCAGGGGGGTCTGCTGGAGCCAATCCCAGCCAACACAGGGCACAAGGCAGGAACCAATCCTGGGCAGGGTGCCAACCCACCGCAGGACACACACAAACACACCAAGCACACATTAGGGTCAATTTAGAATTGCCAGCCCATCTAACCTGCATGTCTTTGGACTGTGGGAGGAAACCCACGCAGACACGGGGAGAACATGCAAGCTCCACGCAGGGAGGACCCGGGAAGTGAACTGAAGTCTCCAAACTGCGAGGCAGCAGCGCTACCACTGCGCCACCATGCCGCCCCGCTATAAGAACATGACTCCACAAAATAATGATTAGACTTACTCTAATGTATGGTCCGGAAAACGTGTGCTGTGAAATAGCAACAGATAACAACAACAACAACCTCTATTTCTATAGCACATTTCCATACAAATAATGTAGCTCAAAGTGCTTTACATGATGAAGAAAGAGAAAAAATACAAAGTAAGAATTAAAATCAGAAAACACTAACTAACATAGAGTAAGAGTAAGGTCCGATGACCAGGGAGGACAGAAAAACCAAAAAAAGCCTCCAGACGGCTGGAGAGAAAAATAAAATCTGCAGGGGTTCAGAGGCCACAAGACCACCCAGCCCCCTCTAGGCATTCTACCTAACATAAATGATCAGTCCTCATTGTATTTAGGGTTCTCGTGGAAGGACTTGATGATGACGTTCATGTGGACTTCTGGCCTTTAATCCATAAATGTAGGGACATCACGGTGCTTTGATCAGGTGGTGGTGGCGCAGATCACAGAAAACCGGAAAAAGAACAGAAGAGAGAGTAGGGGTTAGTATGGATTTTGGAGCCACCATGAATAGTAATGATAATTAATTGAATATACAGAGCATCAGGATTAAATTAAAATGAAGTTATGAGAAAGCCATGTTAAATTAATGTGTTTTTAGCAGTTTGTTAAAGTGCTCCACCGTAGCCTGATGAATTCCTATAGGCAGGCTATTCCAGATTTCAGGTGCATGACAGAAGAAGGCCACCCGCCTCACCACTTCTTTTAAGTTTTATTCTTGGAATTCTAAGCAGACACTCATTTGAGGATCTGAGGTTACGATTTGGAATATAAGGTGTCAGACATTCAGATATATGAGATGGAGCAGATTATTTAAGGCTTTGTAAACCATTAGCAGGTAACCAATGTAGTGTAGTAACATCAAAACTGGAGAAATGAGCTCAGATTTTCTTTTCCTAGTCAGGATTCTAGCAGCTCCATTCTACACTCGTTGCAGTCGATTGATGTCTTTTTTTGGTTAGTCCTGAGAGGAGTGCGTTACAGTAATCTTGTCGACTGAAAACAAAAGTATAAAGTAATTTCTCAGCATCTTTCAATGATATAAGATGTCTAACTTTTGCTATATTTCTGAAGGGAAAAAATGCTGTCCTAGTGATCTGATTAATATGTGATTTAAAATTCAGGTTACAGTCAACAGTTACCCTTAAATTCTTTACCTCCTTGACTTTTAATCCTAATGCATCAAGTTTATTTCTAATAACCTCATTATATCCATTATTGCCAATCACTAAAATTTCAGTTTTTTCTTTATTTAGCTCGAGAAAATTACTACTCATCCACTCAGAAACACAAGTAAGACATTATGTTAGGGAAACAACAAAGTCAGGGTCATCAGGTGCTATTGATAAATTCAGTTGCGTGTCATCAGCATAGCTGTGGTAGCTCACGTTATGCCCCGAGATAATCTGACCTAACGGAAGCATGTAGATCGAAAAGAGCAGCAGACCCAGGATAGAGCCTTGTGGGACACCATATAGAATACCATGTGTCTTTGAAATATAATTACCACAACTAACAAAGAATTTTCTACATGCCAGGTAGGATTCAAACCAATTTAAGACCCTGCTAGAGAGGCCCACCGATTGACTAAGGCGATTTCTAAGAATATTGTGATCAATGGTGTCAAATGCAGCACTCAGATCTAAGAGGATGAGAACAGATAAATGGCCTCTGTCTGCATTGACCCGCAAGTCATTTACTACTTTAACGAGTGCAGTTTCTGTGCTGTGATTTGTTCTGAATCCCGACTGAAATTTATCAAGAATAGCAGGTTTATTGAGGTGGTCATTTAGCTGCATAATGGCTGCCTTCTATAGAATTTTACTTAAGAAAGGCAGGTTAGAGATGGGTCTAAATAAGTAATCCTTAAGTCTAGATAAGTAATTCTGGAGGTTAAGGAGCTGAAATGCCTAAGAGTTAACCCTGCTGACAGATGGTGTAATAAAGAAATCAGACAGGAGAGGAAAATAAGAACTATTAGACACACAATCGAAGAAATAATTCAGAGATGGGTGATGTGTACATTTGCAAAGTATGGACGAGAGAATTTCAGGAAAATGGTCAGTGCAGTAGGAAGGAGAAAAAGCAGTGAGAGGAAAATTAAGAATGACATGGATAGGGAGCATCAAGGAAGAGAGCTGAGAGATGGACCTTCACTTAGCAAGAGAGAGGTGTGTAGGGCAGTAATAAGATGACTTGATGCCTAACCGGAAAAGGGGAGAAAGAAGAAGAAGAAGAAGAAGAAGAAGGCGGCTTTATTTTTTGGCATGAACAGGATGATTTCTTTCTTGAAAAAATTATATTTTCCTTCCCCGAGTGGGCTGCAGCTGAGATGCAAATTTCCAAAATATCTACAAAATTAAAATCTCAACACAGCAAAATCTACAGATTTTTTTTTTTCAGATTGGATAGACTTCAAGCATTTTAATTATGTTTATATCTGTGCCAAGTTTCACTTGGACTAAGTGACTGTTATTGTGCCCACATACTGTATGTACATAGGCATTGCTTAGAAAGTGATAAAACTGTGTTCAGTGATGCCAAAAAAGTGTCTAAATCTTTTACAAACGCATGGTCAAAATTTTGACTCCGTTATAAGTTTTTCCACACATATTTACTCCTACGGTATATGTAGGCAAAATAAATATTGGCAAAGCTGAGTTGGAAGCATTTATCTTTTTCTGGGACAAAGTCGCGGAGCTTGCCATGATGGATCAGGGCTGCTATAGTTTGTTATTGACGAAGCTCTGCTTGAAGCATTTCAAGCACTCTGGGCCTGCAATCCCTGAAGAACACTACCCTTACAAAAATTATATATATATATATATTGTGAACGCTGGCCCCGGCACAGACAGACGGACAACATATTTTGCACCCACACACCGTTTATTTACACTATATACAATTTCACAAAAGTCACGTGCACTCACGAACCCCAGTGCTGCTGGTACTGAATCCCCCAAAGTCCAGGGCCCACAGTTTCTGTGCCTTGCTTCCTGGCCGCCTCTTGCCCTCTCTCGAGCTCCATCCTACTGCCTCCCGACTTCCACCAACGACTGGAGGGACGCGGCCCCTTTTATGGGGAGCCGGATGGGCTCCAGCTGCTTTCCGGCACTTAACGGTGGCCACACCCCTGTGTGGCGGAAGTGCCGGCTGTGCACCCGGAAGCCGTCCGTGTCTCCCGGTCGTCTTCCCCCTGGCATTTCCTGGTGTGGCGGAAGTGCCGGGCTCCAGGGATAAAAAGGCACTGGGGCGCCGCCTGGCGGTGGCCACGGGTCCCTACAGGGCTGGGCTTCAAAGCCCCCTACCCGAGGCCCCCTGCATAACCAGGACGGACACTCCCACTCGGTCTGGAGGAGGCGCACGCCCTCCTCTGGTCCTCCAAGGTGTCCCGGCCGGGCTCCATCCCCGGCCGAGGACCACACGGGATAAAGCGGCATCGGGGCGCTGCCTGGCGGTGACCGCGGGCCCCTACAGGGTAGGGCTTCCATGCCCTCAACCCGTGGCCGCCAACAGAACCAGGAAGGACGCCCCCTCGTGGTCTGGAGGAGGCACAAGCCACAATATATTCCAATTTACCGGCAAAACACATTTCTTTTAATATAATGTAACATATATGTTGTTCAAATATATATATTTAAGGTTATATCTATCTATATATATTTAAGATTATGTAAGGGAGCATATATTTCCCTTAAAATATTATATCAAAAACATTTCCAAATATATTGTGTATAAGACATGCAATGTCCTGTGTGTTCATGCCCAAGACAGATCATTCATCTTTTATCTTTTGACCTGAGAAAGAGCTAAACCCAGTCTTTCCATTTATCCATCCATCCATTGTCTAACCTGCTAGATCCTAACACAGGGTAACAGGGGTCTGCTGGAGCCAATCCAAGCCAACACAGGTTGCAAGGCAGGAAACAAACCCTGGGCAGGGCACACACACACATACACTAGGGACAATTTAGAATTGCCAATGCACCTTACCTGCATGTCTTTAGACTGTGGGAGGAAATCCACGCAGACACGGGGAGGACATGCAAACTCCACGCAGGGAGGACTCAGTCTTTCCAATGATTGCAAATTATTTTGAACTCCCTTGGACTCATTGAATGCAGTTCAATTCGGTCAGCATACGTAGATTTCAATTTACATCCTTATTGCTGACTTCTACTTGATAAATAATATGTTTATATTTTAAGCTGTTATCACAGTCGGGATTGCACTTGAACATATCTCAAAATACCAAAGAACTCTGAGATAGCTATTGGATGATATTTTCAATGCTAGGTAAATATATTTTTAAAATATACTTCAGTGAACAAAAATGACAGGTACCTTGAAATATCTATCCATACATCCATCCAATTCCATCCATCCTTCCATTATCCAGCCCACTATATCCCAACTACAGGGTCAGGGGGGTTTGCTGGAGACAATCCCAGCCAACACAGGGCGCAAGGCAGGAAACAATCCCCGGGTAGAGCGCCAGCCCACCACAGAAGGTAGCAATATACTTTTAAAAAATATATTTTACATGCATTTCATTTATGTAAGAAGTCATGCGTGCATGTCTGTGGATCACCTTATCAGCTCAGATCAGGTATGCAATACCAATCTTGTCTCTATCCTCTGCAGCTCTGAGAAGGCACCATTTGAGGGTGAATGACTCCGCCCTCATGGCTCTGAGATGCCCCACCCCTTCCAGTCTAAATCAGATAAAAAGGCAGCCAGTTTTGATCCGAACCTACTGCAGGACAGAGTTTCAGAGACAGTCCCTTTAGCAGAGAGCCATCAGAGTTGTTGATTTGTGTGTGTTTATTTTGTGCTTTTGCCATTAAGTATCTGTTTATTTTGCTGTCAAGAGATGTTTATTTTTGTTGATTAGTTATTAAATGGAGTGGCTGGGTTGGCACCCCAACTTTTCTTTGGACTTTCTTTGTCCATCCCTCGTACCCAGCCATGGCAGCACAAAAATAAACTAAATTGAAGATGAGTTGAAGTGTCTTAGGATGACTGATGATCCTCAAAACATCCAGAGACCACAAACAACACTTTCCCTCCACGGAAAGGTAGAAAAATACCTTTTTAACCTTATTAATTGACAATCGTCTTTGCATTGGTTCCTTAACTGATGCATTGTATGGTTATCTTAAATATTGAGGCTAAAAAGAAATTTAGCGAAATTTAGCCGTTGTTATTATTTCTCATGAAAGAAATATCTCTGCTCCTCATTACCCCTCTTTGTATCATATGTGTGTGTGATATATGTAGTGTGGACTCCTTCAGGAAGGTTGTCCCATTCTTTCTACATTGGACAACAATAGCAGAAGGAACCGAATTCCCACGTTGCCATTACTTTAACTGTCAGACAAACAAAATTTGACGGTGGGCCGTTTAAGGGGGCAGTTGAGCTTTAGGCTCGTACACTGTAATGTTGTGAGTTACCTTGTGAGTTTTCTCCTTGTTCTATCCACTGGATGTTTTGTGTTTCTCTTCTCATTGTATTTCCACAGTGAATGGATGTTTTTACTGAGAAGCCTCTTGGTGAGTGGCTGTCAGCTTTTTTTAGTCCCTTCCAAAGAACTGGCAAACAATGAGCTGTGTTTGATTCTCCTGCTGCCTTCTTCCTTAAAAAAGGTAGATAGATAGATAGATAGATAGATAGATAGATAGATAGATAGATAGATAGATAGATAGATAGATAGATAGATATGAAAGGCACTATATAATAGATAGATAGATAGATAGATAGATAGATAGATAGATAGATAGATAGATAGATAGATAGATACAACAACAACAACATTTATTTATATAGCACATTTTCAGACAAACAGTAGCTCAAAGTGCTTTACATAATGAAGAATAGAAAAATAAAAGACACAGTAAGAGAATAAAATAAGTCAACATTAATTAACATAGAATAGGAGTAAGGTCCAATGGCCAGGGGGGACAGTAAAAACAAAAAAACTCCAGACGGCTGGAGAAAAAATAAACTCTGTCGGGATTCCAGACCATGAGACTGCCCAGTCCCCTCTGGGCATTCTACCTAACATAAATGATCAGTCCTCATTGTATTTAGGGTTTTCACGGAAGGACTTGATGATGATGATGGTCATGTAGACTTCTGCCTTTTAATCCATCCATCATTGTTGGAGCATCATGATGCTTTGAAACTGAAAAAAAGAAACAGAAGAGAGAGTAGGGGTCAGTACAGATTTTAGAGCCACTATAGATAGATAGATAGATAGATAGATAGATAGATAGATAGATAGATAGATAGATAGATAGATAGATAGATAGATAGATATGAAAGGCACTATATAATAGATAGATAGATAGATAGATAGATAGATAGATAGATAGATAGATAGATAGATAGATAGATAGATAGATAGATACAGTGGTGTGAAAAACTATTTGCCCCCTTCCTGGTTTCTTATTCTTTTGCATGTTTGTCACACAAAATGTTTCTGATCATCAAACACATTTAACCATTAGTCAAATATAACACAAGTAAACACAAAATGCAGTTTTTAAATGATGGTTTTTATTATTTAGGGAGAAAAAAATCCAAACCTACATGGCCCTGTGTGAAAAAGTAATTGCCCCTTGTTCAAAAATCACCTAACTGTGGTGTATCACACCTGAGTTCAATTTCCTGATTACTGCCACACCTGTTTCAATCAAGAAATCACTTCAATAGGAGCTGCCTGACACAGAGAAGTAGACCAAAAGCACCTCAAAAGCTAGACATCATGCCAAGATCCAAAGAAATTCAGGAACAAATGAGAACAGAAGTCATTGAGATCTATCAGTCTGGTAAAGGTTATAAAGCCATTTCTAAAGCTTTGGGACTCCAGCGAACCACAGTGACAGCCATTATCCACAAATGGCAAAAACATGGAACAGTGGTGAACCTTCCCAGGAGTGGCCGGCCGACCAAAATTACCCCAAGAGCGCAGAGACGACTCATCCGAGAGGTCACAAAGACCCCAGGACAACGTCTAAAGAACTGCAGGCCTCACTTGCCTCAATTAAGGTCAGTGTTCACGACTCCACCATAAGAAAGAGACTGGGCATAAACGGCCTGCATGGCAGATTTCCAAGACACAAACCACTGTTAAGCAAAAAGAACATTAGGGCTCATCTCAATTTTGCTAAGAAACATCTCAATGATTGCCAAGACTTTTGGGAAAAATACCTTGTGGACTGATGAGACAAAAGTTGAACTTTTTGAAAGGCAAATGTCCCGTTACATCTGCCGTAAAAGGAACACAGCATTTCAGAAAAGAACATCATACCAACAGTAAAATATGGTGGTGGTAGTGTGATGGTCTGGGGTTGTTTTGCTGCTTCAGGATCTGGAAGGCTTGCTGTGATAGATGGAACCATGAATTCTACTGTCTACCAAAAATCCTGAAGGAGAATGTCCGGCCATCTGTTCGTCAACTCAAGCTGAAGCGATCTTGGGTGCTGCAACAGGACAATGACCCAAAACACACCAGCAAATCCACCTCTGAATGGCTGAAGAAAAACAAAATGAAGACTTTGAAGTGGCCTAGTCAAAGTCCTGACCTGAATCCAATTGAGATGCTATGGCATGACCTTAAAAAGGCGGTTCATGCTAGAAAACTCTCAAATAAAGCTGAATTACAACAATTCTGCAAAGATGAGTGGGCCAAAATTCCTCCAGAGCGCTGTAAAAGACTCATTGCAAGTTATCGCAAACGCTTGATTGCAGTTATTGCTGCTAAGGGTGGCCCAACCAGTTATTAGGTTCAGGGGCAATTACTTTTTCACACAGGGCCATGTAGGTTTGGATTTTTTCTCCCTAAATAATAAAAACCATCATTTAAAAACTGCATTTTGTGTTTACTTGTGTTATATTTGACTAATGGTTAAATGTGTTTGATGATCGGAAACATTTTGTGTGACAAACATGCAAAAGAATAAGAAATCAGGAAGGGGGCAAATAGTTTTTCACACCACTTTAGATAGATAGATAGTATGGCGGATGGCCGGGTCCCATGCCCGGCCAGAACGCCCCTTCATCATATGTTCCGGGGGAGCAACCATGGGCTGCTCAATACCTCCCCTTGGTGGCAGCCTCCCTGGCTGACAATGGTGCCTTAGCTTCCCGCAGGGCTCCATGGGAGATGCAGTTCTACACAGCCCTGTTGGGATCTGGGGTGGCCGCCAGGGAGGTGCTGCATGGAACCCTGAGCCCAGCTAGATGAGTCTTCAGCCCCACCCAGAAGTGCAACCGGAAACAGGTGATCAAGCACCTGGAACACTTCCAGGTGGGCTATAAAAGGGGCCAGCAACCACCACTCAGTGGCCAGTCAGGACGAGGGGGACGTAACTTTAATGGGAGGATTGGTGGTGCCAGAAGGGAGTGTTGTGTCTTAGCTTGTGCTATTTTGGACTATGTTGTGCCAGTGGAGTTCACAGGGAAAAAGTGCCCCACAGGTGAAGAAAATAAAATTCTTTGTATGTTTTCACACATACCTCTGTGTGAGTCTATGCCGGGTCGGGAGCAATATAGCGCCTTTCTTACAATAGATAGATAGATACTTCATTAACCCCCAAGGGGAAATTTACATACTCCAGCAACAGCATACTGATATCTGATACTTAAAAGAGCTAGAATGCTGCGGTACTGTTAATCTGAAAAAATATTTAATGGTTAGCGAACGCTTTATAAAATGCCATTCTGAATGCTTTCTACCTGATTCTGCTCTTTGCTTCTAAGAAATACACCTTCCCTAGACTTAACATTGCCTCCTCAACTTGTTTTATCACCCTTCCACTGCCTTGGCCAATCATCCGTGAAGACATTGATTCTTAAAATCAACTCCTGCTTGATGGCTGCCAAACGTGAAGAAATGGCCCAGGGGGTGCATTTTCCTGGTACTTGCTGTTCTTGAGGTTGCTTGTCTTCATGTTTAAGTCACGTTGTTTCTTCAAATGGTGTTTTATTATGGTGTTTTGTTCAAAGCCAGCTACAAACAGACATTTGTTACATTTTCCAACCGGGTAAGGCAGGGTAACATCAGACTAAGGATGTGGCTCTAATCCATCTTTAGTCAAGTCTATAAATTTCAGCAACTGCTTTCCCTCTGGTCGCTTTTTCCAGACTGCTTGGTCGTTGGTTACACCTGCAAGCCTGGAGTGTGAGCCACCACGCTATAAAATGGAAATCCTCCACTTCAGCTTGTATGTTTTTATTATTCACAGCAGACAGATATACTCCTTATTGGACCGATTAACTTTTTGAAATGCTATCCTCCAACAAGAAAATGAGATACTGTATTAACCGAACCTCATGGAAATAACTAGTTTTGTGGCGAGTACTTGCTCCTGCGCAGCCGGCCATTGGTCAGACACCATTATGCATTTTCCTACAGCAGAAAGTTAGTTTACAGTGCAACAAAAGTGCTATATTGGCTCCTGACCCGACACAGACTCACACCAGAGGCACATTAAAATAAACCAAAATAAACTTCTTCGTCTTCCCCGTGTCCCACAGGCACAACACTGTCCCAAAGCAGACCACAATAAAACACACACAGTATTTGCACCACCACTCCTCCCGGCAAGCATAGTCCTCCTCCTCCTGACTCAGGAGTCCCAGCTGTAGTACCCCCTGATGGCGCCTGTGGGACCCAACATGGCTGCACCCAACTCCAATTCCCATGGGGCAAACCGGGCCACCGCTCCAGTCAAGTTGGGTTGCCATCAAGTGTCCGGGGGGTGGGGGGTATTGCAAAGTCCATGGCTGCTCCCCCTGAACATATCCCAAAGGGGCACCCCGGGCCGTCCGCCATAACAGGAAGTAATGAGTTCCTGTACAATGTAAACCCCCTGAGTCCCTGGTGGTCCCAGGTCATTTCTGCGTGTTGCCTTGCCATCGCAAAGCAGGAACTGTAATCTTCATGCAAAGAAGAGTGTTGTTGCACACCGACCCCCAAACACCTTACTGTTTTGAAGCAATCACAGTTTTACGGGGGAGATTATTGCTTGGATGAGGGGCATGGGAGGACTCACACCATGGAGGTGGCATTGAAAAGCGATGCTCTGTCTTCGCTGATAACTCTCCAGAGTCCAAACTACTAACAGATTTGGAAGATGGCACCAGTGCTGGGGGTCAACCAATCATCACAAGCCATTACCCATGCCCACCCTCGATAGTTCCTAGTTAAACAAAAAGTACATACCCTGGAGAATGAACTAAAAAACGTAACAGGGTGGTCCAGATCTAATTATGCAGATCCAGATCACGTAGATGACTTTGATTTACGCAGGGACGATTCCAGTTCGGCGCAAAGACGATTCTTCATGTCGTCAGTTCGCACACTTCTCGATGGTCTGGAATTTTTCAGGTGATTTTCTATGTAATAAACTTAATAAGCTAAAGCGTAATGAAAATTGCATAATTAGATCTGGACCACTCTATACAAATGGCCAGAGTTCCCCTGGTGGGAATGCTATAAAAGTTCCTAAGCTTCTAATAAGTCCCTGGTTCCTGAAATTAGTTCCAGCAGTGGAAAAGCACCTAATGACCCCAACCTACCCCACTGGACACACCAAGACTCAGCGCCACATGCCTTCCTGTTTATCAAATTGAAAAGTATTAAATAATTCCTCTTGTCAGCATTTTCGGCTTAAATCATTCACCACAATTTCTTTCCAAAATTTCAACAACCATGTGTGCTTCTGACTCTTTTCTGTTCTGCTGTGATACACGTCCTGAGGGAAAAATTGGGCAACAATTTTCGTAAACATTTATGAAAAATGTCTTTTCTCTGTTAGTGGAAAGTGCAAAAATAAGCTTCATCTAACGTATCAGACGTCCATGATTCAAATTCTTCTCACACCACAAAACTTTTCATTAATATATTCCTAGTCCACAAATGTTATGCAATAATCACATCGGGGATGGTATATGAAATTGTATGTCATCTTTTTTCCATCCATCCATTACCCAACCCGCTATATCCTAACTACAGGGTCACGGGGGTCTGCTGGAGCCAATCCCAGCCAACATAGGGCGTAAGGCACTTAACCTGCAATTGTTGAGCGCTTTGAGTAGTGAGAAAAGCGCGATATAAATGCAAAGAATTAATTAATTAATTGAAGCCAGGAAACAAACCAGCCCACGACAGGGCACACACACCCCAAGCACACACTAGGATCGCCAATGCACCTAACCTGCATGTCTTTGGACTGTGGGAGGAAACCAAAGCAGACACGGGGAGAACATGCAAACTCCACGCAGGGAGCACCCGGGAAGCGATCCCGGGTCTCCTAACTGCGAGGCAGCAGTGCTACCCACTGCACCACCGTGCCACCCACATCATTTTTTTTTTTGTTTAAGTGAAATCCGGCTTTTTCTTATCAATACGTGACTTTCGAATTTAATTGTTCTTGTACCACAATGCTCTTCATTAATAAATTCCAATACCACAAATTTTCCCACGTGTTTATATCACTGTCCTTTCAAAATAGTGACCAAGGAAATTCTGGGCATAGAGTTCTTCTGAAGGCCGTAACAAATAAACAAGAGTCATACGTAAAGCGTACCTCCAGCATTTGCTGCCTGGTTGGTGGCATTTTGAATGAGCTCTGTGCCTGGGGACAGGGCCACCCATTGACTTGGCCTGTGACTACATTTCTAAAGGCGTCCTTTAATTTGGGCTGAGGAAATAAATACATTTCTTTTGCTTTATCCCATCTCCACTTTTAACGGAGGTGTACCTACTGAGGACGTACATCTGCCACAATTGTAAATATTTCTGAAAAATGTTGTTTTGCTTTTAGTAAAAACTGCCAAATTATACACTCCTTCCATTGGCAATAAACACATCAGATTCTCATGAAATTGCATATTTTGGTCAGTGAAATCGTATCTTTTCTTATCAAAACATGCTTTTTGGATTTCAAATCGATAAGCTTTTCATTAATGCAGCGTTTCTCAACCTTTAAGTATTTGCGACCCGAGTTTTCATAACCGTTTTAATCGCGCCCCCCCCCCTAACTTTTTTTGAAAGGAACCCACTAATAACAAATTGTTCTTTTATAATTAATGATATATCATAGATGCATATTTTACTATATCTTAACTTTTATCGACATTTATCTAACTCTAACTCTATCAGAATGTAGTTTAATGTAATTTGTTTGGGATCCAATAGATGTATTTTTCATATTTTCCATTCCTGTTTTCTTTTTTTCACATCTTCGCGCCCCCCTTTTTGTTACTTCGCACCCCCCTAAGGGGGCCCGCCCCACAGTTTGAGAACCACTGACTTAATGCATTCAGATACCATGAATTTTCTCAGTTTCTTATATCAGGGTGCCTTCAAAAGAGTTGAAACTGCCTTTGTCAAGGGTTTACAAAATATTCCACATCTGGCTGTTGCAAAGGTTTCTGCATTAAGTGCGACGTTTACATAAAAAGTCCACAGTCTAAGTGTCTTTTTGTGAAATTAAAAGCAAACAAAAAATGGAAAACTGACGTTTCTGCGAAAGGGTTAAGCATCTTAGTTATTTTCAAATTTGACATACATCAGGACCATACCGTCAAAGATTATGTGCCTCTATGCCTTCCAATCTAATCTACCTAAGAGTTCACTTTTCTATATGTTTGTTTAACAATCTGAGGTCATTTTATTGTCGTACCAGAAATAAAGCAGAGAATTAAGTTAGCTTCCAGGGAATAAATCAGAATAGTTCATTATTTATGTAGCTACGCTAGACCACCATTCGATTTAAATTAAGCAAACACTCATGTTACTTTAACAGCAACTTTGTAAGATTGGCTTTTTAAATATTGGCTAAGGAACTTTAGTTATAAAACGTACAGAGTTCTTCTAAAAGTGTAACAAGGAAGAGTTGTGCGTGAAGTGCACCTCCGACGTTTGCTGCCTGGCTGGTGGCATCTTGAGCGAGCTTTGTACCTGGGGAATATAGGTCACACTTGGCATTTGAGTAAGTTTTATAGTGGCTCCTTAAAATTGAAATGAGAAAATAAGTACATTGATTTTGTTTTACCCCCGTTTTACTTCGGTCCGTGTAGGTTTATGCCGTTCGGCTTTGCCGTGATCGTTCTGTGGCTGTAAAAGCATGTAAGAGATTTAGTGAAGGGAAAAAAAAATGAAGTTATGGGATTAAAATCAGTGCTTGGTCCATGTTTGGTTTTTATGGGTAAAAACAAGCATTTTAAATAAGAACACTGTGTCATGACTCTCTCCATTCTCCCCGCCTGATTTTAAATTAAATAATTTCACTGTATTTAACGGTATATATTAGTCGTATGGGAGAACGCAGCTTAAAGGATGCATACTCCTCTGTAGACGCTTCCGAACCATAAAAGCAATTAAACAACAATCAAAGAAATAAATTCCCCCTAATCGTTTAATATGTTATCTACGCTCGGTTATAACATCTTGTCTGCGGTCGATGAGCTTTAACTTAAGCGTTTGATTAAATCTTTCTGATTGGAGAAGACATCGCAAATTTACCGATTTTAGCATAAAACACGTTAACTTCTCCGTACGTCGTTGTTATTTAATGGGTCCGATTTAAAAGAACTGCAATACGTAGTCGTTTTATCTTTTATTCCCAACATTGTTTATTTACTCTGAAAATCTTATACCCTCTTAAAAAAGAAGTGTTATTCAGTGCCAATTTACCAGGTAGTGTGGTTCCTTGAACCAGTGCTTGACAAATGACCATTTAAATCTGGGAAAAGTTCCTTGCAAATGAATTTGGTTCTTTGGCTTTGAAAGGGATGCTATACTATGTGGGAAACACACAAATTTTACTGATCGAGAAAATCTGAACGTTATGTGTTACTGTAGGCAGCGAGAGTGCTTTTAAGATCAGGAAACCTGGTACTTTACAAATCTCTTATCATCTGTTCGTGGTTATTTATGGAAGCTGCTACTGATCTGGATAGATAGATAGATAGATAGATAGATAGATAGATAGATAGATAGATAGATAGATAGATAGATAGATAGATAGATAGATAGATAGATAGATAGATAGATAGATAGATAGATTCCTGGGACCATCATGTGTATGGTTCTTGTTATAGTATGTGCAGCAAGAGTCCTTTTAAAACCACGAATCCCTCGGCATTTCAGAAATCTGTTATCATCTATACGTTAAGGAAGCTAATTACTGGCTTAAATAAAATAGTTCTTTCTATATATTTAATTTCAATGATTCTATTAGAAACCAGTAATGATTCACCTACGACATCGCTGTGAAGAACCACAGTGGGCCGATTTTTTTTATTTTTAAAAGTGTGGACATGGGCATATTCTGGTTCCACATGCCTTCCCGGATAGGTAAAGAGACCTTAAAATTTTATTTGGCAGGTTATAATGAATGGATCAGCTGAAGGATTTCTGTTCAACGGCACTGCAGGTAATAAGTGATACACGCCACAATATTTTAATTTCAGTCCTTTGCTTAAGCATATCGACCTTATTGGAAATACTAAAAATCTTCGATGAAAATTCTGGAAAAATATTTAATAAAAATAAATTCTGAAGCACTTCAATATATCACACAGTAAAATTGTGTTAATCTATGTTTTTGTCTATGTTCATTCGAGTGATTATATACACTAATGGAACTATAATTACAAGTGTGACTTACAAGCTTATAGCAACAATTAATAATTTAATCAAACATGTTTTATTTTTAACTTCAACATTTCTAACTAAAAAAAAAATCATGCTCATCTCCTATACTCCATCTTTACGGTATTGTCCGGTTCCTCGTAGAATCACTGCTTGACAATCGGCATTTCCCAAATCTGTTATTACCTTTACATTATGGAAGCGATTACCGGTTTAAATAACCACTTCACGTGGTTTCATTCTGGGGTGGTTTCTTTTGCATGTGAAGTTGGGTCTTTGGGCTTTGAAAAGGTTCCTAATAAGTAGACGAAACAGAATATTTTAATGTTTAGTATATGCTAAATGATACGAATATATCGATCAAGGAAACCGCAACTGAACCTTTGTGGTTGTGTGCAGTGAGTTCTTCTAAAATCAGAAAATCATTGCTACTATCCTTTCATGGTTGTGGAGGCTGCAGCTTAGATAGATAGATAGATAGATAGATAGATAGATAGATAGATAGATAGATAGATAGATAGATAGATAGATAGATAGATAGATAGATAGATAGATTTTTATTAAGGCGTTACAAATTTGACATGAATAATTTCATTTTCACTGGAACATAAAACATAATTATTTTCTCGAAATTCTTCAACCTAATTTGTAATTTTGCAATAGACAGATTCCGCTTTCCGTCTGCTATAGATTAGCATCAGTGGTTTACGTGCCCCATCTTATTACACCTTGTTTTCAAAACCGCCACCTTAGCTTGACCCAGGAGAAGTTCTTAACAGACATTTCTTAGACAGGATAGATAGATAGATAGATAGATAGATAGATAGATAGATAGATAGATAGATAGATAGATAGATAGATGAAGGTGCAGCAATAGACAGATAAATGGAACTTAAAAGTGACGATTCTAATTGTATGAGCAGCAAGAGTCCTTTCAAAATCACGAACCCATCGTTGTTTCATAAATCTGTTATTTCTGTTATATTGTAGACCTAAATATATATATATTTTTTTCTGGGTTCGTCATGCGGATGTTACTTTCGGGAACCAAAAATGGTTCCCCTGTGGCATCGCTCTGAAGAACCACTAAGGCACATCCGTGTACTAAAGAGTTAACCGTTCCCTGTTTATTTAGTTCATTTTTTACTTGTTTTAAATAGTAAAAATGAATTTTAACATGCTGTTTTATTAAAAGGTTTAAAAAACAATACAAAGTGAAATAATTCAAATTTAAAACTGCCGTAAGTGTTAAAATGCCCATTTACTAGTCTCTTGCACAGTGCAATTTACTGGAAGGAAGTGCATGTTTCCACATCTAGCTAAACATTATGACACATTAGATTTCAAGTTTTTCACACAACAAATCTGATGATCTCCATATATTTTGATCTCATATTCCAAATCAGTGTTGTTTTTTTTTTAATAGATGCGGGTAACAGAAAAGAAAATACGCTATATTTTGCTTACGTTTATTACTGTTTCAAAATTTTTAACAATCGCATAATTAAACGGCTTAAAAACAACACAGACGGGATTTATTTTAATTACTAAAACGTAAGAAATGCCATACATTCAATTATACTCACTCTTGTATTGTTGCCCACTTTTTCGATTTCAAATTGCGCAGTTAGTATCAACTATTTTTCGTTGTTTTCCATCGCTTGGGTGTGATCAGATATTAAACCACGTTGAACACAGTGATATGAAATTAATAAGGACTGGTGGTCTTTCAAGGGCCCCTGCGCCAATGGAGGCAGTGATGGTTCATTCGTGTTTGGACTCGGGATGCAAATAGATACTCTTGACTTGTGTCGTGCAAAGTTTTTATTTAGTTAAATATGATTTGTCATTAAAAATACCCTAAGAATTTCTTACCAATGTCTCCTATATGAACACGAACGACATCTGGCAGTTTCTATCTTTGCGTGTTAAATTTTGGCTTACACCGCTCCATTACAAAAATTCAGACTTTGAATTCCACTTGGAAAGATCATGAACTAAATACAGAACAGAAGGAAGACTTGTGTTGTTTCTTTTGTAGTGTAATGGAAGATTCTGCATGGCTGTTATGATCGGGTATTAAGCTACTATTTTTACTTTTTGCTTGTTTGTTTCTTTCTCACAAACAGGGTTTTCATTTGAATGCGCTCTAACTTCATCATCTTATACTGAAACGTTTCTCCAAAGAACCGGGGAAACGGAATTAATTTAGGGAACTTTCCTGACTGATTTTAGACAAGGGACTTAATTGCCACACATAATAAACAACAACAGAACATGAAAGCTCTATACATTTAAAAAGATAACAGTCATAGTTCTGTCATTAGTATTTTGCACATTTCATTTTTTGAGCTTTTATACGCATTATACACTGAAAGATAGCTGTCCCGCGTACTTTCCGAATTGCCCCCCATCCCCCTCCGCCTTCCTTCTCGTCTACCGCTGTTTAGTGCTGTCTGTCTGGAGGGGCGTGGCTCAATGCAAAGTGAAGGTCAAGTTAGCACCTAAGATGGCCAGTCAATGTCCACCATTTTCATTGTTTTGAAACAACAATCTCCGCATTCTTGTATTTCTTTTTTTATTTTTCTCAAAGTATTTGCGGTCAACAAACTGATCGTTTAGTGATCAAAACAAAAGACATGTTTAAGAATTATTAGATCAACATCTGAAGTATAGGGAAGCATAACGCGGGAGGCTACCGCTTCAAACTCGTATCTTCTCAGCTATATTAAAACGCCACAGAGTCTGACTTGGAAAGGAAATTAAAAGACAGCCTCAATTAGGCCTAATGTTTTATCACGACCGATTGCCGTAGGAAACAAACCAACATATTTGGTAAGAAAACCGGGGAACTATTTCCTACCTCATAAATCTGTTTAACATTGTGATAGTTAGCGCATATCCGCCGACTTCAGCCATTTATAACAGAATTTTTTTTGAAAAAAAAAAGGGGGTGTAAGTGGACTGACATGAAGTGCCTTGTTAAGTGTTGTCTATGAGGTTTAGGGTGATGTTACTTTTAGAAGGAACATCTTAAGGACATTAACGCGGATTGATTTCAAACCGGGAGCATCATCGTAGTGTTTGATTAAGTCGACATGTGTGCGGCCCTTTTCCGATGTGTTCATTTAAGAGAGACCTGGAAGTATTTGAAAACAGCAACGTTTTTAGCCTTGCTTAGTAGGTTGAGGATTTTTTTCAGGAGTTTAATTGCAGCCGTCTTACACAAATATATAAAGGATTGTGTGGTGCTATTTTTGTAAGATACATTGTTACTATGAGAAGCTTAGTTTATAATGAAATTAGGGAACCTTTAGTGACTTTAAACCGCTGAATTGCAATTGAAATCGTGCAGATGCATAATATGCTAAATTAACACGTAATTAATCCTTCCCCTACTTGTAATAATAATAATAATAATAATAATAATAATAATAATAATAATAATAATAATAATAATTTGTGACAAAATGTACGTACTGCATTTATACCAAAAATACCTCACGGTCGTTCAACTGTGTGTGGAGATACGATCTGCAGATGCAACTTTTGTCCTAATTTAATACCGATGAGTAAAAAACAATATCCTGATCAAGGAAGCGCAATGATTTCTGGCCAAACACGCATTACAGTAACAAAACTGCACTGTTAATTTAAGTCACATGTAATTTGTGAAAAAGACTAGATTGCATCTGAGATACTACGAATTATTTGCATGACACTGTAAGACATTATTCTTTCTTTGTGAAATATTATTTCTGTCATATGGCAAGGACTCGTGCTTACTTTTAACGGCAGCGCGTATCTAGTGTGGTGTGGACACATTTGGAAAATGGCATCTAGTTTATGGAGATAAGGCTGAGTGCGGCATTTTAAACTTACACTTTAATCGTTTAAAAAAGTGCTAGACACAGTTATGCATTCATCTGTTAATCGAGTGTTACATTATTAAAGCTACCGAGACACACGTCTCAGTAATAATACAAAGTTTTATTTCATTTTAAACCGTATGTTGCCTCTCCATAATCCACAGACAGACTGAAGGTGAACAATTTGTTTATAGTCCGTATATTTTAAACATCACCTTTGAAGAAGTGCATTTCTAATTTTATACTCGAACAAGGGTAATGTCGTACATTAAAATCTGCAAGTATGAAGATCTAAATAAATTTAATCAGTAATTCATTCCACAAGCTATTTTTTTCGACAACACCTTTCAAAGTATTCAATTATCCTTCCCTCCATGTTCTGAACCCGTACTGTGTTTGACATGGTCGTCGGTTACAATATAAGCCAATGTATATGAATCTGTCAGATATTTAAATAGTAATTCATTATTAACAAACAACGTGTATTCACTGATACAGCAAATTTTCGTACAAATAAATTGGGAAAATTAAGTGCTATCTATAAAGCTATCCATCTATCTATCTGAACGTATAGGTCAAGGCGCTTTTACAAGTTTGTAAAAAAAAAAAAACAAAATAGCAAATTACAAGTAAAAACATACAACAGTTTAACCAACAATTAAAAATGTATACATACCATGATGGAAAAAGGATAAGTATACATAGGAAAACGTGACATTTTTTAAACTGCATAAATATAAGACTTCCCACAATCCTGGAATGTGCAGGTTTGGGAAATTAATTAATTGAGATTATCCTATTAAACAAAGTTGCAGGGAAATATCTATCTATCTATCTATCTATCTATCTATCTATCTATCTATCTATCTATCTATCTATCTATCTATCTATCTATCTATCTATTAGTTATATAGTGCCTTTTCTATCTATCTATCTATCTATCTATCTATCTATCTATCTATCTATCTATCTATCTATCTATCTATCTATCTATCTATCTATCTATCTATCCTGTCCAAGAAATGTCTGCTAAGAATTTCTCCTGGGTCAAGCTAAGGTGGTGATTTTGAAAACAAGGTTTAATAAGATGGGGAACGAAAACCACTGATGCTAATCTATAGCAGACGGAAAGTGGAATTTGTCTATTGTAAAGTGACAAATTAGGCTGAAGAATTTCGAGAAAATAATTATGTTTTATGTTCCAGTGAAAATGAAATTATTCGTGTCAAATTTGTAATACCTTAATAAAAACTTACAATCATTTGCGACTTGTTTGTAATATAACTAGTAACTATTTTTAAAGTACCTTGAAAAATTAACACTGTATTGGCAAACTTTTTATTTAATTTAATTTACATTTTATCAGCAGTGTAAACTTCACAACAGTAATTGATACATATATAGTACACGTCTTTACCAAATAAAGCTCATCAAAATCTGATAACAAGCAACCTACCGAGTGTATGCATTTAGGGAGTTTTCACATAACAACAGATGATCGAAAAAAGATTCAGCTATCAGTGTCAAAGTATATTGGCTTGCGCGTACTTTATATGCTTACACAAATGACCAAAAGATAAAAGTATTTTGAAAGGATGAAAGAAAAATGAACAATATCAGGAAAGAAACACTTGTGTTTGTGCCCCTCTATCTATCTATCTATCTATCTATCTATCTATCTATCTATCTATCTATCTATTATATAGTGCCTTTCACATCTATCTATCTATCTATCTATCTATCTATCTATCTATCTATCTATCTATCTATCTATCTAAATGTTGTTTTGCGTATTACAGAAAGTTAATTCAAAGTAGTAAATTGTGATAATTTATTTTCAAAACATTATAGATTTGTGTCTTATAATATGACAATTGTGTTAGAGTTGTAAATAAAGTATTATAAAATAAAAAATCTCTATCTATCTATCTATTATATAGTGCCTGTCTGTTCGTCCGACTATATATCTGTCTGCCATAGAACAAGTTTTAAGTTGCAGCGTCGTGATGCATCTTTGTAACTTGGAGGTAATACATATATTCTTAAATCAGAAAACTGCCTTTGAAAGATGTAAAGGACCCATGGGGAAGAACCCACTATAATTTAACCTTATATACACTGGCACTCATGACACATACACACACAAATCAATAATTTGGGGAAAACTATTTTGTAATATAAGTCAGAAAGTATTCTTCAAGTGTGTAGATAACTGCATGTGCCAGTATTTCCTATATACAATATGGATTAGCTGTGTTTATCTTTCTCATCATTACAGACTTCAATAACTGCATTTCTTCACCTGCAGCATAGCAGAGGTTTACTAAATTGAAAGGCAGTTAATGCCTTTTTCCCTTTTTTAACAATCTATGGTAACTCAGAACTTTCAATAAAAAATTGTGATGATATCTGGAGCTATTACAGGATCTGTGATCTGATTTCAAATGTGGCAGCTGTCGCATTTAAAAGGTTTCCCTTTCAGCCAAAGCTTTATATGTGTTATTTGGTAATATAGAGTCACACGATGCCTATATGGATGTACAAAGTCAAACTAACTGGAATGGCAGGATGTAAAAAGAATGAATTGATCAGAGTACAGTATAGCTAAAGCTGTTAAAAAAAAACAAAAAAAAAACAAAAAACGCTTTGGTGGAAAATTGCCAGCTTGGTGTTTGGAACTACGCTGTGGAAACTCAACTCTTAAACCCCTTCTCGATTTCCTATATTTAAATCCATTTATTGATTTTTGCATACTGAGCTCTAAACTCTACCACCCACGAATTTTGTTTGCAAATCTGCATGCTGATAAGAGCGGCAAAAAAGTTCGTTTGCGGTTTCTAAATTTGTGTTTATCTTCAGATATTATGTCTAAATAAGTTTCAATACGAGTGTAAGGAACGAATCTGCCGATCAGAAATTAAACTGAAGGCATCTAACTGAAGGAAGATTTTGATATTCTGTGTTAATAAAATTCTAGCTGTCTATTTTTATAATGCAGATTTTCATATTTTAAAAAATCCCGCATATGAATATCTATCTATCTATCTATCTATCTATCTATCTATCTATCTATCTATCTATCTATCTATCTATCTATCTTCCAGTAAGCGTGTCTGAGTTATTTCAGAAAGTAAGTCTTTAGCCACATCTGCAGTGAAAGTGTTAAAGTAAAAATTTGCCGATTTATAAACTTTGTTCATAAATCGTACAGATCTCTTCACATTTCTTGTGTACCGACCAGAAGGTGAAACAGAGACCCTTCACTCAACCTACATTTAACTTCTATTGTGTTTAGAATGATAATCTATGTAATCGATAGATAGATAGATAGATAGATAGATAGATAGATAGATAGATAGATAGATAGATAGATAGATAGATAGATCCAAATTCTCACAACAAAGTAAACAAGTTTCAATTACTTATTTGAGACAGAAAGCCACAGTATACCCGACATTCGCCGAAGCCTTTGGATAAGCATAAATCGGTCATTTGAAAATGTTCACAGCTCATGCATCCGAGTTTAATAGACAAGCTAACATCCAATTAAATTTATCTAAGCCATAAGGGGACAATAATATTATTACACAATTGCCCTACATGTGCTGCTGATGCCACATCCTGTTCTACTTGAACGATGGATCAAGAATTGCAGGCTTTAGAAGATTCCTGATACCTTAAAGGAATTTTCGCACTAGAAATTCTTACTAAGTCAAATATTTCGGAGAGTTATGTGTCTTAATTATAACATAGGAGGAGTAACTCGTTGCTTGGATTCCACAGACAAAAGTCATAAAACCTCTGAACTGCTGGGCGCAACCTAGTTGTTTACATGTAAAGAATTGCAAATATTTACAACATGGTGCATTTTTCTCTTAAAGTAATTATTCGGTGATACAGTATTTGAATGAAGGAAACTCTATATATTAAGATATTTAATAGATACGTGATAATATGATAATAGCATTATGAAAGACTTGCGCAAATGACACGTGTTAAATATATCCAACTGTGATACATGTCCAGAAGTATGTCAGGAAAACAAATGTATAACAGATTATTTATACGATATTCTTCTCTTAAATATTAAATAAAGCAGCACTGCAGCTGCAAACGGTTTACAAAAACACATCAAACACAAATAAGATGATTTTACGCCTTGTTTTGTTGTGCAGCTGAAGACATGGCAGCCTTCATTTTAGAAGATGTGTTTCCTCGACAAGTCAATAACTAAATCACCATTTCAGTTAAAAGTCAATATCTATCTATCTATCTATCTATCTATCTATCTATCTATCTATCTATCTATCTATCTATCTATCTGATCTGTTTTCATTTGCCTTTAAAGCTTGCGGCAAAAAATGATCCTCTAAGAAATTTCTCAAGTGAATTCATTAGTCATGATGCTGAATTTTATACGTGGTATAATTTCTCTGCAAGTGCACATTTAAACACGCAAATGTGAATTTTCTTTTTGCATTACAGTTTTAATGTTTAAATTCCAAATTTTGAACATTTTCATCCCACAGTTCTTTCAATCTTTTTTTTTTTTTTTTTTTTTTTTTTTTGACATTTCTCCTTTTTTCTCAGGAACAAAAGCATTTAGACTTTGCAGCCGTCATTAGACGTTTATGGTGGTCGAGGAATGGACTTTAGTGGTCAAATTCAAGGGCTGTGTCTCTGCAGCTGTCTGGTTTCTTTGTACTTGAAGGCAGGGATCCTAATAACTTAGACTCTATCAGCAACGCATTTCTGTTAGCAACCAGGTTCCGAAAAGAATAAGATGAACATTTTCTTATAACATGTTTTTAGGCTTGTTTGGGTTCTTGTGGAAGCAATCATAAAAATTGTGATTTTTAAATTAGTTTTTTTAGGGTTTATACGTTTTATTCTTACATTGTTTCGCTTACAGAAAAAGCCAAATAAATGGCATAGTTTGGTGAATCCTCACCTTCGCTGAGGCAGGTGACCACGTGAGGGATGTTTGTAAGTAGAACTACACAAGCGTGCGTTATGACTGTAGTAGGATTTGATTTCCTGTCATATAGGACTTTAATGAAGAGAAAGTCTGGGAAATAATTAGGCTCGTAAACAATCATCAGTCTTATTAGTTTTACTTCTTATTAATATAGGTCTATAAAGAGTCAAGTAAAAGGTCCACTGACATTTTAATTAAAAGTTTGCCCCAGAGCAATGTACTAGAAAAACCTGATGGACTATCACGGGAGAAATGCTATAATTTCGGGAGCATCAGTTAATCAGGTTTATCAAAAATTCATTTAGACAAGTGCGGGCTTTTGAATTCATATTTAATACAATTCGGAGCAATTTGGACGCGAAGAAACAAAAGTCAGCAAAGCAGAATTCTCTATAAAATGTCCAAAACTGTAAAACCTAATTCTACAGTGAATTGTTCTCGGGATCCATTGATTGCTTCAAAATTCTCTAAATAAAATAAAACGCTTACGTGATAAGTATCAGAATTATACATTTCAATGAAAACAAGAGTTTCTTCTTTTATTAGTATTATTGTATTTAACAATCGACGTCCTGAATCTAACTTGAGCGTTCACATACATACAGTTGTTATGTCTTATTCTGTCTTTACAACCCCCCACTCTTAGCTACTGTGAAACACAAATGAAGCTGCAAGTGTATTTTTAAAAGCGTCTCATGATATATTTTAGTATTTAATATTTCACTATGTCAGATTAAACAAATTTCAAACGCTCTAAAGAAATTATACCATCTGTGTCTAAAATCATAATTCATTTGTTCTTTCATCTTTCAGTTTCTATGAGTGCACTTCTCCCTTTTAAGTGCACGAAAGTTTGTTTTTTTCTTTAACAAATTCGAAATTTTAACTTGAAGTGTAAAACAATTATGTGCTTTCCCAGAGCCATTCACCAAATGTTATCATCTTTATCTTTAGAATTGATTAATTTGTGGAGAAAATATGAAGAAATACATAGAAAAATAACACAAAAATGACAAATGAACACTTTCTAGTTACATTGTGTATTATGTTGAATAAAGATGATGTATGCAACCTATTAACGACTACATTTTTTCTTTCTTTTTTATTTTTTTTTAATTTACGCTGTAAACTCATTTATACTGAACTCTGTAATCAATAACTTTAGTGCTAATTGACGGACAATGAGTTAGGTATTCAAAGTTATAGGATAGGTGTTTTGCACTTAATCAAGATTTCACGTTTAAAACCCAAGAAAAATATGCAAATGAATGAAGTATAGAAACCCAATTGACAATATTTGAATACGTCAGTACGTTTAGAAACCGATCTATCTATCTATCTATCTATCTATCTATCTATCTATCTATCTATCTATCTATCTATCTATCTATCTATCTATCTGTATTCATTTACGTTGAAAGCATTCAAAACAAAACATTTCCGTAAGAGACTACATAAGTGAATTAATTTATCATACACACATTTTTAAACATAATTTATTTTCTCTGTAAGTAAATATTTATACACGCATATGTTTATGCGATTTTTATTTGCATGACAGATTCAGTGTTTAATTATATATTATTTTCTTCACACAGTTACTTCAATCTGTTTATATATATATATATATATATATATATATATATATATATATATATATATATATATATATATATATATATATATATATAAACTCCGATTGATCACTGTATCTGTATGATATCTGTATTAATCTAAATATCTGAATTTTTTAATATCGACCTAATAGTATATTTAAAAACAGATTGGAAACACACACACACACACACACATATATATATATATATATATATATATATATATATATATATATATATATATATATATATTTACAACACACACACATATATCACATATATTTACATATATATATATATATATATATATATATACACACACATATGTGTGTGTGTGCAAGAATGATTTAAAACAAGGTATCGTTTAAAAGCTTAACGAGGACAATCTACTTTATTTATTTAATTTTTTTTTAATCTGTTCAATATTTTTCAACTAAATAACATATGTTCTGTTCATTGCAAATATTTACCAATGAATAAGAAAATATACATATAGACATGTATTATTCAGTCAATGTTTTTTCAGGGTTACATAATTAGAATTACTGTAAGAAATATTAATATTCACCATTTATTTATTGTTTGAAATTTAGTATTTTGGTTCTCTGTTATGCTTCCGGCATTGAAATTCTTCTTCTTAATAGTACTGTTTTTTTCTCTTTTTTCCTTTGCCTCCTTAATTCTGTATTAAGACGATGAACACAAAGTCGTGTTTTATTTAGCGGAAGAAGTTAAAAATACCAGCTACAAAACTGTTTTTGAAATCTATCTATCTATCTATCTATCTATCTATCTATCTATCTATCTATCTATCTATCTATCTATCTATCTATCTATTGTATGGCATATTCCATAGGTTTGTATTATATAGTGCCTATCTATCTATCTATCTATCTATCTATCTATCTATCTATCTATCTATCTATCTATCTATCATATAGTGCCTTTCATATCTATCTATCTATCTATCTATCTATCTATCTATCTATCTATCTATCTATCTATCTATCTATCTATCTATCTATCTGTCTGTCTGTCTGTCTGTCGGTTGTTCTGTCTTTCAGACTATATATTTTCATTTTGGCTATTCTTCCTGTTGTTACTATACTTAAGCAATATGCAAGTTTTGATTAAGCCAACATTATTCACAAAATATGACTTCATCAATGTATGCAATACGCTAATAAAAAGTAAGTATTTAAAGTCAAGTTCTTGATCCACAGGCCATTGGCGACTGCTTCTCCAAAGGGGGGTTTTCAGAGTTATGCTTTTTTCTGCTTTTTTTAACATCGCTCTTTGCGCTCGCAAGGGGAGTGCCTAAGAAAATGAAGAGAAATCTGCTATTGATTTTCATAATGTTCCTGCGGTGTTTTGAAACCAATCGTTTGAACCTTTGAGATCTTACCTAAGTGAACCACTCCTACGCATCTAAGTGCTCCAAATTGATATATGACAATATCTACTTTCGATCACGTGTTTCAGAGCGACTTAGACGGATAGCGCGTCATCTCGCCTTCCCAAATTTTCCCCCTCTGCAGTTTGGATCCAAAACATCTATCTATACGGCGAGAAAGGAAGAAAGATGTTTAACTCGGTGAATCTGAGCAACTTCTGCTCACAAACGCGTAAAGAACGGACTGCTGAGTTTGGGGACAGAGGCGGGTGTACCTCCAATCTGTACCTTCCGAGCTGCACCTATTACGTCCCGGAATTTTCCGCGGTGTCATCGTTTTTGCCACAGGCCCCATCTCGTCAAATCACCTACCCGTATTCCACAAATTTATCTCAAGTACAGCCGGTGCGAGAGGTCTCGTACGGCTTGGACCCCTCTAGTAAATGGCACCACAGGAACAATTACGCATCCTGCTATTCCGCAGAAGACTTGGTGCATAGAGAATGCATTCCGCCGTCCACCATGACGGAAATGCTAATGAAAAACGAGACCGTGTACAGCCACCACCATCATCATCCCGCTTCCAGCCATCCGTCCACGGGTCTCTACTCCGGGATGGGCAAAAACAATGTCCTCCCTCAAGGCTTTGACCGCTTTTTTGAAAACGCCTACTGCGGAGCCGAAAGCCAGCCGGAGAACTGTTTACAAAAGAGTGAGGCCGGCAAGTTAGAGCCGGAGAACCAGACAAGCGCTCTGACTGACGGGGGCGACCCCAGCAAACCCCCGCACCCGCACTCACACCCGGAGGACGACGAGGGGAGCACCAACTCGGGGTCCTCCTCCGCCAACAAGGAGGCCGGTTCAGGAAAAAACAACAATAGCGCAAGTAGGTACAACTGGAAATGGAGAGGTGAAGGGACTAGCCCCATGTTTTGTCGGTCAGATTTTATGTGGAGTTTTATAAGCATTCAAAGGATTTTATTATAACCTACAAAGCTCTTTCTTCCAACGAGAAGAATTTTTACGATGGGAAAGCGCTTTGAAAAAATCGGATGTTATACTCCGCCACCACTATCTCAGAGTCTGTGAAATTTTAAGAGCACAGTATTGTGAGAAATACTAACTTTGATCATGAACTTGCATTAGGCATTTTAAGGGATTTTCTTGTTGGGCTGTTGAAAGTAAAAATCAATTGGGCAGAACACTGCTTTTGGCTTCCTGTTTTTTTTTTTTTTTCTTCTTTTTATCATCTTACACCGCTAATAACAGAATGCATGTGTTCGGAATAGTTTTATTGTGCCTCTGATAACAATTTACAAATGATCGTCTCGCCGATGCAAGAAAATAACGATGTGTTGTTATTTTGTAAAGTCAATTTTCTGTATAGGACACTCACTTTCCTTGGTACGTGCATCAACAGATACTTTGAATGTAGCCGAAGAAAAATGTTTTACAGTGTTGCCAAACTGGAGTGGTTAGATACATTCCCAAGAGCTAAACTATGCTGCCAGTTCTTTTTTGCTCTAAAACCTTACTGTATCGCATGTGTCAAATAACTCTCGCTTTATACATCTATTACAAATTGCAACAGAGAAGACTGATGTTATTCATCGTTAGGAGTGGATGTTGAGCTATGCTATTGTGTAAATGTTTCCTTGTCTGTCGAAAATTTGTATTTGAATGAAATTGATGTTGTATTTTGACACACCTCACAACTCTACAAGTAGATTATTTTACTTAAATAGTTAAAAATATTATCGGCATTCTATATTCCGTTTTCGTATTAAATTCATTTAAAGAAAACACCAGCAGCCGATGAAACAGAAGCAAATGCGTAACAAATATGTCGTAATAATGAGAAAAAAAAAAATCGTTCGGTACGCAAAGATGTATTTCGGCAGTCTTTAATTTTTTCATTGACTTTATTAAAGTTCGATGGTATTATTATTATTACTATTATTACTACAAGTAGTAGTACTAGAAGTTTATACATTTTCGTAATAACGTTCACAGACATGTATAATAATATAATCATTACTGTAAGTCGTCATGTTTTCTGTATTAACAAGCAACAGGCTTGATGTTTTTCATTGTATTTCTTGCCAATTGGAGAATTTTCTGAATTTCAATTATAATTGCCAGATCGTTAAACGCCTGATATTATTTCGTCATTTTTTTCTCTTTATTTTCAGGCTGTCCTTGGCTACACAATTTCAACTGAATGTTTCATGAATAGTTCAAGAGAAAGCACGTGCCAGAAAAAGGGCTAGGCATCGCAAAGACGTGCCCTCACATGCTGTATTTAATTTCATATTAAAATAAAAAGCGTCTGTACAATAAATAGGTATACAGTCATCTTAAATAAGTTAACAGAATTTACCACTGCATTTGAATTTCCACGAGTGGGTGCTCAACGTTGTGTTTGTTGTAGTTTTTCTGTTTGTTCTCATTTTCATTTATTTTCTTAGCCTTGTTGTCATTCTGTAATTTCCTTATATTTCAAGGTGCGCCACGAACAAGAAAGAAGAGGTGTCCGTACTCGAAATTCCAAATTCGAGAATTGGAAAGAGAATTTTTCTTTAACGTTTACATAAACAAGGAGAAAAGGCTGCAGCTGTCAAGAATGTTAAATCTTACCGATCGACAGGTCAAGATTTGGTTTCAAAACCGGAGAATGAAAGAAAAGAAATTAAGCAGAGACCGCCTGCAATATTTTTCCGGAAATCCTTTGTTGTGAACTATATATTCGTTCTCCAGGGCAGACAATAAATAACAACAAAAGTGACAACTTAAAAAGGAAGAAGGTGAGATTCATCCAGCCAGGAAGGGAACATTAAAATTATGGAACTTAAAAAAGAAAAAAAAAAAAACGTATATGATTGGATGATCGAAGTCCTCGACTTTCCTTATTCTGCGATCTCAAGCAGTATGACATACGGGCAAGCTGCATCACTTCCTTTCTTTCAATGGAGGAGAAACAAGAATCAGACTATAGACGTGTTATTGTGATTCTGTGAAATACTGTTTTGGCAATGCAATGGGGGCATTTTCAGCAATTCAGAAAGCTATATGCGAGTTCATGTCTTGCCAATTATTACAGTTATTGTCATTATTACTATTTTTGCCATTGACAAGTATTATTGAATGTGTCCTGTTTTTAATCCGTGTAAAATTAAACAAATTATTATTAAAGTAATAAGCAAATGCAAAAAAATGGTGTAAAGATAATTTAACACACTTCCATAAGTACTAAAATAAATATGCACAAAAATGAGGGATGCACACGTGCTCTCTAAAATAAAAAGGAACACGCAAATCACAATTTGTATGAAGTTGTTCAGTTAAAGAGAAAAAGTAAACTTTTTTATTTGTACAGAAAATTATACTTTCCTGAATGTATTGGTGCTATGTAAATGTATCATATACTTAACTGCAATTTTCTCATTGTTATCGCTGCATATTTTGTGATTGTTTCCCTTTCCGGCCACAGTTTAACAAATCTGCAGCATGAAGTTTTAAATTATATGTGTTTATAAGTTCAAGTTTATATTGTAATTGTCTCGACTTGACCTTCTTTACTCGTCTTGCATTTTCGGAAATGAACAAAAAAAAAAAAAAGACACAATTAATAATAAAATGCTTGAAAGTAACTCAATTTGCGTAGTTTTATCTTAATAGCTTAGTTAATAATTCATACTTTTAAAAGAGATTTTTCTTTGAAGGAAAATTGTAAAAACGTGCATGGGGTTTTCAAGACAGACTGCGTGTTTACAAAACTCTAAGATTTTAATATTCTGTGTTAATAAAATTCAAGCTGTCTATTTTTATAATGCAGATTTTCATATTTTAAAAAATCCCGCATATGAATATCTATCTATCTATCTATCTATCTATCTATCTATCTATCTATCTATCTATCTATCTATGTACGAAAATATCTGACTGTTTGACACTGAACCTATTATTTTCCATATAGGTGTATATATATAAACTGATGAATCTGATGGAATATAAACATCCGTTGTTGCAGTCAATACCTCCACACGTGTCATTAGGTCAACAGCAGAAAGTATGGCAGCTGCACGCGATTGTTTTTTACAATCCATAAAAGCGCTCCTACCCCAGTGCGCATCTAAGAGTGTATTCACTCTTTATGGTGCAAAATTTACATATCATTTTTAAATTGGTCACTGCATAAATTTGAATTTTCATGTATATTGATTACTAGTTACGATCTTATTTGTTGCTATCCAGATAATGAATTTCCTGTAAAGAGAAATCTTGAATATTAAATAAAAGGAGGCCTGCTAATACCACATGAAGGATAAAACTGAGTATGTGTGTGTGTGTATATATATATATATATATATATATATATATATATATATATATATATATATATATATGTGTGTGTGTGTGTGTGTGTGTGTGTGTGCAAAGAGAGATTTATTAATATTGATTAATATTTTTTCTTATATGTCATACTTCTTTCATATGAGCATTTGTTATTTAAAAGAAGCCACGTGAAGTAGCCAACTTCAAAATAATTTTTTGAATTGTTATTAATGAAGATAAAACCACTGACCGTTCTATTTGTCATAGTGAACATTACTAAATATAAATGTTGTAGTACCTGTCGCCTTTCTCCCCAAATACACAAACATCAACGTGATTTGTACACTTTTATGGATTTTAAATTACATTTTAAGGCAACAAGAGAGAAAGAGAAAAGGGAGTATCCTAAATACAATTCAGAGTAAAACTGCACAGTTTAGAAGCAGTTATTAAATAACATATTTCCAATATAGTGCTTTCTATCTATCTATCTATCTATCTATCTATCTATCTATCTATCTATCTATCTATCTATCTATCTATCTATCTATCCATTACATAAGCAAAATTTCACTTCATAATTATTTAAGAGGTTTAGAAGATAACAAGAGTCAAAATGTATTAAAACATCAGTAGGAAAAATCAGTGTAGCTTGATTATTATTTATAAGGTTAAACATAAATGTATTAACAGTAAAATGTAGCTTAGAAATAGTTAAAATAGTAAGTGTGTAATATAGTGCCTTACATTATCTATCTATCTATCTATCTATCTATCTATCTATCTATCTATCTATCTATCTATCTATCTATCTATTGACTTCATAATTACTGAATTATTTGACAATAGTTTAAATTTATTAATAATATTACTACGAATATACAAATATACAGTTTCACTATTATTTAAAAACAAAGACATGTATAAATGTGAATAAAAGTTAAAAGTCAATATCCATCTATCTATCTATCTATCTATCTATCTATCTATCTATCTATCTATCTATCTATCTATCTATCTATCTATCTATCGCATAAACAAAACATTGACTTCATAATTACTGAATTTATTTAACAATAGTTTAAATTTATTAATACTTTTAGTTGGAATGTTCAAATGCAATTTCATTATTATTTAAAAGCAAAGACACGTATCAATGTTCAAAAAGAATTAAAATTCACAGTTTAGAAACAATTAGTAAAAATAACGTCTTTTGTAGCGTCTTTCAATATCTATCTATCTATCTATCTATCTATCTATCTATCTATCTATCTATCTATCTATCTATCTATCTATCTATCTATCTATCTATTATATAGTGCCTTTCATATCTATCTATCTATCTATCTATCTATCTATCTATCTATCTATCTATCTATCTATCTATCTATCGCATAAACAAAATAGTGACTTCATAATTCTTTAAGAGATTTACTTAATAGCAGTCTAAGGTAGTAGGGATGTGCAAATTTATTGTGTCAATATTATTTTAAAACAAAAATATATGCACATAAGAGTTTTTTTTCCCTAGTTGCAATAAAGTAAAGCAGCAATGGCTAACTGGGAAATTCGTCTAGTCTAGACACCGCCATAAAGACTTGCACGCTAAATAGCCGATTTTTCCCCCTTAATTGCACCGTCTGTTCAGAGGGTGGCTTCCGCAGTAAACAGTAAGTAAACAACAGTGACTGTCCTAAGGATCTGTGTGCCTTCATGTCGCAGTGGCTGTCAAATTTCAACACATGAAGGCACAGTAACAGAAATACTTTCTGTAAGCTTGCACTGCGTGGTACAGAAAGGTAATAAAACTTGAAGCTTGACCACGTGGAAATTTACAGGGCACTTGAAAAGTTATACAGTAAGAGGAGGGGCGAAAGAAACGAGATGGAAGAGAGAGAAAAGGAGAGAGCGAAATATTACCGGTTGACGGATTGATTTGCGTTCTGGGTGGTTTTCATCGTGAGTTAAGCCTGCGATTTCATCCCTTCCGTTATTTTTCCCTCTTTCTTTTAAGTTATGAAATTTTATCAGTTTTATCAATCGCTCTCTAGGTTTCATTTCTTGGTCGGAAATTATGCATATCCGAATACTTTTTTTTAACTTCTTATAGAATGTGTTACTATAAGCTGTCTTTGAACTTCAATAAAGTCAAGGCCGTCACCTTTAACCCCTTTGTAGTAAAGAGTGTTGGAGCGGCTGTTCTTTCCATCAGGTCATCCACCCACCTCATCGAAAACAAACCCAACGGAAGCGGCATCTGCGAGAAACCAAAAGTCTCCTTTCACCTCTCAGTAAGTCATTTTGAAGTTTTATTCAGTTTGCAGCTGGTAAACTATACTAAAAGTCGGATTTTCGTACAAAATTTTATTACTCACGAGAATATCATTTTGAAATGTCTGGTAACTTGTGGCTTTGTTGTTTAATATGTGTGATTTAATCTTTCGGATGCATGATGTACTAATGGCATATTCCGCGTGTTTACACACAACAGGCCGTTTTCACATGAGTGGCTTTAAAAAGCAGTGCACAGCAAGCGCAGTCGGCATATAACCTGCTGAACAGGGACCTCGTCTGGTGATGTATACCACGGGAAAGCATTCAGCTGGAAGTGAAAGAGGGAGAAATCGAAAAATAAGCCGCATGTGGACAAGTGTATTGGAAGAGAAAAGAAACTTATGTGTGTGTGTGTGTGTGTGTGTGTGTGTGTGTGTGTTTGCGTGTGTGTGTGTGTGTGTTAGGTGCAGAGGCAGTGTTTAGGCGATTCGACTTTTGGAGGTTTTCTTTGATGATGTTGTTATTGCGGGTATTATGTCTAAATTACATTGCAGAAATAATTTTTTGTCTCTGTCCAAATATACTCCACTTAACATATTGCTGACATAAGCTATTAATACGCAATCCGAGATAAGCCGTTGAAATAAATAAATAAATAAATAAATACATTTGAGGCGTGTATTCGTGATGCAAATGATCAAGAGAAATCCTTCAGATTGTTGCTAAGACAACGACCACTGTTCTGTTTGTTTCTTGGTGAAAAGGAAAGGTAAGATAACGGTGCCTTCAAACCAATGGCACAGTAATAAGGGGGATTCTGCTAAACTGAATTTCAGCACTGTTTATTTATGAGTGGGTTTCATTTATTTCTTTGCTTCTCGTCCAGTGTTGACTTTCCATGACTTGTGTTACAGAGAAGCATGCACGTAACGATATGTTCTATTTATTTATTTATTTATTTATTTATTTATTTATTTATTTATTTATTTATTTATGTTACTTATATGTCTTTTTAATATTCATTGAAAATAGAATTATTGTGCCACAAACCTGTCAAAGCAGTGGGAAAATATTCTGAAATGTTCTTGTGATATATTCATAGAATTCAATCAAGGTAGCACTAGTTGTAAAGCTTACAGTAATTTACGAGTAACTAGGAGTATGTTACACATATATTAACACACACGCACACATTTATATATACACACTATTATCCTTAGGCACAAACTTCCATGAATATGGGAATCTCTCTCTCTCTCTCTCTCTCTCTCTCTCTCTCTCTCTTCCTTGTTATAAATGTATAGTTTCCCGAAGCCCATCTTCCGACATGGGTGTGAGGCGGTAAACAAGGACGTGCATATTTGCCTTAACAAGACTTCATTATACACCAGTACCGCTTACTATAATGATACTCACATTTCTACGAAATATATTATTAAATATTAAATATATTGCTCCAACGACTACTACCACCATTACTATACTACTACTACTACTACTACTACTACTACTACTAATAATAATAATAATAATAATAATAATAATAATAATAATAATAATAATAATAATTAACATGTAATGTTATTAGTATTATTAAAACACTGCGGGTATAAATATCCCATGGTCTAGAATACAGGTAATATTAATATGTCATCCGTCATATTTGACCTATAGATCTCTCCGTCTACACACACTTCCACATCCACGCCCACATCATGCGAAGAAAAACTGTTGAAAATATAATGAATAGTCGTTTTTTGATTTTTGTTTCGGCTAATTTGTCTACCCATGACTATATTTAAGGTTAATGCAATATTGACTTGTATTGAAGTTGCATGATTTACAATTGTATTTAGAACAAAACATGCCGCATTCATAAATCTTCGATTCATACATGCCAAAATGGACGCCAGGCTTTTAAACTCCGAAACACCGAAAGCTGAAAGTTATTATACCAAATTGAAATCACATTTTTTAAGTAGACGAGAGGCTGTAAAAAGTACATACCTATCTATCTGTGCGATTTTAACCGTTTTACAAAATGTAGGCCTACACCATACCTTCAAGTTCCTGATCCATATTAAATTAACGCTATCAAAAATTGTTTCATTACTAAAATCATTTTATCCTTAATGTATTTACTATTCACCTATGTTTTTAGTCATACAAGAGTACAGAACTTTTTTTTTTTTTCGGGAAGAACACAAAGCAGGTTTAATGCGTAAAAAATCGGTTCTTATTAAGTCGCTGCTCTCTTCGTTCATTTTCTGAAAGTGGATTAAGTCGAGATGGCGTGTTTATGAACAGACCAAGCAAAGTCCGTAAATGCGCGGCGGTCTTGTTATTATATAAGCAACGTAAGGATTTGTACTCTGAATCGGACGATATGTCTGTTTATTACTGTCTGCAAAACGTTATGTAAATTAATGAACGAAAAATCATTTTAGAGCTTGCAGTTTCTCCATCTCTGTATGTGTGTGTTTACATATATATATATATATATATATATATATATATATATATATATATATATATATATATATATATATATATATATATTTATGTGTGTGTGTGTGTGAAACAGTAACAACTTAACCGGAACATATACAGAACAATCACTTGGATAAGCCAATCAGATCTCTTTAATAATCCATCTCTATGCCTTACGTCCATCTAATAGGCATCATCGAAACTTAGGGTAAGGTCGTGTGAACTCCATAGTAGTTTCAATAATAATAATAATAAGAAGAAGAAGAAGAAGAAAATATCACCTACAGTATAAATTTAGATATTGGCAGCACATATTAAATTGTCTTTCATTTTCAGAAAGAAAAGTAAAGCCATTTCTTTAAAATTTTTCCATCATGGAATAATGTGATAATTTATTTTGAAACGTATTATTTTTAGCATTTACTGTCATCAAAGTGTGCCGTAATTAATTACAATTGCATGAAGAATATGGCGATTTTAAACTACAAAAGGGATTCTGCATTTTTTTCACATAAGCTTGCTTAAAGATAAATTAAACAGCCGAGATTATTTAAGTTATACCTAGTGTTGCCTAATTTCAGACTTACATTTATTTATTTATTTGCTTATTTATTTTTTACTTTGCGGATCTACTAAATGTCCACATTCGTGATCAAAGATAAATTACTCTGCCAAGTGGTTAGCCGCACAGTGTTGCAGTAACTTAAATGTATGCTGTAATTTTGCAATGTGCGCATGTGCCGTTTTAAACTTTGTCACAAAAGTAAAGCTCAAAATAATTGTACTGTCCTGGGTGTAAAAGGCAGGCCATGTTAACGTTGGTCAGAAAACACATAACAGAGAAAGAATGGAAAAGTAAAGGATGACAAAGAAAATGGATATGTCCGTCCATTATCAAGACCACCACATCCATTTAAGGGTCTCGGAAATACAGCTCCAGTGTTCTGAATTTCACATGGCATGATATTTATTTATGTATTTATTTGTTTGTAGACAAAGAAAATCTGACTAAATGACAACAACACCAGCTGCACTGTAGGATGTAACGAAGATAATAACAGACGAAAGTTTATTGGGGCCTTTTAATGTGGCATTTTTTTAAAAAAAGCCCAAAAGTATAATGCAACAACAACAACAACAATAATAATAATAATAATAATAATAATAATAATAATAATAAGGGAAGCAATTGTACAATTTATACACTTCAGGCTTTACAAAAATGAAAATCAAAACGTATATATAAAACATATACTAGTAACGTATACACCTGAGAAAATGAAAACAATAACAATAAACATGATAAAAATAATGTAATTAAACCATGCAGAATAATTAAAATGTTATTTCTTCATTTAACATCCAGATAAAGTTATGATATAAGTATTACCATTTGTTATTTTGTCATATGCATAAGTAAATGCTGTTTATACTAGTTTAAAAATATAAGAAATTTCTTACAATTTATTTATTTGTTTCTAGCAAATTCAGATTTTTTATTAAATTGCATTTGAATGCATAAAATGTTATCACGCTCACATTTTTTACCGACATCAGTACTCATTATTATTATTATTATTATTATTATTATTATTATTATTATTATTATTATTACTTTTGATAACCTGTGTGAAAAACGCTCCTTTAAGCTTTATTAGCCAAAAGAGAAATATGAAGAAATGCTAAATATAAAGTATAACATATTGACTCGGTGAGTAGTGCATTTTTAAATTTATTTTTTACGTTAGTGTATCAAATGGTTTCCTGCAGCCCTTAAGATCTCTAAGAACAAACACACACACACATATACTTATTTACTTACTTAATTACTGTTCATTTCCGTTTTACCATTCTACCAGAATTCAAAAGAAAATGTATTTAAAAAATGTATTTTCTCGAATGTTTACAGATTCGTCGATTGACTTGTAAATGTAAAAAAAATGTAATATAAAAGGCTTTCGTACTAACACAGGAATCACGTTGCCTTTTTCTTGCGTTTCATGGTGTATATGTATAGCTGTTAACTATTGTTTCTTTAAGAAAGAAACGAAACAGTGCTGCAAGTCATTTTTATCAAAAACAACAACATTTTAAGATTCTCTGTTCATTTATATTTAAACAGTGGTCACGTGTAAGAGCTTGATAAAGACTGTGTCTTTTGTACGTGGATATGCAGTAAGCAGACTAAGCATAAAAATTAATTATATATGTGAAAGAAAGAAAGAAAGAAAGAAAAAGAAAGAAAGGAAAGCAAGCTGAATGTATTGCATTTTGAAAAGAAGAAAGGCAGGAATAATTTGTTTTTATGTTACTTCAAAAATTCTGTTTACTATTATCATTATTATTATTCACTCATATGCTTATTTGTGTATGTATGTTTTTTTTTTATTTCTTATTCCCAAATTACAGAGCAAATACTGTATATAAGTGACCGAAAATGTTTTACAGATTAAGAACTTTATCAAATGAAACAACAGTAAGTAGTTAACATTACCTGGATATTCTGATATCCATGATATGGCGAGATTTTGGAACTTTTCATAATTTTAATTAACATTATGTTAATATAAATATTGTTTTTTTTTTACTTTATGGCAGTATTGTTCATGTTTTTGTAAAGAGTTAAAGAGTTATTTTGAAAAAATATTTAAATGTAATTGTTAATACTGTTTTATAATAAATTAAATAATCTTTATGAAATATTCTGTAAACACAAAATAACTGCATGGTGACTACTACTACTACTACTACTACTACTAAATAATAATAATAATAATAATAATAATAATAATAATAATAATAATAGTGAACAAAGTTTGAAATTACTGTGATATATACATTTTTATTGTTTTCTAGTAAACATTACAATTTAAAACCTTGATGTACATCAATAAACAGGTTTAGTTTGTGTTCGGCCCGTTCGCTCTGTTGTAGCCGCTGGTTTCATTAAGTAAAGGGAAAAAAGCACGTGGCCCTCTATAGGCTTACAAACTGTCGGCTTATTCATTCATCTCTGAATCTGATTTCGTCCTTTTAGTGTCTTATGGCTACAACTGCTTAGAAAAATGAAAAAAGTGAAAGAACATACGGCATATCACTGGAAACATTCTGAAATAAACAGCATATTCCTTCATTCATAAATAAATGCAACTGCTTCATACTTACCTTGTTTTAAAGACTAAATAAATGGCTGTTTTCTATGTTTTCGGAGACTGCCCTCAAAGCATTAATAATTAGACTTAAAGAAAAAAAAAATAAATTCACTTTTATGATCAGTAATTTTGATAAATATTAATTGGAAATCGGCTTGTTTTTAAGTAAAATTATTATTTTATTCACAAAATAGACCATGTCTTTCTTCTAGAGTAGTGGTTATTTTAATAACAAACCAATTTTTGAGAAAAAAATCAAAGTAATCCTTTGATTGGCTGTTTTTTTTTTAACAGCAGAACCCAACAAATTAAAAAAAAATTATAAAGCCAGTAAAGTCAGACTTAACTTCTTGACATATATATATATATATATATATATATATATATATATATATATATATATATATATATATATATATATATGCATCTAAATAAGAAATAAATTACCCATTATGGTCCGTTACATCTTGTTAAAGTAAACTTACTTTAGAAATAATGTACATTTAGGAAAGTATACATTTTTCCTTTTAATGTTAACTTTTCTTGTAGTGTTGAATTTGACTTTGTCCATTGTGGACCGTCCTCTTCGTACACTGCACAATCCCGCACTGGTAAACAAACTCTCCAACTTGTCTTTTGTTATTTAAAATGCAGAATAGTACAACAGTTTAACAGGAGATGGCAGTGTTGCTCCACGTTACGCTCCTGAATTTTTCCAACTTGACCTCGTGACGTCACTCAAGTGTTTCACATCAAGGCCACCTTCAAATTTCATTGGTCTGAAAGTCACGTGACGATTGCAATGCGCCCACAAGTATGTCACTGATACACTACCATCAACTAACCCCCCACGCCCTCCCCTAATACACACCCCAAAAAAAATGTCAGCTTCCAAGTGTAGCCTTCTTCCTTGGAATCCAGTCTCTTGAAAAATGTCATGCCCCGGCAGTGTGACTGCAAGCGCTTTTCTGATGGATCCCATTGTAGGCTCGTCATTTCGAAGCGAAAGCTATACTTCTAATTCCGGGATGTATATGCAGCAAGGAGCAGACTACAGCTGTGGCGCGATGAGGAACTGTGGTATTATTCCGTCCACCCTTTCCAAAAGGAACGATGTCACCACCGGGGACGTGGCTCTCAGTACATTTCACACTTCCTATCTTTCGCAATTAGACCCTTGGGGAGACCCCAAAACTTCATGTGCAATTGAGCAACCTGTTGGCAGAGTTGAGTCTTCTTGTTCATTTACCTCAAATGTGAAGGAGGAAAATGTTAGTTGCTTGTACAGATCCGACAAGAGGAATGACAAAGAGAGTGAAGAGCCCACGTACACCAGACTTGGGCAGGAGAGCTCCCCAGTTGATCACGAGGTGCCTGTGCCAGGATACTTCCGAGTCAGTCAAGGTTACACACAGGGAAAGACCCGAGATGGGTTCAGTCGCAGCGACTTTCCCTCATCCTTTGAAGTGGGGCCAAGCTTGCCTCAAAGCAGTAATGTGATTTTCTTGTCCACAACGCACATTCCAGAAGGACAAACCGAAAATTCGAAACATGGCAAAGATACAATTTCAAGGCAAATCAAAAGGGAAGGCATAACGCCGACGAAAAAGTTGTCCATTGCTAGTAAGGATGACCAAGGCGGAAAATCTGAAAGTAGCTCGGATAATACCGACAATGAAGCAAAAGGCAAGTATTAGAGGAGTATTCTGTGCACAAATGACCAGTTCATGACAAATTTTACAAATGAGAGTTTCTGGGAGTCGCAAGCAAAAAAAAAATAAAAAATACTTGGACACTTAGCAGACATAGGTGTTTCTTTTTGAATGGAAAAATGTCCAACGGAAAGAAAATAGAACGTCAGAATTGTTATTAACGCTTTCTGTCATCATTTAGGTTTGTTTGTTTCTTTTTTTTTTTTCTTCAAAAAATGTGCATGGAAAAACAAGTTTATTTTTCAGTTCTCACTAATTAAGACAACAGTGATCAGTCCATAAAACTGCAAGGATTACCTTAAAGTAAAAACATATCCCTTAAAAAGACGAATGCGCTGCATATGAACAAAGCAAACACAATCGTTGAAAGCACTATTATTGTATAAAAAATAAAAAGTATTATTACAGTTATCTCTATTCATACTAACATGAACAGCAACAACAATACGAATATTAATTATTATTAACTAGTTGCTCTAAGCAAGTCAGAAAAAAAAAATTACATCCATTTATCCATTTTTGAACCTGCTTAGTTTCCAGTCCAGTGCCGCGGAGGACACAATAATGTCGATTTCATTATAGTGAGAAAATGTTAATCTAAACCCGAAAAAAAAGAGAGACAGAGAGAGAAATATTTGTTAATTTCTGTGAAGTCTCGACAATTCCAGATACGGCAGGAGTAAGTTACCCGAAGAAATAAATATTTCCTCAGCTTCATACGAAAATTCCACATGCGGCGATTTTCACTTTACGCACAACAGGGTTTCGATTTCTTTTCGTTAGCGGAAGTTCTTAGGAAAGAACAACGCGCCAAACATAATAAAATAGTTATATTGTGGTTGAGTCATTTAAACAGCGGGGCTATCATTGCGGTTCTCTCTCTCTCTCTCTTTCGCTCTCCCTCTCTCTCTCTCCCTCTCTCGCTCTCCCTTCCTCTTTTCGGACCTCCGGAAGGTGTTAGTGAGCTAAATAGGACAATTAACTTCACACAGGCGTTTAGATTTCTTAATGCACACTGTGAATGAGTATAAGCCCATTAAAATAAACAAATAAAAATATTCTACATAATGGCAAGCCATCTGCATATACGTTAACCACCTGCCTCAAGTGAGCCGCATTTTTGCATAAAACAGTCTTTGAAACAGTGCTTATTTATTTATTTATTTATTACCAGTACTGAATAAAGAAAAAAAAAACATTCTCAGAGATTAACAAAAATCAGATCAACCAATACAAAAAAAAAATATTGTTTTTATTTTCTTTATCTAAAAATGTAAAATAGTCTCTTCAAAGTTACTCCACCATACATAAAGCATTCAGACACTTTTAAGTAATTGATCAGAACATTTTTTGCATAGAGAAGAAGCATGTATCTTACAAATCAATCCCGACTTCATCAAATCAACTTTATTTCTATCTATTTATCAAAGATTCAGTTATTAGGGTCACAGTATATTGAGTTGTGCGAACTATATATGAACACAAAAATGACCAAAAGATTATTTTGAAAGGATGAAAAAAAAAATAATGATATCAGGGAAGAAACACTTGCGTTTGTGCCCATCTATCTATCTGTCTATCTATCTATCTATCTATCTATCTATCTATCTATCTATCTATCTATCTATCTATCTCATGAAATAATTTACTGATAAACATGCACTGCACTGGCGAAACGAAAGACCATATTTACAGTGGAAATGTAAAGAAAATAAATACTAATTATTAACGTCGGTTTAAAACAAATAAGTGAAATAATTTACATATCCACACACACGTACACACACACACACACACACATATATATATATATATATATATATATATATATATATATATATATATATATATATATATATATATATATATATATATATATATATATATATATATATATATAACAAAACTATATTAAACAAATACAACCTAATCCCTAATATTTAAAAATCAAGTAAAGCACGCGAGGCAGTGTCTTTGTTACTCGTAAATCAATCATTTGTTATTTTGTTTTTTATATGTAGACTTGCATAAGCATATTCAGATTTTTTTTTTACATCATGTCAAGCATGTTGTTTATTTTATCAATACGTACATTAAATCTTTAAAAACAAAAAGGGGGAGAAGGATAAATGCTTGATTTCGGGTAAATTATAACCGTTCGCGTGCTTATCCAGATTAACGTGCGTTCCAATTACAGAATAGTTAGTTAAAGAGAACCTGTACAAATGGTAATTGTTTATGATGCAGCTATATCAGTATGACCAGTATTAAAAGAATATCGATCTCAACTCTAATTCTTTACCAAGCATTATATGTGGTTCAGCGATTTAATTATATCTTCGCTGAACTGAGTTTATTTGCCTCTTTTCCTTTGTTTGTCTAACGACTTTTCTATGTTGGACATGTGTTTATCTTCTTTATAGGGGATGGCAAAAATGAAAACGCCACAGGAAATTGGCTGACAGCAAAAACTGGAAGAAAGAAAAGATGTCCCTATACTAAACACCAGACTCTTGAACTGGAGAAAGAATTCTTGTTTAATATGTACTTGACCCGGGAGCGCCGCCTAGAGATAAGCAAAAGTATAAACCTAACAGACCGCCAAGTCAAAATATGGTTTCAAAACAGAAGAATGAAACTGAAGAAACAAAACAGAGAAAGTCGAATTCGTGAACTGACATCAAATTTCAGCTTTACCTAAAACATGTAATGGAGAAAAGTATACAAAAAGATAGGTTCGCGATGAAGAAGCAGCACACACATCAGAGACTAAAAGATTTAAATAAATTAAAACTTTATTACGAGCATAAGAACAAAGACAAATTGAACCACCTAATGTATCAGTTTGTTTCATTGTTATCGTGTTACTGTGAGGTATACATTGCGATGTTACTCTGTTCAAACCAATGCACAAGTGTACATAAAGTAAAAAAAACATAAGCTCTATGTGTCTGTGTCTGTCTGTCTGTCTGTCTGTCTGTTTCGATAGATAGATAGATAGATAGATAGATAGATAGATAGATAGATAGATAGATAGATAGATAGATAGATAGATAGATAAGCATAAAATTAGCACAGGGAAAATTCTTTCATGAATAAGTTTATGCATAAGACAAGCGAAAAACTTTCTTCATTGTCCTACATTATTTTGCTTGTCCTTTAAAAAATCATGCTTGTTTATTCGACTTACCAGGTAAAAATGCTGTTTAAAATGCTAACATATTTAAATTATCGATCTATCTATCTATCTATCTATCTATCTATCTATCTATCTATCTATCTATCTATCTATCTATCTATCTATCTGTAAATTTGATTGAAGAATTTAGCATCACTATTCGGCAAAATAAGGTCACGTGACGCTTACATTTTTTTGTTGTTTTGTTTTGTTTAATTTTTTTTATTTCTGTTTGGTCTTTGAATAAAGAAGTAAAATTGTAAAGCATTTAATGGCACATAAAGCAAAGTAATACATGACTCCTTGATAATATAAGGACTTCATGTATTTCTTTGCAAAAGACGAGTGAATTAAATTAACGAAGTGTGTTTTCCAAACACCTGACAGGTAATTGCAAGTTGTTTAATTTTTTTTTTATTTAGTTTCAAAGAAAGCTTCACGTGCTTACAATGAATGCACGCCTTCTATCTATCTATCTATCTATCTATCTATCTATCTATCTATCTATCTATCTATCTATCTATCTATCTATCTATAATTTACTGATCTTTATTAAAACCTTTTGAAATAATTTGTTTGCCTCTAAATCAATGCCCGTTTTGATTTTGTAAATTTAAGATGCGCGACTCATTTTTTGGAATGATCAGATTATTTATAAAGAAAGGATTATTTCAGTAGATCTCACGTTACCATACAGCTCAGTGGATAATAATGTGTAGTTTTCATGTTATCTCCAAGTGTGTTATAAAATGTTCTGTATTTGACATTTCGCATGTAACTCAATGAAGTAAAATAAACAAATTTAAAAAAAAAATGTCAGATTTTCCAGACATGATCACAAACCAGGAGGAAATAAAAAGAAAAAAGAAAAGAAAAAGAAAAATGTCCAAATATCCATGAGACACGTCTCTCTTGTCTAACCGGTACTGCTCGTGTTTTTGTCTGGATCGTCTTTTACGGCTTCCTGAAGACAGAGTAGTGGCAGCATTAATATAAGTGAGAGACCATAACGGTGATTTAAATATTATCCAGGTGACCACAATAAGTCAAGGTCATAAAATAGTAATGTCAGGACAGTCCAGGAAAAGCGCTGGAGGTGGATTTTATGATCTGCAAATATAATGTGCCGCAGCAGTAAAGATGCGTTTAAAGGTGACTGGAGGAGGGTCGGAACGCAGAGCGGAATCTGCAATGTGGGGATTCGCGGCTCATTCCTATGGTGGCTTTACTGGAGCGACACTGCTTCTAGGATAACTCTATGTATTGCCTTACTGTTGGATTTAAGGGTTCGGTACGATTTTTGGGAAACGCAGAGAACTAGGAAGTGTTAAGGTAAGGTGGAGATATTAAAAATAAATCCATATTTTATTTACGGCGAATAATGCTAATAGTGTTTGGGAGTTGTGGCATCGGTTCACACATTTGCAAAGTCAAGGTTCTATTGGCATGGAAAAGTTTGGGCCGTGTCTTAATTTCTGTACATTTGTGGCGTGCAAATCTTCCTTTATTTTACTTATTGGTATAGTTATTGCAATTTTTTTTAAATGGCGCTGTTTTTTGTTTGCTCGAAACTTGTGAGTGCTAGATGTCTTTTTGTATTTATATAACTACAATGACAGAATATTTCACAGGAGCTTTCGCTGCAAGCTTTGATATGTGGGTTTGAGAATTAGTGGATAGTTTTCATCACCAAGTCTCTTTATGGTTGTGTGAGAATTTGGCAGGTACGCACGTGAACGCAAGGCCCTTATGATGCAGGACTACTGACAGGGAGGGAAGTTAAAGAGTAGGCAAGCGGTAGTCGAGCTGCTCCATTGAATGGTTTTAAGGGTGGGGGTGTGTGTGGGGTGGGGGAATGGTAGTTGGTTAGCTGCCTTTTTTGAAATCACACAACTGGTTAAGCATAGTTGCAATATATTTCGATATTCTTCTTGTAGTTGTTCCTGTTGTTTTTGTTGCTGTTGTTGTTATCTGAAACATCAGACATAGTAGTGGTAAAGTTTATGCTGTATTAAGTGGATCATCCGCCCTCCTGAGCAGCTGGTTTGTGATTTAGGTAGTTTCATGTTGTTGGGATTGGCAATTTACCTCGGCAACGAGAAACTGCCTTAATTACGTCAGTTCATCTTCACCAAGGGCAATAGTCCCGTTACAGATAACGTTGTTTTGTGGGCAACCTCATACCCCTGCAGCCTTAAAGTGATGCTCCAAAATCAATGGAATGTTTCTTGTGCTCTTTTTACCTCGATGTTGAAAATTCTGGGGTAATGAGAGTGATTTTTCCTTCTTTTACTATAGCTCTCGGTGTCGGAAGCATTTCAGTCGCAGAAGGTCTCTATTAGATTGATGTATGGTAGGCACTGTGGTGTCCTTCAGTTCCTACTGCAGGTGTTCTTGTTAATATGTACATATTTTGTTTCTAAAGCCTGTACACTGCCACACGTCCCCATTATTTATATTTCACCACATCTTAACCGCAATATGTGTCAGCGAGTAAACAAAGAAATATCATTGAGGTGTCATACTTCAAGAAGTTTAATTTCTAACTTCATTCTTTCACATATACGGGATTATGAGGATGGTGCGAAGTGATGTTGATGCGGCAATGTTTACCTCTGCTGGGGATCCCAGCCCATGAGGGAATTGTACAGTAATGGGTCTGCTGTGGCTCATCCTTCTACTAGAGCGCATTTGTAGTAATTGAAGAGTCGGGTTACCTGTCAGAGGAAAAATGAACATCTTTCTCCTGTTCGCTTGGGGGTATTGAACTCAATTCTACCTGCAGCAGTCTTTCATTTTTATATTACAATAAGACTCTGTCCATGTTGGATTAAACAAGCATGGCATAGGGGATCATATAACAGAGTAAATAACTGCAAAGACGACAAGAAATAAATAAAAAACAATAAAACGGCACGCAAATAATGCGGCTTTGTCATATTACAGTTCAATCTAAATCACAAAAAAATGAGTGCTCGCAGTCTTAGTTGTAATCATTCCTCCAGTGATTAAATTAAAGCATAATGAAGATTTTTTTTTCTCTAAACCATGCCGCATTTAATCAGGCACATTGTCATTAATTAAATTAACACAATAGGGGTCTAGTCATACTTAATCGGAAAGACGTGCATCGTCTCATCTGGAACACATACGTCTTTGTAGAAGCTCAAAATAATGGCGCGTGTGGCAGATCTTTACTTTTCTGTTGTGTGATTATAGATAGATAGATAGATAGATAGATAGATAGATAGATAGATAGATAGATAGATAGATAGATAGATAGATAGATATGAAAGGCACTATATAATAGATAGATAGATAGATAGATAGATAGATAGATAGATAGAGGGGCACAAACACAAGTGTTTCTTTCCTGATATTGTTCATTTTACTTTCATCCTTTCAAAATACGCGTATCTTTTGGTCATTTGTGTAACCATATAAAGTACGCGCAAGCCAATATACTTTGACACTGATAGTTGAATCTTTTTTCGATCATCTGTTGTTATGTGAAAACTCCCTAAATGCATACACTCGGTAGGTTGCTTGTTATCAGATGTTGATGAGCTTTATTTGGTAAAGACGTGTACTATATATGTATCAATTACTGTTGTGAAGTTTACACTGCTGATAAAATGTAAATTAAATAAAAAAAAAAAAGTTTGCCAATACAGTGTTATTTTTGTCAAGGTACTTTAAAAATAGTTACTTCAGACCAGAATTCCAGCTGCATGTTAAAGGTTGCAATATATTTACTGAATAGCTTAGTTGGTCATGCTAGATAAACCAGAATATAGGGTGGTCCAGATTTAATTATGCAATTTTTATCACGCTATAACAACGTGCAACGCAGGATGCTGGAGGAATTTGGACCGCTTGCCGTGCATCGGAAAACGATCTCCCAAATCAACGAACTGTTTGACCGGACTGGTAGCGCCAATCACCCGGAATTGTATTGTTTTCCTGAATTGCATTAAGACTTGCAAAATTAGATCTGGAACACCCTGTACTTAAGTTATAAAATATAGTAACGACCTTTTTCATTGTTGCGCTGTGTTTAATGGTATGAAAACCAGTTCAATAAAGTTACCATTCGTTTAGTTTCTACGAGTCCTGCTCTGTTTTGTTGATAATGTATCTATCTATCTATCATATAGTGCCTTTCATATCTATCTATCTATCTATCTATCTATCTATCTATCTATCTATCTATCTATCTATCTATCTATCTATCTATCTATCTATCTATTTTATGGCAGTCCATTATCAGATTTATATAAAATTGGGTCTGTACTGGTTTTCTATGTTGTTGTTTTTTGTTATTTGGTTTACATTTAATTCATGGAATGAAGGTTTCTTCTCTAAGGCCAAATGTTACATTTGCATTGTCAATAATTCTGATCAGCAAACGTTTAAAGAACCAAATGTGCATCGTGTTGGAATTACAAATAACGTTGTATACCAAAACTGTTTATATGAATATTGTGTTATATGCACGGCAGTTGTGGTGACTGGAGACTAAAGACTGTGATTAGAAGATGAAATAATTTGGCTGTAGCACATTTGCAAATATAATTTAAAAAAAAAAAGTTATTTTGTGTATTAAGTGGAAGGTACATTTTTAATTTTAAGATCAATTACTTAACAACTATGTGATGCTGAAAAATGATTGGATATTTATTTTAGTATATTTGGACAAAATCCGCCTGTCTCCTGTCGCGGACATTTTCCCATTTCCTCCGGGCACCGATGTTGTCTAGAATCCAGTGGCATGCTCCTATGACTGTATGGCATTTTTAAAAGAAAGAAAGAAAGAAAGAAAGAAAGAAAGAAAGAAAGACTCGTAATCTGACAATTAGTACGAAGTTTATTATGATACATATTTTATCCAGTGAAATATACAAATAAAAAGAAAACAATACAGTCTCTGAAGTCAATAAGACCAGTAAAGTAGCAAACAACTTCCAACTAAATATCTTCGGACAGATAATTATACTATCTCATGCAGTATAGCATTTAACATTTCAAAAATGCATTCAATCAAAATGGTATTTCGTAATATAATACAGACTGTTGTTACATCTGAGCAAATTTCAGAATTGCTATCTTTTTTAAAAAGAGCAATGACTTAATACTGATAAATTTACTCCAACACAAAACATAATAAACATCAACAACCCGTTTCTTGACTCTGTGTATATTATCCCAAAACAATAATACATATTAACATAAAACAGCAATACTAAAATATTTTTTTAAAGTTCGTTTTCTTTAAAAAGCAGACATTTACTGCCGCTGAAATGTTTTTGTTACTTTGTTTATTAAAAATAGATATTTATTGACGATTTGCTTTCATAATACTAACGTCCAATGTGTGTCCTGCTGCTTTAAGATCAAGAATAGTGCAGAAAACTGACAGAAATAATGTGATGGAGCTATATTATTTCTTTGTATTTAGACGAGTAAAAAATAAGCATTAGGCTGAAACTTAAATTGAAATAATGGTTGAACACTTCCGTGGCCAACTCAGAACGGATTAATAGCAACACGTTGGCTTTACACATCACTTCAGAAGAAATAGTAAGTGCGCCACAAGCCCGCGAAGTAGAAAAACTATAAAGTGTACGGAAATTAAATCAGAGTCAACTACATGTATAATACGTAAAATCGAGTAAACTAATCTATTCGTATACTATTTAGAATTCGTGAAAAAATCGTCTTTAACGAACGATTAAGTAAAAAAAAAAAAGTCACTTTTGTATGATGAATTTCAGTCTTCTGAAACAATAGCTAAGGATTTTGTTTGCGTAATATTATCGTAGAATGGAAAATGTTTTAAATGATGTATAAACTGAAAGTATGATTAAATAGGCAAGCAATTAAAACACGTGTTCAGCGTAATACTACTTAGTTTTGTCATGTAAACATAAATGACTGCCCCTTGGCAGGAAGTTCCTAATTACTTGTGCTGTGCAAGTTTGTGTCTGTGCATGAGTGTGTGTATGTATATAATATAATATAATATGATATAATATGATATAATATAATATAATATAATATAATATAATATAATATAATATAATATAATATAATATAATATAATATAATATAAATGTTAAAGGATATTCCATGCTGTAAAGGAAAAGGGATTAAAGACAAAACGTTCCTGCGGAAACTCCTTGTATTACTGTGGACATCTCATTATCTGTTACAGCTTTTCCTGGTGACGCTTGCGGATCTATCTATCTATCTATCTATCTATCTATCTATCTATCTATCTATCTATCTATCTATCTATTACTTTAAATGTAATTTATATTTTTTTTTTCAAAAAGGTATTTGCGTAAATCCGCGTTTTTGTCCAATTTGTATGAATGTATTATTTAATTTTGTTTTTACTTGTTTATTTCTTTATTTATCCTCTATTTATGCGAATAAAGCTAAATTCGTAAGTGACTGTGTCCCTCATTGCATGTGCACGTTGTTAAATGTTTTAGCAATTAATCAACATTACACTCACTATAGAAAAGTTAATACATGTTGCACATAAACAATTGAGAAACCATGCAATTTAAAAAAAAAAAAAAATTAAAAACGATAATTTCTCAAGAATTACATTTTTCAGATTTTTCCCCGCATTCGTTTATATAATTTGCTTGGACGGGGAAAAAAACGATAGAAATGTTCTAAATGATGTCATGCGTGGATAATGTAAAGCTTTCTATTTATCTGTTTATTTATTTTATCTTTATCTCCACGTTTATGCAGATTATTTCTAGAACGCGAAGAACGCTAGTAGCAGCAGTAAGTACGTAGAGGTTTAACCTTCAGCATAAAGAATTTTGGTCTTGTCTTGCTCTTTTTCTACATTTGTATCCTTATATTTAAATTAAAAATATCGTATGCTACACATAGCAATAAATAATAAAAATAAATTTAAAAATTGTAATCATTAACAAAATATATAAAGTTAAACAAAAACAGAATTGCTATTTTTGACGTATAAATGTACTTTGAAAGGATTTCTAATAGTAATAGTAGCAGCAGCAGTACTAATAGTAGTAGTATCATTACCATTATCATTATTTTTTGAGAAAAAATTGAATAATTGTCTCATTCGTACCCAGTCACATACGTTCACCATACACTATTAGCATAACACGCTGTAAATTAAGTTAATCATCTATTATTAAATACAATTGTACTGTTGAGGAATAGTTTAGTGAAAATGAAAATTCGAATATCTAGACCAAATAATGCCGACCTTGACGGTGTTTTTGATCGGTGCTCGGAAACTAAACCTTGTGAATGCTGTTTGTCTGCCTGCCAGAATGGCTTGTTTTTGTATGCTAATGCGGCTGCTCTGTAGTGCCTGTCAATTAATCTCCGCAGAATCTCTCAGGGAACCAAACAACTTGTATTACTAAAGTGAATATTGTACTTCAAATCTCTAAACCTTTCGAGAAGAGGTCTAAATCAGAGGATTTAGTAAGAGAATCAACCACATGAACGAAAACCCAGAAAAGGGTGAGACGCTGATTTCCCATCCTTTGGCCAGTACAAACAACTCCAGCTTTCACATTAGGCAAACTTAACCTCGGAGGTTTTGAAGAGTGCAGATTCATGACCGTCTATACTTTTATCTAAATAAATAAACTGCCTCAAAAGGAGAACTACAAACACCTAAAAAAAAAAGAGATATAAAAATACAAATATGAATCACTCAAAAAAAAAAAAGTGTTTCTGCACAAACATAAAGACTCACGAGTTGCACGGGGCATTTGTTCAAAATGTACTTATATTTGTGTTCCTGGAGATTCAATCTGAACTTTGAGGCATTGTGACACAATGAGTCATAGAAAACAAAACGCGTTTTTTCAAGCAGGGAGCCTCATCTGCTCATTTAACGTTCCTGGGAGATGCAATACAAATTGAAAATTCTTCGATAACAACCGATACATCTCGATATTTTCAATCAACAAAATCATTTGTAGAAAAGAGCAGCGGACACATTCTCAAATTAAACTGCACGTTTTCATTTCATGCCCGTATGGATTTGTTTATTTATTTAGTTAGTATTTTGGGGTAGAAGGTATTCTCCGGACTGCGAACCTATGAAATGTGCGAAAAACAAAGAAAACAGACTTGTAGGTCATATCATGTTCTCGTCTATCTCGGACGGCTTTGGTTTTCCACTACTTCATATAGGATGGTAAATCTTTCTATTTCGGTTCACTTGCGAGTCTCGACCTCATACCTTCCAGACATCCATATAAGTAATTTACACGTTAAAGTAAGCCTAAGAAATACGGAAATTCAATATGAAGTGCATTTTTAAGCCAAATTTAAAATAACACTGACCAGGTCATTGGGCATCAACATTTTAAGAGTTTGGCCTTGCATACCTCAAATAGGTCTAAAAAGTTTTCAAGTAATGTTGGACGGTTGATGATGTAAAGGCTTTGCCTTCCAAAACAGTTGTAGGAATATACTAATATTTACGATAAGTAAGGAAAGCAGGATATTGTTACAATGGAAGATTCCTGAATCTGAGTTTACCACCGTTAGAACAACGGATTCGATGAAAAAAAAAAAAAAGAAAAGAAATGAAAGTTTAGCGTTGTGAAGTTCCTCGCACACGTTTAAGCGCACCACACAAACATTCAGAAAAAAGGAATGCAGCAAGCTAGGAAAACTGCTGTGCAGCACACAATGCCTATGAAAATTTAGACATTGAGAGTTTAACAGAAAATCAATACTAGTAAATGTTTCAGAACATTATGCTAACAGTATCATCATTAAAATTACAGTCCGCACTACAGAAAATGGCATCCTTTAATTAGTTAATAAATGCATGCATAATAATTATAAAGCGACTCAGATATCTACTGAAATATAAAAGAAACCCATTAATAGAAAGATGTGCATTATTAAGTTTACATGAGTATGTATCTGTGTTGGTAAATATAGAAACAATAAACACATTCTTTTCCAAAATTAAAAATTGACTGCCAGACAACGAAAACAGTTGAGTTTAGTTGTTAAAAAGCATCGATTTGTCATAATACGTCATTATATATATATATATATATATATATATATATATATATATATATATATATATATATATATATATATATATATATATATATGCATAGCTTAAATGTAAGTAATTTTAAAAGATATTCAAAAACTGATCCAAAGATAGTATTTCCACCTGTGTATATATATATATATATATATATATATATATATATATATATATATATATATATATATATATATATATATCAGTTATTGCACGAATATATATATTTATGTCAATAAAGTTCATCATCTACTATTAAATACAATTTTACTGTTGAGGAACAGTTTAGTGAAAATTGGAATATATATATATATATATATATATATATATATATATATATATATATATATATATATATATATATATATATATATCAGTTATTGCACGAATATCGCGCTGTACGTAAGAAACCCCAAATCTAAAGTGCACTGGAGTGCATTCGTCATATGAATTCGGTATACATATTCAGATGAAACCTACTAGGAAGCATATGATATGAAAATATCAATGCTGATTTTCTAAGTGCTTCTTTCATACGACTGACCTGCTTTTTATTTAATTATACTGGGATTGCCATTATCAGAAGATGTCAGCTATTCAGCGTGAGGGATATTTGTATTTTTCATTAAGCCTCCTGCATATTGTCGAAGTTCAGCCTGCTTTTGTCCCTTATTTAGGGAAGGAGTTTTGCCTTTAGTTAGAAATAGGTTTCGCCCAGAATCACTGTTGGTTTTATGTTTTACTAGTAACTCGACTGCAGTTTTTATTAACGACACGTTTATGAACAATCAAATGGTTCTCGTAAAAATTTATAGATGGACATAAAAACATCCACACCAGTTGCCGAATATAGCCTCTCGTAGGCAGGTTTTCAAACGCCTTGCGAATCACCCTCCGTCACAAGGCTGTTTTACGAGGGACATCCTCACTGTTTGCTTATATAACCAACGAGAGATTTCTTCCTTTCATTCATTTCTTTCTTGTGTCTTTTTCTTCTTTTCTCGACTGTGCACATTAAAAAAAAAAAAAAAACTGCCAATAAATATTACACAGTTTCGTCCTTAATCCACTCTGATTTTTTTTTTTTAATTGTCATTAAATCCATTTTTGACTTTCTTGGGTGGCCAAAAAAGAGATGTATTTTGTTTTCTTTTGTCCAAAAATTCCTTTCTTTAGACTCGACTAAGAAGCAGTTACTTTCTTGTTGGTTTTTAATTTAATATTGTCAGCCATCCATGTCTGTCTATCACGCATTAGAGCGCTGAGGAGACATAGATTAATTGCACTAAAAAATAGTGCCGTTCTTCTTTTCTTAACATACCTTGGTCCACATGGATGAAACGCGTTTTCTAGAAAGTGATGTCTTTATTTATAACATGGACATCGGTTGGCTTTTCTTTGATATTACTCGTTTGACAATTTTATCCACTGAAAGGGATAGCATTACAGTGAAGTGCTATCCCAGAAAGAGCCGCGCATTGATCCACATTGTATTTTTGGGGTAAATATAGTCACGTGTTTGCAGACAACCAATAGGCAGAAGGAGACCTCGTAGAAATAATTACCTGCCTTGATTGTTCTATGAGCAGATAAAAAAGTACACATACACTTCATACAATAATCTGATGAATGTAAAACAGACTGGAGGCATCATCATGTCGACAACCGGTCCTATAAGCAACTATTATGTGGATTCCTTAATTAACCATGAAAGCGAAGAGGTGTTGGCGTCTCGATTTTCGGCCACCGGATCGCACCCCTCAGGGTCCCGAGCGACAGGCTTGGTACCGGATTGTACAGATTTCCCGTCTTGTAGTTTTGCACCTAAGCCCTCCGTTTTCACCACGTCCTGGGCCCCAGTGCATTCTCAGTCTTCAGTGGTCTACCACCCCTACACGCATCAGCCGCACATAGGGCCAGACTCCAGGTACGTGCGTTCCTGGTTGGAACCCATCTCGGGCGCCGTATCTTTTCCCGGCTTTGCGACGAACAGCAGACACTACGGGCTCAAAGCAGACACGTACCCCGGCAGAAGGAGTGGGGAGTGCGCCGCTCCCGATGGCAGAAACTATGCGGACTATCTGTATGGATCTTCGACGGAGTTCAGGGATAGGACTCCGCAAACCATTCCGTCCCCGGAATCGGAGCCCATAGCTTCCAGTAAGCACAAGGAAGAGAAGACAGAAATAGACCCAAGTAAGTACAAGTCATTCCTGTTTACAACCGGGTGCTGAAGGAATTATTGCCTGTAGTCCTCAATAAAATGAAATTACCTTTGCCTGTTTGGAATTCTTGCTAGGGAAATCCTCAATGCAAAGACTTGCATACGCTGTGAGGCTAATAAAACCGTAGGTTATAAAAGTCTAAAAGAGAAGGAGACTTGCTCATCCTCCAGGACAGGCAGAGAGAGAAAAGGCGACACATTCTACAAAGAATTCAATGAATGCTAAGTTTTTCTGAATAAAATTGTGCATGCAATGAAAAGTGAAATTCTAATTCTAAACATGAAAGGGTCTTAACACACACACATACATTATATATATATATATATATATATATATATATATATATATATATATATATATATATATATATATATATATAGATAGATAGATAGATAGATAGATAGATAGATAGATAGATAGATAGATAGATAGATAGATAGATAGATAGAGCACAAACACGTGTGTAAAACATACACATATTTGTGTCTGTATTGCAGTTTATGCTTAAAAACATCACTGCTTACAAACTACAAAAAAGTGTGTTTCATTACTTACTACACAATACACGATAGTAATTGTTATGCGACAGTTCAGATCACTTCTCTATTTTTGTTTATTAACCAGACAACATTTTTTTTTTAAGTATGTATCTCCTGTGTTTATGTATTGTGCACAAATCTTAAAAGGTAAGAACACAGGGTTCATAAAATGAGAATTAGAGGGTATTTGTAAACTGATGCCCCATTCTAGCAATGCTTTCCTTAGCTGGCAATAAAGTCAAATCAAATAAGCCAATAAAATAAAAGTTACATGACAATAAAAGTTTATAGTCTACTAGTAGGAATTGCATTTTCTTTCAGTGTTGGTACTGTGAACTTTTGCAAGTATTTACATTGCTGTGAATGAAACTATTTAATATAATAAACTATTTATCGCCATATTACTATTGTTATAAATTTTATTATTATTATTATGAGCATCACCAGCAACATGACCACTACCACCACCATCACCACCACCACTAATAATAATAATAATAATAATAATAATAATAATAATAATAATAATAATAATAATAATAAAATTTCAGTTTCAAATGACAGATGTAAGTCTTAAATGATAATGAAAATTGTTATTAAGCACAAAAAAAGCTGTTTTTCTCTAACTTGTGTGGTTGTCAAATTCTTTACAATGCTACATACATGCTACTTATATAAAAAAAACAAAAACAGAGTTTCTACTGAATCATATTACTCAGGTGAACCATTTGTATATATATATATTCTGATAATTTACAGCAATATATTGCATACATTTTATAATTGTGAAAACAAACCATATTACACATAATATGATTTGTTCTTTTATGTTTGAAAGGGTATATGTGTTTGATTAGAAAGTTTTCAATCTACATGAAAGGCTGCAGAATGTTGTATTGCATCCATTTTACATTCTGGGAGCATCTTTCCTAAATTCAATTTAATTAAAATTTAAAAGGCACTGAGCCTTTTATATATTTAGTTCAGAATGATTGGGACTTAAACTTGGTGAGATTGTATAAAGTTTGCCTTTCATTAAATGTGAGAGATCCTAATCAAAGATCAAAGTTTGTGGGCCTGTGTAGTGACTACTTGCTGTTGGTTATGGAGGTGGGGAGAACATTTTGAGTCTGTGTTTTCACTCAGCTGTTGGTTTCAAAAAAGAAGAGAGATAGGTTTATATGATATATCGAAATATGCCTTTTTAATTGTGGGATTTGACAATACCTCCATGCTATATGTTTAAATACTGAATGCTTTAAAAAAAAACAAAACAAAAAAAAACAAGTGAGTGCTGTTTTACTTTCAATAGCAAGCAATTCTGAGTTTACAGTCATGAAGATAAACTTAATAAAAACAAAGCTAAATGTACACTTATGAGAAAAGAATAATATTAGGTATGCAAGGACAAAGCCTTATCCTATTTTTTCTTTCCACTGGCATTTACAGACAACCCCGTGGCCAACTGGATCCATGCGCGCTCCACCAGAAAGAAGAGGTGCCCGTACACTAAATATCAGACCCTGGAATTGGAGAAGGAGTTTTTATTCAATATGTATCTTACAAGGGACCGCCGATATGAGGTGGCAAGAGTCCTTAATCTCACTGAACGCCAAGTTAAAATATGGTTTCAGAACAGGCGGATGAAAATGAAGAAAATGAATAAAGAAAAGGGAGACAACAAGGAGCAATGATACTTCCGTCCACTATAAAAGAAAGAACTTCATAAACAAAAGAAGCCGTTCGCAAACAGCGACGTAAAAAAGAGAAAAGAAAGTAAAAAGAGACACATTAAGCAACGACTTTGCTTTTTTTTTTTTTGGTCTGTTTTTCTTTTAACCAGAACTGTTTGGTTTATATTCTTCACTTATTTTTAGACTTTGAATGTGCAAATTGTTCATTTAATGTTTAGGATAGCCACCGATCTGCAACGTCTTTGGAAAAAAAAGTATTTTCACCAAGTTGCTGCGGTAATATCATAATGTCTTTAATTATGAAGAAAGTACTTGAATTTTGTTTTTAATAATGTGTAACTTATGACAGTCCCGTGCTTAAATCCTCCCTCCCCATCCTACCCCCCAAGAGTTTGTAAGCGCGAATCTTGCATATTTTGTACAAAAAAAAAGGGCAGGAACGTCTATCTGTGTGCGTATGTCAAGTTGTGGTCATAGTTAATATTGTACTTCTCTGTGTAATTTTTACATTCGTATCACTAACTAAAGTGATATTATTATGTTCTCTTGTAGAATGTAGCTATATTTAAATATATGTGACGCCACCTCACGAGTCCAAGTGGTTGTCCTTTTCCATGCGCTACAAGTAGAAATGCCGTCAACTGTTTACAGCTTAAGTCAAAAAAAAAAAAAAAAGAAGAAGTGTAGTGAATGGAGTTTCAGGTCAATAAACAAAGTACCAACTTTCAAACGAGCTTCTTCTTCTGCCTAGCTTGCATGTATATGAAGCATTTATATTGCAGAGAGAAAGCAATACAAAACAAATAATGCGAGAAGAAAAGTTCACAAAGTAAATGCATTAAAGCAATTGTGCCAATCGCCTGACAACCAACAGGATATTGAAAGCAGCCGCTATGTAGCACCATAATTTCCTGCCTTTTGATTTTTTTTTTCTTTTAATGAACATTTCCTTAAGTTTTTCTTTGTTATCAGCCAAGTTTTTTTTTTTTTTTTAGAGGGCAGTTTGGCCTAACAGAGAAAGACCCGCACAAACACGTACCGAAATAGGGTCCGTTTTTTTTTTTTTAACAGTATTAGAATTTAACATTTCAAGTTAAGTGCACACGCGAGTTTACGTTATGGGAAAGCACTCCTTGGCGAGTACTCTTCCCGTTGTACATATTGACTCATATGACCACATAAAGCCACCTATACACCTTCCAGTAATATTTCAGTTAAGTGAAGAAAACATACTGGCCTTGTGGCTTGTTAGGATGTGTATCATTTGACTTTTATTTTTCAGTCTTTTCGCTCCCTTTCTCTTGCAGTCTTTCTACACACACACACATACATTTGTACATATAAAATTACTCAAGTCCTCGTTTATCTTTTCATACCTTCTCCCTTGTCAAATGATCGTTTACAAATTAACTTTGCAGAGAAGCGGAGAGAGTCTCATGCGGGCAGCAGCTTGTGCACAATGAAACCTGAAGGTGTATTTTACTGGGAGAAAAAAAAAAGGCTGGATAATGCCATTTCACAATGTTTTGTTTTTACGGTTTCTCTATGTCAACAATGGAAATACAGCAAAATATCTCCAAGAAAAGCTTCTAAACATTTATACTCTCAGTATTCGCCATAACAGCTGTTTCCTTATAGAGTGTTGTCATTTAAAACACAAAGATCGACACCGAAGGGAAACTAGCAGATTACGGAATAAATTAGCTTACGTTTCTTCCTTGGATGAAGTTATTTAAAATGTTACATATTTTTTAAATGTTTCATTGTTTACGTTTATTCTTGAATAAATATAAATATGTATGTACTTAAATATTTTAAATCTTAAACTGATACATTTCGACCTCTGTATATATTTACGAAACGTGCAGGTGTATGTGTGATTTTTAAAAAAAAAAAAATAAACCTCTTACTAATTTCACCATTCACACTTAACAGATCTTTTAAGAGTTAAAACTTATTATTTACCCATTGTGACCATTTCATAGGGCAGCTGTGTCGCTTTTCATTTCAGGCAGCAACGCCAGTAATTCGGTAGTTGATTCGGTCAGATCCACATTCCGTCATAAGAGGCTCACGTCGATTTTAATGGGAACACTTGTTGTGGGAAAATATAGGGCTGAGATAATTCTGTAAGAAGTGTGATGCAGGTGTCAAGTGGCAAGAGGAGTCGACATATGAATTAAATTAGCTAGTTCCCGTTTTATTGAGTCATTTTAATAGAAGAGACTGGTTTTGAAATTGTTCTTATTATAACAATTAGTATTACTATTCGTATTATTCTTATTAGCAAAAAGAACCACTGGTATTTAAAGCATTTTTTGTTTCAGAAAAAAAAAAATATTTTTTTAAGCAGAAGGTATTATTTCTGAATTTTCTCGTGTACAACTAAATAAAACCGCAATAAAGAAAAAAAAAACTAATAACTTTACTATTCCAAGTTAGTCTCAATTGATAAATTCATTCTTAAAATTTGATATATGCAAAAACTAACACACCGAGTGTTCATTTAACAGTGGCGGATTTTGTGTGGACTGTTACTATGTTGAATACATTCAGTTTCCTACTCTAGAAGGTGTCGTGATGATAATCCTGCTTTCTTTTTTGTGTGTGTTGGACATCAAGAAGAGCACATATAAATATTTAGCTTTGTAGTCAGTAGGACAGAAAAAAGAAATCTAGCAGTTCAGCTGCGTGTTGCAGTTCGTCTGTTCGTTTCTTCCTCCTGGCTGGGATGAAATTATCTTTTTGTCAAGAGAGACAATAAAGACAGGATGTGGAAGTTCTAAAGCTCATTGCACCGCTAAATTTCCGCAGCACAAAAATGCAGGTTTTATTGCACTGTTTGTTCCACTCCTGTTTTTGTCTTGAAAGAAGGAGAACAAAACAGAACCGCGGACATGGCTAGACGTCTGGCCTAAATTGCTTTATGGTTTTAAAGAAGGTGAACGTTCTGTTTGAAAAGCAACTCTTTAAGTCACCAGAGCTACAAACATAAATTGATTAAATTTTCCTGAGAGAAATGCCTCTTTTTTGACTTTACAGGTACGAGACGAAATTATATAGATAATTTCAAGATGTGTGATAATGCGATGGAAATGCAAAAGGGATTTACGAAAATAAATGAATAAATAAAAAAGCAGCAATACAGTATAAGAAATCTCCAAATTTTCTTTAGTAAGTAATCAAGTATGGGATTCTTTGAACAGTTCCATCAAATTTAAAATGCTGAGTGTTCAAATGTTTATTCATCCACGGCAAAATCACCACTTAACATTTTTAAGAGTATATATTGGTTCAGTCTATGCATATTTTGCACTTTGAAGGATTACTTTAAAAGAATTAGAATTAATTTGACACTGGCGAATCATCTATCTATCTATCTATCTATCTATCTATCTATCTATCTATCTATCTATCTATCTATCTATCTATCTATCTATCTATCTATCTATCTATCTATCTGTTTGTCTTTATTAAATAGAAAATACCGGTAAGACACTCAGGTGGGTGACTTTAATTATTACTGTTGATATTTTGTATTATATAAACAGTAATGTCCCTTTAAATTGCTGGTAAAATGTTGCCAATAATCAGCTTGCTGTATGAAAAAATGACACTAGGTGGCAGTGTTGTTTAATTATTACAACGCCTCTCTTGGCAATTCCTCCAACTGCCCGCGGTGTTAAGGCTACCAAGCGCATTTGTGTTTTCTGCTTTAGATACATATATAATGATAAACACGTAACGAACACATTTTTAAAAATTAATATTATATACTTGTAACAAATATTTATTTTGCTTATTATATTTGGGGATTTTCAAAGCGCGTATATTGTGTAGATTCTTCGTGTAATGTAAAACAGGAACTCATGTTGATATTTGCATTTTATATTCTTTGTGAAGCTGCTAGCATTTTAAAAATAATTTAATTTTTAGTGCATAAAATATAAAAAAATCACGTCGTTAATTCCAATGATGCAACAGATTTTTCACTCGACAAAAGCGAAACAGTTCTGAATAACTACTTCAATATTCTTGTTTAAACACTATATGATAAGCTATATAATAGAAATCCACCTACCAAAGCTCGTGGTGGAATATCACGATGTGTTTCAGAAATTTTACATGCGTTTTAATAGTGTAGTATTAGTTTATTTTCTATCACTTTGTGTTAGCTTTGTTTCTTGTTTTGTTCCGTGAAGAAAAATATTAAAACTGAAATATTTTATTTGTATTACTAATTATATTTCAGAAAAAAATACAAAAATGAAATCTTTAATTTGGTTCCGGGCCGATTGAAAACTTAATACAATCATATTCACCCTTACTTCGGCCAACACATAAAATCAATAATTATTTCAGAAATTACAACAAAACACCAATAGAGATTAAGTATTTTCAATAAAACGTCAATTTATTAATTTTTCATTTTTTAAATATATATATATATATATATATATATATATATATATATATATATATATATATATATATATAAAAACAATAAAAAGTCAGTATATGTAAATGGCCATTTTTAAAAGCAATCATGAAAGTAATTTTTAAACCTTTGCATATATATATAAAATAAAATTGAAAATCTAAAGTAGAAAAGAAAATCTCATTCGACTGTTTCAGATATTCGTTTTTTTTAACTGCAAGACAGACAGATAGATAGATAGATAGATAGATAGATAGATAGATAGATAGATAGATAGATAGATAGATAGATAGATAGATAGTATTGTGAAAATTATTAGTTGTTCAAAAATCATTTTTCTGTGACAGCCAAAACCTTTAACAAAAAATAAAATAAAAAAAAAATTGGTTGACAATATATAAATGTAGTTTTTCCCCAAATACAATTCAACCTATTTTACTCAAGCCGTGTTTTATAATTACTTTTTATTTATTTACTTTCATTTTTTTTTTCTTTAATGATACAATGATTTATTTTGACCTTCAGCTTTTTAAACGCAAGTCGAACTTGTTCATATTGGTAATTTGTAATATATTGCTTTATTGCAAGTTATTTAAGAATTAAAAATATTATGAACCCATTCAAATCCAAAAATCCATGTTATACATTCTCTTCAAAAAATGTAATAAAACGTAAAGCTTCGACTTAGCTGACATTTTCGACTTCTCTGTTTTAGCACCGGTAATAAAACTGAGTCCACCGGAAATGTTATTTGCCATAGGGTTTTTTTTTTTCATGTAATATTATTTCCTCGACGGAATACGACAAAACAATAACGCATAGCGAATGGGGGTATTATATTTCACCTCCTCTGGATTATTTTAGTAAATTGTGATGTCGCACTCGTTCACTTTTTTTTTTTTAACTATCTGCTTGATGTGAGTGTACAGAAAGGAAATTAACTACATTCACATTTAAAGCTTCAGATTTTATTAATATGACCTATAGGGAGAGGAAAAGAGAATGAACGACGGAGAAAACATACTATTGTTTTACTGCTATTACTTTTTTCTACTTATTTATATTAAAAATGCGTGACATGTATTTTTTTATTTTACTATTTTGGTAACGTGTATATGTAGAATTTTATTATGAAAATAGATTGAATTTAAATAAACATATGACGTGAACAGCCAGATAACCGTGACGCAGGCTAAATGACGATAGCTAATAAATTCTGGATTGATAAAACATTTGTATGTCAGTTATTTTTAGATGCGAAACTTTTTCTTCCAATTTCACTGGAAAACCCATTGAGTGATAACTTAGGTATATTTAATATGTTCGGAATTCCTCTGGAAGTTTACCTTATGCAAATGTTAAGGTCATCTCATAGCAATACTGCCTGCATCGCATTTTACTGTATTTCTTTTTCAATGATTTGATTTTAAATGGCAATGTTGACCACACACTGGTCAACTCACTTTAATTTTTACATCGACGTATTATCTTCTGTTGTCTTCTGTTCCAGTTCCCTCTCTCTCGTCTCTCTCTCTCTCTCTTTCTCTCTCTCTGTCGCTCACTGTCACACACACATACACGCACACACACGCACCTCTATACACACACACACACACACACACACTAATACGAGCACGCGCAAGCGCGCCCTCGTACTCAAACACGCGCACGCGCATACATACACACTCCAGAAAACCCCCTCCAAATATTTAATCATTTCTCTCCAGCTTGTCTTGGTGCTTTTGAAACTGATGAATACGAATCGAGGGTGAAAGCCCCTCCAACCGGGTTTTGGCTAACTGGCTGAGTCGCCGTTGAACGAAAGCAGTAAGTAAGAAGGGGACACGAACGCAGCGATCTACCTACCGGCGGGCGGCATGCAGGACTGCGTACGCATATGCACTGTCTGTCGCTATTGAGACTGAAGAAAAGAAAGGAGAAACAAAATACAGACAAATACATCCGAAAATACAGACGCTCCAGAGGGAGCGGGTTGATAACGGACTAGAGAGAGAGAGAGAGAGATAGTGTGAGGAAGAGGGGGAAGAGAGAGAGAGAGGGGGAGAAAAAAAGAGAGAGAGAGAGAGAGAAGAGTGGACTAAGATTGTCCAAAGGGACTAGCTGTGTATTTTGGTTTCCAGGTTTCCGGTGGTGGCGGCAGTGGTGGTAGTAAAAAAAAAATAACATAAAAGACTTTTCCTTTTACTGCTGTGACTTGACTTCACCTTGAATGAAACAGCCATGAGTTCATATTTTGTAAATCCACTGTTCTCCAAATACAAAGGAGGCGAGTCACTGGAACCAACTTACTACGACTGCAGGTTCCCCCAGAGCGTCACAAGGAGCCATGCGCTGGTCTACGGTCCGGCGGCCGCAGCGCCGGGTTTCCAGCACCCGTCTCACCACGTCCAGGATTTCTTCCACCATGGCTCCTCCACCATCTCCAACTCGGGATACCAGCAGAACCCCTGCGCCTTGGCTTGTCATGGAGACGCTTCGAAATTTTATGGATACGAAACTCTTCCGAGGCAGACGCTTTATGGTACCCAGCAAGAGGCGAATGTGTCGCAATATCCAGACTGTAAATCGTCGTCCATCAGTAACACGGCGGAGGGACAAGGGCACTTAAATCAAAACTCGTCTCCGAGCCTCATGTTTCCTTGGATGAGACCTCACGGTTAGAATCCTTTTTCATATTGTTTTGTATTACTTCCGCAGGTTTAAGTTTAAAGGTGCATTTATTGGCATAGACTGAGGATATAAAGCCGCAACAGTTGTGTTCTCCTCATGTGAATCCAGTGCATCATTCTGTAAAAAAAAAAAAAAAAAGAAAGAAAGAAAAAAGACAAAAAGGAAAACATGTTGTAAGTGTCGCTGGCAAGAGGAGTTTTACAGTAATTGCATTTTAATAAATGTTAACTTTAGACCTGTGCTTACTAATGCACGGTGTTCATGCCAACACTGTTATTGCAGATCACAAGTGACAGAATTTATACTGTCATAAAGTAATACTGGAGTGGAATAAACAGAGAGAGAGTGGTGTGATTTCCATGAATGAGCAATGAATCAGAAGTGCAAAATCATACTGTATGTGTGTCAGTTGCGTTATAGCACAATCTATTATTATTATTATTATTATTATTATTATTATTATTATTATTATTATTATTATTGATGTTGTTATTATTATCGTTGTTGTTATTTTTGTTGTTGTTGTAGTAATCAAAACTAACCCTGACGACAATCCTTCTTCTCCATATTAGAAAAGACACGTGTTTGGTTTTAGTAAATCACATTTTAATGCATCTGACTACTTAATGAACGTCTTAACTGTCGATGCCATCAGTATTTATTATATTGCTATCGTTAAGATGAAACTGCTGACACACGAAAAGAAAAGTTTGAAGTGTAATAACCGGGACGAAAATGAAATTCGATATCTTAGGAAGCACAACTGTCATGCCCTGTCATTGACAAAAAAGACAATCTTAAAATAGTGCAGCTCATCTTTATCTGATTGATCAGTGATTTTGAAGAGGACTGCTTAAAAACTTAAAAGGTGTTTTTTTTTTTGTTTTTTTGTTTTATGTCTTCAGTATCACAGATTTGCATTTATCGCCCAATATTAGTATTTATATTAAAAGTGTTAACACCTTGGGTGCACGTGTGCTTTATTTACTGTGTTTTATATTATCATTGTATATTCGGTTATATTATATTGGACTGCAATAAGGTTATTCATCATGATCAGTTCATTTATATAGTGCCTTGCATGGTAAAACCTTAAGCAATTAAATATATGTAAACTTTTCAAACAAACACACAGCACCAATTCAAAGCAGGCATGATATGCATTTAACAAAAAAGCATGTTCCTCTTTTGCCACATATATTGGCTTTATCCCCACGGTATTCTACTAAATCTAAACCCAAACTATTCACTTCATAGTTATTTCTTTGTTGAAGAACAGAGTGAAACATGAGCAAAAATGTGACGTGGCAAAAACCCGTCCCTTGTCAGTGGGGCTATGAGTGGACCTGTTTAAGGACACCCACGCAAGGTGCATTTTTACAACCGTTTTTCTTAACAACTGATATAATATGTTTGGCTGTTTTTTTCCGTGCAGCTCCGGGAAGGCGCAGTGGCAGACAAACATACAGTCGGTATCAGACACTGGAGCTGGAGAAGGAGTTTCTGTTCAACCCTTACCTGACCCGCAAGCGCCGGATTGAAGTCTCACACGCCCTGGGACTCACCGAGCGTCAAGTCAAGATCTGGTTTCAAAATCGGCGCATGAAGTGGAAAAAGGAGAATAACAAAGACAAATTTCCTGGTCAGAGAGGGGACGAAGAAGAGAAAGTAGACGAAGAAGGCAACGACGAAGCGGAAGGAGAGGAGAAGGAAGTTGAAGAGAAAGATGAGAATAAGGAGTGATTTTATGGCCTAGTCTTTTTATGGTTCTGTGGCGAAGAGAGAGGGGGAGAGAGAGAGGGGAGAGATGTTTACGACTATCGTTTCACTTTATTGAGTCTGGAAGTGGAGAAAAAAAAATCACATAGACCTTAGCTACTAAAGCATTTTCTGTTTCACTTTAAAATCCCTCTCTCTGTGTGACTTGAAACGGGAGAAATGATATTTCAACTTGAAAAACGGTTCACTCGCAGGCATGAGAAAGAAGCTAATCGAACAATAAGAGAAAACACACACACACAAAATGATAATAATAAACGCAGCTTCTAGTGACAAGGAATGGATTGGCGGCACCAATAAAATGACTATTGACATTATTTCCATTTGAAAATAAAAAAAATGTTATGGAATGTGTTAACTCTACAAATTCATTAAATTACTACCTGTTTCATTTTAGCTTGCAAAAAAATAACAGTCCACGATCCACTAGAATGTACAAGACGTGCACAAAAATGTATACTTGGTTAATGAACTTATCCAATGTCTACTCTTATTTTTTATTTTGGTCTTTTTATATACTAAAAATGTGAACGCATTCTAAAAGTTATATTTTGCGCACTTTTAAAATACTTAGGACTTTAGCCTGGACACTTTCAGTTAAAGCTGATCCTTTCAAAAAGCGCTGTAGTGCAAGAATGAAAATTCTTGGAAGTTTCTAGCGAACTGTTTATATTTAAAAGTGTTAAAAAGTCGGCGCTGAGATAGGCAGCCTATATTACGAAAGTGCTTATGCTTTAATTCTGATTTTTTTTTTTTAATTTCATTTTCATTTTGAAAACAAAAATGTACAACTGAATCAAGTACATAGTTTAGAACGAGTTACCCTTTCTTATAGTTTAGAATTAATCAATATTAGTATCCGAAAAAATAAAATAAAATCTCCCTTTGACATTCAATTCATCGGGCCGTATTTTGTGCTGCTTTTTATTTAAATAGATAGCACTATGTGTAAAAGTAATATATTAATATTCTGTTATGACTGATCTTATGTGCATTTTAAGGATTTCCAGGGAAGTTGAATTGTCTCGAAATATTTCACAAACTACCTAAACGGGAACCTGCAATAAAATCCATTAGGGCTTGCAAAAGGCTTCCTGGAATATAGATGTTACTTGACATTACTCACTTTTTTGTATTCTCTCTCTTTATCGCTCACTCTCTATATATAGTGATATATATATATATATATATATATATATATATATATATATATATATATATATATATATATATATTCTGAAAATTATACTGGTATATACTTCGAGAGAAATTTCAGGCTACTAAGTAGCAGAAGACAGCTATTAAGTAATATATCGCTACCTATACTCGAAGAAAAAAAAAACCTTCCTTTTTTATTATTATTTTTTATTGTATGCTTCTATGATGTTGTTTGTTGCTGCTTTTCAATTCAAAATAAATTTTCCCAACAACTGAAACTGCCTAGTTAAGCGCACAGTACTGTGTTACTTAATATTGTGCTAATGGTGTAGCGTAGGAGTAAATGCACTGAATATAATCTTTAAGCTATATATCTTGTATAACCTGTTGTTTGCAACATGCTTGTTTATTTGTTTTTGGGTGAAATAGTTTATAATGTTCACAACATGAATGTAGAAATCAGTAGTACCACTTCAACCTCCCATGTTGCCAGAAGAGTATCTTTGTATTGTCTATGTGTTGTTAAAAAATAAACATTGTTTAAAGATTTGTCTTTTCTGACACTTTTTTTGTTAAATAAAATGCAATAAAGTCAAACATGAATAATGATATTTCCCAATATTTATATATGTATTCCGTCTTTCATATGCAAATCATCTCTTCGTCCATTTCTTAACCTGCTCATCCTTATGGAGCAAGGCGATGGTGTCTATACTATGAAGTCATGTCAGGAACAAGAAAGAACCCAAGTCTGGAAAGGGTGCCAGTCTTTCACACGATGTACTCGAGCACATAAACACACACACACACACACACACAGGCACACACTCTCACATTCAGTGCACCTAAAATGAACGTCTTATGGAAAGAAAACCAGAGTGCGAAGGGTACAACTGATGCAAGCATGACGAGATCAGGAGAACTGCCCACAGCAAGTGGATAAACACATGCAGGAAATCGATCTATAAGCCTGTTGGGCTGAGGCAGCAGCACTCACTCTGCCGCAGAAAATGGCAAAATCTATCTATCTATCTATCTATCTATCTATCTATCTATCTATCTATCTATCTATCTATCTATCATATAGTGTCTTTCATCTATCTATCTATCTATCTATCTATCTATCTATCTATCTATCTATCTATCATATAGTGTCTTTCATCTATCTATCTATCTATCTATCTATCTATCTATCTATCTATCTATCTATCTATCTTTACATAAATGAGTAATAATTTTTATACTAATCATCGTATAATTAAGGGCAAATAATGACCCATAAGACAAATTTTTATTAATAATAATTAAAAAAAACTTTCTCTATATGAAAACGTTATGAGTTTGGGTGATATAGAAAGGTCAGAAATTACACGAGGCCCGGTTTTTGTCAAAAAACAAAGGCTGTTTTGGCCTTCAACACACTTGGCTTTATGGCTGGTGTGTGTGTGTATGTGTGTGTGTGTGTGTGTATGTGGGGGTATTCTACTCTTATAAAACTGAAGGCTTTCTTCTGACATTGAAGAAAAGCAAATTCAGCACTTTGTAAATTAAATAAATGATATGCAGGACAGATTATATTTAAAAGGGAATTTCAAATAGCTGTTACTAGCCTCCTATACATGAAACAACTGAATAAAGAAACTCCAAAAAGTCAATCATAATAATCATTGTTCTGAAAGGTATGCAAATTTAAAGGAAGAAAATCACAAGGGTAATATTTACAGCAAAACGTCACTACGCCCTTAACCATAAAGGAGCAGTTCAGCTGGTTTGCTGGCGTTTTGTAAAGAATCTGACACCTTAATATAAGCAGAGATAAAATCTATCAAAATCGGAAATCTTCACTCAACATATCTTTAATTATCTCCTGTTTGATTTTTTTTTTTTTTTTACAATATTTGTATTTAATTTGTTTTTAAAATGTTTCAAAAAACAGCAGAACCATTGATAACTATATGTCTTATAAAAATGATCTTCCTTACAGGATGAAATACACAGTCCACTTCGAGTTTATTCTAAAAAGCACTTGTAGGGTAACTGGCCTTTTGTCTTCCAGTTAGTTTAGCGTAATTTTGGAATTATGCCAGAATAAATAAATATATTGAGAACCCTTACACAACCACTGTTGCTACATCTAAAATGAATCATTGGCATTATAAATATTATCAACTACTTAGCTGCACGAAGTGTATGGGACTATAATGCGTTTCCACTCACGAGAGTGATGAATTGCCTACATTTTAAGGTTATTTAGGTGAAAGTAGCCAAGATGTTTACATTGATGCCATAGATAAGCGATTACAAGATTCCTCAGATATACTCACGGTTTGGGATTTGGCGAAGATAAAAGTTTTCACTTTTGAAAAATGAAACCGGATCTGGCATTTGGTAGTCCTAACACAAACATGCTAAAGATTTGATGAATATATTTAAAAGAAATTAAGTGTACGTCTGACCTCCTTTTAAATATCACTTGAAATATATATATATATATATATATATATATATATATATATATATATATATATATATATATATATATATGTGTGTGTGTGTGTGTTTGTTTGTAGGTTCGGGTGTTTACAAGAGTTTATCGTTTTGTTCTCAAACGAACAAAAAGACGAAAAAAATTTAAATTTGGTACTCATTTTTCTCAGATAGATAGATAGATAGATAAAATAAATTAACCCTTAAAGTTTATATATAAAAAACTGTCTCAATATATTTCCATACAATGTTAAGGATTACTTTAAAACCTGTAAGCACTTAAGATTTTGCTGCTAATATATACTATACTTTTTCAAAAAATATATTTATCTTTTAAAGAATATCACGAAACGCGTATATGTAGTGTGGTTTATAAGAATTAGCAGTACCCCTAACTAATGGATAACCAAAAAAAAAATATAACCAATTGTACCATAAATGTTGTAAGTCGCCTTAGACAGAGGAGTCAACCAAATAAGTAAATGTAAATGTAAAGCTACTAAACAATTCTTAATATAATTATTAGCAGTAAATAGTCGTTCTAGTATTACTGGTATATGAAATGTTTTAATTAAGAAGACACACATATATATATATATATATATATATATATATATATATATATATATATATATATATATATATATATTTTTTTTTTTTTTTTGAATAAGCTATGAGTGCAGAATTATATGCATAACAAAATATTGGATGCATTCGGTGATGTAAACAGCTTATGTGATAATGAAGACCTAAATTGTGATCAGAAACAAGTAGCAAGTTTATTCATTTATTATGTTTTCGTTTATTTGATACTAAAAAAAAAATAACAAACGTTACTAAAATGTCTTGAATATATCCAAGTGTGGAAAATATAGTAGCTCAAGAACATTCTAGATTTTTTAAAATGTTTAGAAAAAAATACTTTCCACATTTAAGTGCAACTCTTGTTTGTCTGATATTTTTTACTTTGAAATCTTCCCCCTTCTCTTTATTTTTTCCCCTTCATGTGTTTAATGACACATACAGTTTCCGCAAAAGACTGCTATGGTGTTCGTAACGTTTTTGGCATTGTTTCTTTTTTCTTTAATGGTGACGATTATCCCCTGCGTATTGGAGACACCATTGTTTTTCGGAGATCTTTTTAGGGCAGTCTCTTCCTTCTGTAAGGTTTAACTACTGTTGTAAAATTTATGATAGGTCCGTAAACTGATTTCTCGTATCCGGTCGCTCAGCGTTTTAGTATAGTAAAAGGGGAATAAAAGTAAATGTACTTAAGTACAAAAGTAAATAAGATGGACAATTAAACTGGTATGCTGTTTTATTGGTTGTTTTCACTCACTTGGTGAAGAGCAATAAGAAAGCAGGTTTCCCAGGCAGAAGTAAATCTCACAATATCAACGTTGGTATCTTTTTTCGCAAAAAAAAAAATACGAAAGCATTACATGTGTGTGTGCGTGTAAAGCGCGCACGCCATACATGCAATGCTTTCGTATTTACACACACATATATATATATATATATATATATATATATATATATATATATATATATGTGCATCTATCTATCTATCTATCTATCTATCTATCTATCTATCTATCTATCTATCTATCTATCTTTCTATCTATCTATCATCCGTAGTACTTAGTGTTTTAAGTATTATCATGAAGTAATAGATACCAATGTGTAGAATAACATTTTTTTGAATACTTTTCAACATTGCGCATTATTTTAGTTTTTACTAATTAGTTGACGCTTCTGGCTTTTAAAAGTTCATACTCTAATTTAAAAAAAAATGTCTTTAAAGAGCACACTTTCATAGTTTGAAGAGATTGCAGACTGCTGTCCCATTCATTTGCAAATAAAACGGTGTTTATTAGTGGTATGGCTTGCGATTTGCTGTATATTTAGCGTTTTCATAATATCCTACAAATATTTTTTGAACAGAATTAATGAAAGATATTTTTAAGAACCCTTTGAAAAAGCTTTTATATTTTATGCCAATTTTCAATTCTCCTCAATAGACAAGAACTGCTAGCCAATTAAATAGTTGTCAAAAAGCGCGTGCTAACAGCTAAAAAACATTTTGCTTGACTTCTCACTTAAACGGTCGCGAAAGACACTAAATACCTAAAAAGACAATTTATGTATTTATACTACTTCTTATAATTTCTACTTTTTATATTATTACAGGTCGACGTACATAGATAAAAAAGGCCTCCAATTAAACGCGTCTTGATAATTCGATATAAAGACATTTTACATACATACACAGAGAGGAATGCAGTACACTTGCGCATACTGTAGGGGAGAGGCAAAAGAAACGTAACGCTTTCTTCGTTGTTTAGAGAAAATTTACAGCTGAGTGATAAAAGTTTACGAGGAAGCTGGCGCGCTGATTGGTCACGAGGAGTCATGTGGGCTCTCCTCATGAACGTGAACTTTTAATGTGGCTTTCCTTTATGAGGGAAACGCAGTGTTTCTCTGCGAAAGCAGTCCAACTGGTGCCAGGGACTGGTTTTTGACATCACGTTTCTTGTTTTTTCTTTGATTTTTTGAACAATTTTAAGGGGCTGCTTCGGGCATAAGCCGATTTCCCCCTTTTTGCTTTTACAATAATGACTTTATGGTGCTGTGTTGTGCTGTGCTGTACTGAACTGTCGCCTCCCACTCCTTCGCCCCTAGAGGCTAAACAGCTGAACATTTCCTTGGGAGAATTCAAAGATCACAGAGACCAATTGGCTGTAAATACCTTTTTTTTACTCTACTCTTAATCTATGCGATCATCTAAAGATAAGACAATCGTTCTTTTTTATTGTTCTTTTGGATAATTATTTAGAGAGCGACGTGTTTACTTCGGCATTGTCTTTTGAATTTCTTTCACTGTTTCTGGACATAACAAATGTGCGTCACCCGTAAAGACATTGGCAACATGGGTAAGTCTGTCTCCGTTATTGGTTTTAACTGTTTATCTAATGATCCGTGTCCAAAAGTAGCAAAGTAATGATGTAATGCCGTGCGGGCAAACGGGGTCGATCGGAAAAGAAGCAATCAGCAAGCGTTTTCTTACATATGCTGAGGCTTCTGTCCTTCTTCATTACTAGATCATGATGTCACAGCGTCTCAAATCCGTCTTCCTTGAGCTCATTTAAGTGACCAAACTAATTAGTTGTTTCTGGAAATGTAACAGTGACGATGGTGAATATCTTTATAACTTATCAAATTTTCACCAGAATTGATTAGTAAACTCTGTTCTTCTGGAAGCTTGGAGCATCGAAGTCTTTGGTTAATTTATTGGATTAATTGTATAAGGTGCTAGGATTGTATTGAATATTTTTTTTAAAAAAGTAATTATAACATATCAGTAAAAATTATGAACTTTGGGAAAAAAATCTAATGTATTATAGATTACTTTGAGAAGACATCTGATTGGCTCTTGAAAATGCACTATTTAGCTTTGGGAGTTCTTTTTTTTTAAATAGGTTCTTTATGTTTCTTTTTTTATTTATTTTTCTTTTAAGTTTTTAGCCTCATGTTGACGTTTTCACATACGTTTTACGCATCTTTCTGGAGTTACAATACTGGATTAATGAAGAGTTTAAAAACTGAATTTGATGTGAAAAAGCAAAATAAATGCAAAATAAATATTACATGTGACATGAATTAAAGATGTGATAAATATTTCAGAAGTCATTGTCATATACTGCTGATAATACAAAAAAAAACTGCATTATGTTGCCCACAATTTATTTAAATATATGTATTTTAAATTCTTTTTTAAAACTGGTATAACACCCTGACTTGTTGTGTAAAAGAGAAGGAGTTGGAAATATTTCATTTGAAGAGTTGTAACTGTTATTGACAGTTTAGGTCAATGTTATATTTGCAGACCTTGGTCCTGGCCTTGCAAAATATCATTTGGTACACTTGACAACAGCTAACTGTTGTACTAATAAACTCAGGGTTATTAACAAGTATGGTTGTTTTGGGGTTAGAAAGAAAGAAAGAAAGAAAGAAAGAAAGAAAGAAAGAAAGAAAGAAAGAAAGAAAAATATTTTTAGTTAAATGCTATTATTTTTTTACCTTGTATTGTGCAGGACCTGGATACATATGTTAATTTAAAAAAGAAAGAAAGAAAGAAAAAGAAAAATAAATATCCTGTTTTAAACCGTTTTAATCTGTACATTGTACATGATGTTGTGTGGAAAAACTTGATCAAAATACCCTAATAACATGAATCATTTCAGATAGTACCATTGTTGTTGTTTTTGTTCATTCTGATAATTGTCTTCATTATTTCAATTCCACTAAACGTGCAGTGAACGTGTTTGCTTGCTTTATGGGGAACATTGTTTTAATAGGATTAAAACAGTCAAGTGAATGTGCCTGAAGCAAAGACTCTGATTTAAAATATACAATCATGGAATGTTTTTCTTTGCCTGAAATAAAATAAAGTATGCAGACAATTTGTATACTGCAATTGTTATATTTGAATTAACCTTAAAGGCAAATGGAAAATGTATGTTGTTATGCATTAGGTATCTATTTGTTGGATAGTGTTTAATTATTCAAAACTAGCCTTTCTGTTGACATTGGTTTTGCTGTGGTACGTGTATACGTCTGCGTGGAAGGATTGTGTCTAATGTGGTTACAGTTATTAATACTTTCAAAATCGATATATATATAACTACAGGCTTAATCTGAAAATTTTTTTAAATGTGTGTATTGCTTTTAGTGCCTGGAGAATTCAGCTATATCTGAGTTTATTTGTAATTCAAAAAAACGTCATGCAAACAGTGATCAGTATTAAGTAAAATGCTGCAATTGAAATGTATGTATGGTAAAATGCTTTGTAAGTTGCCTTGGACGAAGGTGTCTACTGAATATGTAATGCTACTACTACTACTACTACTACTACTACTACTACTACTAATAATAATAATAATAATAATAATAATAATAAGAGTAATACAATAACTTCTCCTCTCTGAATATATATATATATATATATATATATATATATATATATATATATATATATATATATATATATATATATATATATATATATATATATATATATATACACACACACACACACACACACAGGAGTGGGCAAAAGTAGGTTTACAGTTCTGAGAGATTATTCTTGTATTATTATTGTTAATTTAGCAATTATTGTGTTATTTAGTTTTATTATTTTTCTTGTTATTTGTCTTCTTAATCTTACTGTTTGTAGCATACAAGAATAACCTGCATTTCTTTTTCCACACGAAAATTGTAAACCTACTTTTGCACACACCTGTATAAAAGCGTAAATAGGTTTTGAATTGCATGGTGATTATTATTATTATTATTATTATTATTATTATTATTATTATTATTATTATTGTTGTTGTTAATGTTGTTAATAAAATCAATTTTTCCTCATTTACCAACATTGATTTAAGTAAGTATTTTCTAAGGACGCAATTATTGTAAACAGAGAAGTGATGCAAATAAGTAAATGTAATAAAATGTTTGCTTACGTGCACTAGATCTGACAGCTGAAACGTTCTCTGTTTGTGAGATTAAGAATGTTTCATAGTCATAGGTTGTACAGCCTAAAACATTCCTTAGGAAAGCAATTTTGTTTTGCAGATGTGAGTAACATTTCTAAGTAGCATTGTCATAGTAAACCCGAGGTGCCAAAAACTTGACATCATATACTCCAAAGCCACATTTAACCTACTTATGTAATGTTTATTCCTTTATGCATCGTCTTCTTCCTTCAGCTGAATTTAAACGCTGGAGGCTTGTTTACAAATGCCGTCCTCTACTGCCACCTTGTGTTTAGTTCTTGCCTTGTCACGTTGAAGTATATCTAAAGTCATAGATAGATAGATAGATAGATAGATAGATAGATAGATAGATAGATAGATAGATAGATAGATAGATAGATAGATAGATAGATAGATCTACCCTTGTAGACTAAAATGTATACCGTTTCAAAAATATCTGGTAAGACCTGCCCGACCTTTTACTAAACAAAAGAACTCCCTCTAACAAAGAAGATTCACAAATTAAGCCACATTCACATTCAAACATAAGTAAAAATAACGAGAGAGTCCAATCTTCACTTGTTTCTTTATTGTTAAAGTACAAATAAAAGTCCGTCAGAGACCTACGACATGCCGTATGCCGTAAACGATACATAGATTAGTTATTTAAATTTTTTACAGTTACACACTTGATGGACTACAAATTAACTCGAAGTTATTCTCCAAAGTCAAAACAGTAACGGTAAATTATCTGATTTTAACTCTTTTAAAATAATAATATTGTTTTCTCTTTCTTCCTCTTCTCCTTTTATAAATGTAATTACAACAAGTAGTTATTTCGGTTGCTTCTAATGTATTGAACAAGAAGAATAATTAACCTTGGGCCATTCCGCTTATGCATATTTTATAGTTGTCAAAAATACGTGATTTGCAAGTTTGTAATAGATATGAGTAAAAAGTACTAATGTAAAGAACTAGTCTCTTTAAGTGTTACAATGCAGTGATAAAAATAGTCACAAATGTTGTCAGCAGTTCTTTTTGTGTTCATGAACTTCGGCAGATACATTATGTGAATCTTCTGAGACGTTTGCTTTTCCAGCGCGAGAGCTCTTCTTTTCATTCTGCAGAAAGGACGATCATCTAAACAGACCTGAAATTCACAAAAAAACAAAAAAAAAACAAAAACAAATTAACAGATTACAATAATAAAACTCTGAATTATTATTATAGAAAAATAGAAAGAAAATAAATAAAAATATGTTTATTTTTAAATAAGATTTACACTCTCTTTGTAATTATCTTAGTTATTTGTTTAATTATTTTTTATGCTTTTATTTTATTTTTTTCTAGAAAGAAAAGCAGGTTAAAATAATGATTCATTTTGGAATATACTTTTCACTTAAGCCATACCGTCGTTTAAGTTCGCGCATACTAAAACATCAGAGATGCAATAGACTCACATTTAAGGAGAATTGCATTCCAATAATATTCACATGTATAGTATTACTTTTTTAAGAAATGTTTTTTTTTAAACCAGCATTATTTCGTATTTGCAATTATTAATGCAGAATTAAGTTGATAACCTTGTCGGGAAATCGTCCGGCAAGAATATATATATATATAGCATTACTTCCTTATCATTTTTCATATACGACGAATGTTTTCGGCTGTTTTCATTTAAGCGGACGATAAAAATCGTTTTGCGCAGATTCTGTTTTTTTGGGATTATTTTACCTTTGTTAACTTCTTTTTCACATGTTCTTAACTTGTATCTCCTGTCCGTATTTCTATGCATCATAAATGCAACGTGCCCACTGTGTAGTGCGTAGCTTTGAAAGTGATAGAATTAACGTTTAAACGTAAAGTGCTATATAAATTTTAGAAACATACTCATCAAACTAATGGAAACGGTTACTTCATTTGGGTCAAAATTATGCGATGATGATAGTCTTGTGAAATTTAACTAAGGAATATAATAAAAAAAAAATATTTACATGTAATAATTTAATAAGAAAATGTATCCAAAGTAGCTTGCTATCTATCTATCTATCTATCTATCTATCTATCTATCTATCTATCTATCTATCTATCTATCTATTATATAGTGCCTTTAATATCTATCTATCTATCTATCTATCTATCTACAGTATATATTAACCTTTACGAATGATATTGCTTTTAAAAAGAAAGTATTAAGCATTGAAACAACACAATAAATGTTAATATTTCTGTGAGAAATTACTGGTGTGAGAACACAAAAGCTATAACCCTTTGTAAAGTTTCTTTATATTGAAACAAACTGGAAAAAAATGCTTTAATCGTAAAAAACAATTTATAGTATATTTAAAAGTAATTTACTGTATATACAAGTATATACAGTAACTATACACACAATATATCGACAAACATATATATATATATATATATATATATATATATATAGAGAGAGAGAGAGAGAGAGAGAGAGAGAGAGAGAGAGGCACATGCAAGCAAGCATTTCATTGTACACGGTACTTGTACTTGTACACATGACAATAAAGAATTGAAATTGAAACTGATATATATATATATATATATATATATATATATATATATATATATATATATATATATATATATATATATATATATGAAACATCAAAAAGGAAGTAGCAAGCATTATGAAACAACACAATAAATGTTAATACAATTACGCTTAAAATGTAAACAGTCTCATCCTCGCATGCGCACATTTCACGAACATATCTAGCCACAATTCATCATCCGAAACATTTGATGTTCAAATAATAATAATCATTAATATTAAACAACAGCAACAACAATAATAACAATAATAATTTTTAACTATCAAACGAGTTACAGATATTAGAAATTCCGAATGATTATTATTATGAAAAGATCGATCAAATCTCAGCGTATTTCGAATTACATACATAAATATATATTTAAATGGAGCAGATAAAAGAAAATTGCTTCTTTTAATGTTGACCTTTAACGTAAGTAAGTATAAATTTCAAACAGCACAACTTTGAGAGAAAAAAAAAAAAACAGGCATATGACTGAACGCAGAAGCAAGTGACAAGATACTAGATTGCTATAATTGCTCTGGTTGTTCCGGCTTGTTTTGCATTCCATCGGTGGTTTGAGCGTCGTTTACAGAAAGAAATTTGGTGCATTTATTTTACAATCCTTCAAAGAAAAGTCACTTTTTGCTTTTATCTATCTATCTATCTATCTATCTATCTATCTATGTTTTTTTTTTATTTTCGATACAGACCGGTTTGTTACTAACAGCTGCATAGGTTTCACTTCTAACACTTCCAAAACAGACCCGACCCCCTTTTTTTTAGTCTGGTTTGTCTTTAGGGCTGTAATAAAACACTTTAGCGCTCCAGACTGCAAATCACACCGTCACCAGAAATGCATGTCTCACAACAAAATGTTGTTTAGTGCCTACAAATAACGCCAAGCAGCTGCACAGCGCTTCTCTGCTCTTTATTGCCTTTTTGTGTGTGTGTGTGTGTGTGTGTGTGTGTGTGTGCCAGTCACTCTGAATCATTCTTGGAAATTTTACTTGAAGATTAGGCAAAATATGATTTCTCAGATCAATGAACCGTGGATTTTTAAGAACTGTTATTAGTAGTCAGTTGAAAAAAAGAAGTATATAGCTCCTTCTCTGTCCCATGTCTGTCTGTCGCCACCACCCATACTCCCCCCACTTCACCCGGCCCACATACCAGTTCTATTACTCGGGCATTGACATACCATTGGATTTTTTTTTTATTCTTATTTTTTATTGATATTCATTTCATATTGATAAACTCTTACTATAGAGAGAGAGAGTATTATCACTTGAACAAAATGATGTTTTGTTGTTGTTATATATAGCTTGTTTGTATTTTGCTGGGTCATTCTCTTAACTAACATAATATATTTTCATTGATGAGAATTTCATATTCCAACAATTTCTGGACAGGAAAATGTTGGGAAAAAAACTCCGCCTGATTGTCTCATCATTCACATTTTGCCTAACAAAGAGTGACTCTTTCTATTTATATATGCGATTAAACTGATCCCAGTGTTGATAAAGTTCTTTTTCTTGACATACTAAACACGATTTTTGTTAACTTAACAGAATATAACGTCTACGAAACGACAGGAATAATTGAAATTAATTTCATTCCAAATAAGAGTGAAGAATATATACAAGGCTTCAAAGAAGTTAATGGCTTTGGAATTTCAATGAAGCGTTTCTAAATTAAAGGAATTAGTGACCCTTCTCAATACATTTACTTCTCAGTAATGCTATTTCTGCCATTTCTTTTTTTTCTGTTTTTGCTCGGATTTTAATTTAGATTTATGGCTCGTATGTTTTTAATTTTCTCCTCTTTTTTTTGTAGTGGTGTGGGGGGGTGTGGGGGGCGTATAATCTACGGTGAGATGGATGACTTGATTGTAATAAAGGATACTACTACTAAAGAAATAACATAAAATACAGGATTAACTCGCCAAACCCGCCCTGACATTATATTTACTGGATGCGATTAAAAGTATTGGGTGTGCAATTTCATTTAAAAGCTTGTTTACACGATAAACAGCGTATGTTGGAAACGTAATATAACATAATGCTATTCTGTGTCCGAAAGTGAAACGGAGTTGTATAATATGTACGAGTCCATGTAATTGTGTGTGTGTGTGTGTGTGTGTGTGTGTTTGTGTAACCTTAATCATATATACAGAGTATAGAGCAACAGCTGCTGAATCAAACCCCGGCATCCTTCTGTGTCCTTTGTGCAAGTTTTATTGCCTTGAATTGCATCGCAGTCTTTCGCAGGAAATGACCATAAAACCTTTCATCCAGGCTTCCTTTTTCTGTGGGATATTTATCTCGTTTCCTCTTGTCGATTCATTTTAGTCCGCGTTTCTTAAATGAAATAATACAAAAAAGAAAGTGCGTAAAGAAAAAGAAAAGCGAGATTACCGAAATCCCTGCCTTTGTTTTTAATTATTGGGATAAATTTACACTTCGATTAGCGAAGGTTTTATATACAAGTATGTGAGGGTTTGCTACAACCTATTTAAAAAGAGCAGAGCCAGAGCAGTAATTACACTTTCCACGTCTGTCTGTAAGTCGTAAATGTGAAAAAACAGACAAAAAATAAATAAATAAAGAAACGAAGTTAGGGTAAAATCTCCAATTCGGTGACCGTACAGATTTTAAACTTATTTAATCGAATAGGCCAAAGTTAAAATCAATTTGAATTGACATGAAATCATTTTTTTTTTTAGCAACGTTTGCGACCTAAGTCAACACTTGCAATATCAGTTTTACGTATATGGGAACAAGTAAAAAAGGTAGTTCAAAATGTAATAATTAATAATAGCTAAGAACATAATCGTTTTTTAAACACTTCATCAGGATATAATGCATTCGTCATAGCGATATAGCGATCGATAAAACACACCCTTAAATATATATAAATATAAATAAATAAATAAATATATATATAAACAGCTGCGAGTTCACATCTTCAGTGCGGCAAATATGGTGTCTATACCGGGCTGATTCTAAAGAAGAGGATGTTAATCCTTTTTATCTTATTTATTATACTACACGGCGGTTTAACTTCTGTTTATTTTGCTGAAATCATAAATTAGAGATTATTTCGAAGTGCGCATTAAATTTATCAGACGTAAAATTCGAAAATATAAATAGTGCACTCTCGAAATGCGTACCCCCCTTGCCTAAGCGCTTTTTTATTTTGAAACTAATCTTGCAATCATACTGTTATTACTGTAAATAAGTTTATTAATGACAAAATTCCTTACTTACTTTTTATGCATACTTAGTTTCAGCTGGGAAATCAACAGAGGCTACGCCAATTTTTCCCCTCTCCTGACATCTGGCTCGTGATTGGTGGAAAACTGGTCAGCTGACTTTGTCATTTTGTCCGTCTTGGAGTGGAGCCTTCCCTATAACAATCTAGTTGAGCGTCTACACGGGAGCCCAGAAAATAATATTATAGAAATCATTGAAAGCGCCAGAGAGGGAGAGTGGGTGTATGAGAGAGGGGAAGTTATGAATTCGTATTTTGCTAACCCGTCACTCTCTTGTCATTTAGCCGGTGGGCAGGAGGTCTTGCCAAACGTGGCCCTAAATTCAAGTGCCTATGACCCTGTTAGGCACTTTTCATCTTACGGTGCAGCAGTGGCTCAGAACAGAATTTACTCTTCACCTTTTTACTCACCCCAAGAAAATGTTGTTTTTGGGTCGAGTCGTGGACATTATGACTATGGATCTAATGTGTTTTACCAAGACAAGGAAATGCTTCCCAGCTGCAGGCAAAACACTTTGGGACATACAGCACAGACTCCTCTCGCACACCAGGACTATAGCAGTGACCAGAGCAGGACTCCTCCTCAAGAGCAGAAAGCGAGCATCCAGATCTACCCGTGGATGCAGCGGATGAACTCTCACAGTGGTAAGTTTTACAACGCCGAGAGATAAATTAAATAAATTGGCCTGTTTTACGACCATCCTCAGTAACAGAACAAGCCCAGCTTTTTTATGACCTCATAAACCATTACTGCAGCTCCATCTCGGTTGCTATAAAAGGCCTTTTTTATCTGTGGGAAACCCCTTTTGGTCAAGTGACGTTAAACTCTAACAGCAAGAAAAAGAGAGAGAGAGAGAGGGAGAGAGGGGGACCGTGTAAAAGAGGCACATGCACAAAAGATACAAAAGTAGAAATAAAGCAAAGAGGAATTTTTATTATGAGGCATGCATGAAATATATACAGCCCTTCTCGGAGTAAATAGTCTGAAATGATTTAGCATGTATTGCTTGTTCTAATCATTAAAGCTCCAATTTCTTTAATCATTTCAAGTCAAAAGATTTTTACTGAGTTAAAGAAACTTTCATTTTCCCACATGTGACTTGTGGTCTCATGTTTTTTTATGATACTGCATGAAATTCAAAGCCAAACGGTAATAGTTAAAGCATGTGTATTGTTCCAATAAGTACAACAAATCACACAAGAATGTCAAAATGTTCTTCTTTGCAGGAGTTGGCTATGGATCGGATCGACGGAGAGGTCGCCAGATATACTCCAGATACCAGACCCTCGAACTGGAAAAAGAATTTCATTTCAATCGGTACCTAACCAGACGCAGGCGAATCGAAATTGCAAATGCACTTTGTTTAACAGAAAGACAGATCAAAATCTGGTTTCAGAACCGCAGGATGAAATGGAAGAAGGAAAGTAACCTGACCTCCACTTTGCCGAGCGATGGACCCGCGCCCGGCTGCCAAAAGCAAGAAAAGGACGAAATTGAAGAGGAAACGGCGGAGAAACAGAAAGAGTAACGTCGAGCTTGAACGATAGAAAAAAAGAAATCAATACTGTAAAATAATAATAGTAATAGTAATCGAAAACAATAACTGTACTGTTTTGTTATATCCCTGAAATAAACTACCTATTCCATTGGCCTACCTGTGCTGTCAACGCAATTAGGTAATAACGGTATGCAAATCGGACTCATTTTAGGGCTTGGAGTGACCACATAATTTTTTTCTTAGACATAATTTCTTCTATAGTTTCCATATATATATATATATATATATATATATATATATATATATATATATATATATATATATATATATTCATGTTTTAAATTAATTCTGTGTTATGTGTAAAAAATTGCAGCTCCTGTATGTTGCTGCGAACGTATGTTCTAAATGAGCTAAACATGGATTTATCACGGGGTAAAAGTAGTTAAGTACATATTGTCCATTCACTTTTCGTGGCTGTTTACAGAGAAGTTGGTGCATCTGCTTTCTTTAAATGCGTGTAAATAAACGCTATATTGAGCTTTTGTCCTCCGGGTAGCTGCCATTATGTTCAAATATACACACTGCAAGTTAATGCATTGTTTAATTCCAATACAAGACGAATTCTGACATATAGATTTGTTTTCAGTGTTACTTTTCCCTTGGTATGTATAAAGGAAGCATTCCCGTGGACAAAAAAATAAATAAATAAACAAATAAATAAATAAAATAATAATAATAATAAAAAGTGTTACGGTCAGTCTACGGGCTGGTTCATGGTATTAGGGATTGTGAATATTTATACTTTGACAATACTGTGACAGCTAATGTGAACAATTTGCTGCTTTGTTTGTGGTAGATGTATTACTATTTATGTTTAGTACTGTATTTGAAGAAGTGTCTTATATCCGAAATCAGAAAATAAATAAATAAATGCCAACCATATGAAATGTACTTCATTTTTATGTACTATTTTCAATTCATATTCCAACTCCTATGTTTGAATATTTAATAAAGTTATTTTTTAAAATGCACTGTGAGCTTGTAATGTTTTTGAACATCATTCAAAGTTGGATTTTTCTTTGTGTAAGTAACTTCCTGAAGCAAAGGTCAAATATTTGTTTGGTAAAATTGAAAATAAAATATATAATGAGATGCATATGCGAGCATTGAACTGACGAACACAGCTTTCCAATATTATGAGTCAATTTTCCTTTGGAGTGTCGAGAAAATTCTTCTTTGAACACAAGTTATTTTATTGCATTTACCAATACACGCGATATTAGTAGAAATTGTAGTGGTATAAGATTAAATACTGTATTACCAGTCTTAATCGAAATATTTCTCTTTGAGTTATGCATCCATTTGCTTTTTTTTTTTCAGAATTGTAACGGTCAGCGTAACAATTAATATTATTATTAATTTTATTGCTGTTGTTCAATTAATGTATTATCGCCAAAATAGTTGTTTGTAACATATACATTTAAAATATCCTAGTCCTCGGAATAACACCAATTTCCTAATGCAGGAAAAAGCAACCGGACATTTAGGAATAAAGAATTTTGACTGCCTCTGCATTTTACAAAAATAGTAAAACCTTTGTTCAACTCTTCTTCCACTGCTGCTATAACTGCATATTACAAGACAGATGATAGATAGATAGATAGATAGATAGATAGATAGATAGATAGATAGATAGATAGATAGATAGATACTGTATTAATCCCGAAAGAAAGTGAAGTTTCTACTAGTACTATTAATAATTACACTAACCGCAACAATCACCATCAGAGCAACGATAGCAGAAACAACAACAGCAGTAATAATAATAATAATAATAATAATAATAATAATAATAATAATAAAGGTATGCATTATTCGTAATAATGCGTCAGTTATGTATGGTACTTATTTATCGTGAGACGTACAAAGTTTTTAATGCCTAAGGTGTCACGTTTGGCTCAAACAACGCAAAATGTATGAATTATGTGAGGCAGGTAAAACAAAATTTTCAAGATATTTATTAATTTAAAAGTATTATATACAATAACCTTTTCTTTACCATTAGAAGTCCAATTTGAATTTTAAAAAAGTGAGCTTCTTGGAAAAACAAAAAATAGTGAAGATCGCTTTTGTTCGCTAGCACGATTCATAGATGCGTAACTGAAACGATTAAACATATTCTGAGGAACAACAACAACACATTATTATTATTATTATTATTATTATTATTATTATTATTAGTATTATTATTATTATTTCTCCTATTCTGATATCCGTTTTGCAATACTCTGTTATTTCGTGTCGGAAGATAAAAAGATTTTGCGAACTGAAATTATTCTCTGCAAAGTCGCGGTAAGCAAGTGCGTGTCTTAATTTCGTCATATAAGTCTAAATGGCAGCAGACCTCTAATTAGGCACTTAATAAATATTGTTTTTAAAAGTTGAGGAAAACAAATCTAGCAGCGCATGTTCACTGTAATCAATGGGTCACATCGCAGAAATAACGCCAGGATATCACGCAAAAAGCTACAGTTTAGAAAAGGAAATGCCAGGCAAAATTCAGCAATTCTTACAGTGCAGGAAAAAAATCGAAACTAAATGTAGGTATTATTAGAAAAACGGAACTTGCGTTTTAAACGCTATGTAGAAGTGCTTCCGTGACCTGCAAATGACATTTCCGACTTTATGCTGGGGTGTTTAAAAGTGACTTTGATTAACTGCATTCCTGTGTGTGACAGTATACAGTTCAATTCAAATTAACCGTACTTTCACGTACAGGTATGCATACATTTAATCCCTGTCCAATGTATGTCTAAATCATTTAATTTATTTAGAGAACAGTATCGTCTAATATTATTCCAACACTACAAATTACAACTATTTTAATACAATTTGAAAAATTGCAGTCTACCTGTGGAGTACAGTAAGAATATTTACCATTTTTGATTTAAAGTGTGCTACTATAGCTTGCAAAACTACACACGTTATGCGTAATTTCGACCAAGGTAAATGCCTCAGTTCCATACGTTGGGGTCTCTGCACGATCGCAATTAGCAGTAACGTTATTCAGGCACCAGGTGACGCTCTCGATTCATCGTCCTCGCCACTAGCAGGCTCTCAAAGTCCTTTTTTGCCAACTTATCAAACACGTTTCGCAGTGCTCCATCAATAACCTCCTGGGGTGATGAAGCCAAATTTATGACTGGCCAGTGCGTTCACGTGATTCCATTTAAACATCCCATATTTGGGCAGAGCACGTAGAATAAAGAAAATCGGAGATTTTCCCCCCACCTATAAATCCTGCTCTTTTGGGGACAAAGGACCCCGAACTTCTGAAGGGCCACAAATCAAACATAATAATAATAATAATAATACAAAAAATAAAACAAATAAGCGCCCACTGTAAATCGGAGCATTTTTTTTCATTACCACAATGAGCTCTTACGTAGCCAATTCATTCTATAAGCAAAGCCAAGAGGCGCCTGCCTATTCCATGCAAAGTTACGGGAACTATGGATCTGTATCCGAGGTTCATCCATCCAGGTATTGTTACAGTGGGTTGGATCTGAGCATCACTTTCCCTTCCTCTGCTCCTTCAAACTCTCTCAGCCGTGGGGACATGACTTCGAACCTACGCGGGAGCCTAGGAGGAAGCTCACAGGAAGGGTCCGCCTGCGCCGTTCTGGGGTCGCCCAGGCAGGGGCCGCTCAACCTTGGGGTCTACTGCCCTAAAGCCGCGGGCGAGAAGGGCAACCAGAGCAGCCCCAATGAAGTCAAAGCAGAGCCGGTACAATCCGCCCAGACAACACGGGCACCTCAGCACAATCTGGAGCCGCCAGAGCCACAGCAGCTGAACCAGCAAGCACCGCCGCAGATTTACCCCTGGATGACCAAACTGCACATCAGCCACGGTAAAACAAAACTCCTCACTCGGGCTCTCCCTTTATCCCTCTCGCCGCGCGCAGTACTTTCTTCGCTAGATTTTTCCTTGTTTTATAGGCCGTACGGGCCAAATAATAAAACCACCGGTCGTAAATTTTATGACAAAGGCATCAATTGCTCGTAAAACTGTCCGGTTAAGGGTAAAAGGCGATATACGCCCAAATTTATGACAGCATAATTGGATCAGAGAAACAAAACGTGCAATAAAATCTCTCCAAGTAATATCTTTATAGGTGCAAATATATTTAAGAATCAGATATAGTTATGAATGGATGAAAAGCTTTTATTAAATTTAGACTCTTTCAAAGAAATTGTAAAATATTCTAAGGAAATCTCTCTGAATTGCTACTTGATGCTAGAGTCTAGCCATCTGTGCATGACCCCTTTGTGTACCCATTTCTTCAGTTGTTAAATGTTTATGCACCTATAGAGGCAGGTAAGTTTACTTACATCGTCCTATAATTAATTCATATGCTTACATAGGGACAGAGCTCGGTTGTATGGAATGTCCAGTTTTCAGGATGTGAAGTATGCCTTTTAGCCGGATGTCAACGGTATGAAACTCATTTTGTGTTGTGTTTTCGTACCTTACCAGATTCAGATGGCAAGAGGTCCCGGACGAGTTACACCCGCTATCAGACTTTGGAACTTGAAAAGGAATTTCACTTCAATAGATACCTGACACGCCGCAGGCGGATTGAAATCGCCAACAGTTTGTGTCTTAACGAAAGGCAAATCAAGATATGGTTTCAGAACCGACGGATGAAGTGGAAGAAAGATTCCAAACTTAAAACCAAAGATGCCATTTAAATAGCTGACATTCATTCTTAATTCCGATCAGTGAGACCAGTATGTAAAACGAGGAGATTCAACTTCACTCCTAGAACACGTGGAAATCCGGAGATTTTCTTTTTTCAACTTTCTCAATTGTATTTTCTTTGTAAATAATTGTTTTGTCTCATATATGTAAACTGCATATAGAAATCTTAATTTATTTTGCCATTGCTCTTTAGAACAACCTTAATGGGATCAAACGGTTATAAGTGAAGGATACATTTAAAAGGCACTTAGATCAATTGTGTTTGAAATCTGAAAGCAATTATGGAAGAACGTGAAGGCACTTTTTGAAAAAGAAGCAATTTGCACACTCTTTAAGTTCAGTTCGCGTGGAATATACAGTTTTTAGGAAAGCAAAACAAGCGGCCAACGAATTTATACAGAAGGAAGGTTGTTAGGTGTTATGAACGGACTGGCCATGCCGAAAAAAAATTAAAACTGATGTCACTGGATGTCTCGAAAGAGTTTCATCATTTCCAATGTAACACCCAATCCCTCACACAGTACTCGTTTCTTAAGTTATCGTTTGTAAATATATTAGCGTAGTTTCAAATTCGCGTGCTTTCCTTCCCCTGGAATCATTTTCCCATTTCGTTTTACTATTCAAGTTAATGTAACAATCATGCTTGGGGGGTGTGGGGGAGGGTTTGGGGAGACATTCTTTAATCCTTATGATCTACTTTAAATGAGTTGGAGAAAGTCAATATCGTTAAATTAGCCTCCTTAGTTTCAGCCCCGTTATGTAATGCCAACTCGATACTAAAGGCAGAAAAGTTCATTTTCCGGGGGGTTTGCTTGAAATAAAATTAGCATGATTTAAAAAAAAAAAAAAGAAATACCTTGGATAAATTATTTACTTTGCAATTTGTACATTGATGTGTTGTACAATAAAAAAGTAGCATTCAAGATTTGTCTGAAGAATATCTTTATTTGACCACGATATTGCGATTGTGTATGCTGTGTATGTGTAGATGTGGTTGTGTATGGCTACACGTTGACGGAGCGCTGTAATGGATGACCTTGTTCTTAATTACTCAGCCCTGTCTGAAAAATCTTTTTCTTTTTTGTTTGCAACTTTAAACACAATTATTAAACGTTTTAATAGTGAATATACCACTATAGTCTATCTATCTATCTATCTATCTATCTATCTATCTATCTATCTATCTATCTATCTATCTATCTATCATATAGTGCCTTTCACATCTATCTATCTATCTATCTATCTATCTATCTATCTATCTATCTATCTATCTATCTATCTATCTATCTATCCAGATAAGCAGATAGATAATTTATCGACTTATATTATTAATACAACCGCCTTTCAGTTTAGCTGGTGTAAAAGGCAGACTCTAAACATGCTGTTTTTGCATTTATCTGTACTGTATGTGACATGCTATGGTGGATACTGCAGCACACTTTTTCTCAATGTAAGTTTAGTTTCTTCCTACAAGTCAAAAAATCCACTCTAAAATAAAAGGAAAATCTTCCCAAACTATCAGAAAAAACATGCAATGGGTAAATTCAGTACTGGGAATAGCATATACCGCAAGCACGTAATGTGCCTTTTAACTTAATTTATCTTAGAAATGTACAGTCTTAAAGGAACTGTTACAGAGTCAAAGTTTTTGAATTTGATTAATAATTTGAATTGATTAGTAATGTTTATTTAAAGGAACCCTTAAAAGTGTATATTATGTGAAAAATGGACCCATATATATGCAGTTAAGCGTTAATTTAAAACAGGCAGTGTTATTGTGAAGATTCAAGCATGCTAAACCAGAATGTGTTAAAGTATTCAATAATTTATTTGTACGTATTTACTTGAAGCCTGAGTCTATATATACCTATCCGCTTATACACACACGCGTGTATATAATCGAACAACCCCGTACATTTTAAGTAAGTTGAGAAATTGAAAAAATGAAAATATATACGATGTGAAAAAATATCAAGTTTTTTCTTTCTTTCTTTCTGTATGTCTGTATGTTAGTGTTTCGCTTTCTGTTTGAAAAGTTGGAAATCTCGCTTTAGCTGGCTATCTTGTCACAGTCTTTTGGCTTCCTAGATAATTATTTACGATTTTCACAGAGGCCTATAAAAGTTTATTGCCCAATAAAACTTTACAGCATTTCCCTAACACTTCTAAAACAACGAAAACCGTTTCCTGTATGATGGCTTTTTAACATATTGAAGGAAATTCGCCCGATTTTTTTTTCTCTCCTCCACCAAAATGCTACAATAAGCGTGATAGCTTTGATCTATGAAGCTGAAAAATAAACTAAACTCGGTTTACGGTTAAAAAAAGGGAGGGGGGTTTGGTCAAGTATAACGATAAAAGAAAAACTTTAGCTCAATAGCCAAATTGTTTTATGAAGTCACTTGTATGATTTAGCCTAAACTATAGTAACATTAAATCATGTCTTTTTTTTTTTTTTTTTTTGCAGCCTTGCACCCCAATGCAAATCTGCATGTAATAACTTAGAGATGATACTGTTAGCAAAGGCAATGATAGATAGATAGATAGATAGATAGATAGATAGATAGATAGATAGATAGATAGATAGATAGATAGATAGATAGATAGATAGATAGAAAATACTATATGATTTACAAAGAAAGAAAGAAAGAAAGCACTAAATAATTTAGAAAGAAAGAAAGCACTATATGATTTTGAAAGAAAGAAAGAAAGAAAGAAAGAAAGAATGAAAGAAAGAAAGAAAGAAAGAAAGATTTTCTGTATTAGATGCTTTAATATTTTACCTTTACTGGTACAAACTTGGATAAACGTAATCAACAAAAACCTGATACAATGAGTCCCGTCTGGTACATGTTTTATATGAAATTATTGTCTGTAGAATAATGTCAGTTTAACAGTTGTAACGATGCAAATTTATTTTATTTAAAGGCTCTAAAAATGCTAAGCATAAAACTTGTTTTAAGTACTGCTTTACAAGTGAATACATATTCAGGTGAATGTTGACTTGCGTTTTCTTCCATAATATTTCGTTAAGACTATAATTATATGGGTATAAGTTAAAGAATTTACGCGTTTGTATTTTCTTAGAGTGTAAAATATTTACATGAATGATAACGTCTCAGCCAGCCTTTCGATTATTACTAAGCTTATATATATATATATATATATATATATATATATATATATATATATATATATATATATATATATATATATAGAAGACATGGAAATGTTGTCAAAATTTAGGTCATAAAATGTAAAAGTCGCACTGTGCTTACAACTAAAATTTTAGCCGTTAAATGCGTAGTCGTCTTCAGTCTGTGTTTATTATTTTCTGTTGAAACTATGACACAATATATTCCTTGCATTTTACATTTTAATAAAAACTAACCATAGAAAAGTGTTCCATAATGGTTAAAAAGACGCCTAAAAAGTCACCAATATTCTAAAATTAGTACTAGTGTAATAATGTAAACTTTGAGGGCCTAAAAGACGGATTAGTTGTCTTCTTCTCATTCTTCTTCATCTTGTTTCTTTCTCATTATCGTGTTTTCAACCCAATCCTCTTTTACTCTCTAAAAGTTACTCGTCAGTCCGTAAAGAGACGTACACGCCATTCGAGTCGAAAACATATTTTTTCCCCTCTACGTGCCGATTTTTCGTCTTTATTTGCCTAAAAGTACGCAGTAGTTTTAAATCAAAGGAAAACAAATTACTCACCCTGTCACTTTAAGGCGAAGTTAAAACCAGAATTACATTTATTAATGAAGGAGAGAAGGCTGCTCCTGATAAAATCCAACGCTGTTTAAACAAACGCTTAAAGTTACCTACGAACTTTAAGCAGACACTTACTTCAGCTAACGTGTGATTTCTTTTTCTTTTTTTTTTTTTTGTAGTTTTAAACTTTTGAAGGATATTTATGTTAATTGCCCCAAGCGAATGTCCTGAGTGGCTCACATGGAGCACGTGATGTCATTAAAGTAAGTTTTATGGTTTGCAGGAGCTGACAAAGCCACAATATATTTACATCATATATAATCTTAACTGTCCACGATCCCAGCTGCCAGGGCTTTTTAATGCTGGGACATTGGGACATTGTGTGTAGTGTGTGGATTACAAGAGCTTCGATGTGCGCCGTACTGTAGCTGCTCAATTCACAGACGGATTCCAGAATAATAACGTGAGTTCGTGCACTTCTTTCTTTTCTTTTTTTCTTTTAGGCTTTTATTAGTGGCTAAATATGGGAGACTCGCTAAACGCCTCCAAGGCAAAGCAAAGCAGCCAGGGTTGAGTTTAAAGGCACGACTCTAAAACGTCACAGTGTTCAGGTTTTACTTGAGGGGGAAAAAATGTGTCAGAGATGACCCCGTAACCTTAACTGCTCAAGTAACAGCGAAGTTCTGCTTTACCTGTGGTGTTGCTGGTGGTACTGGGTGTATTTCTGACAGCTTTTTCCACTGTCGAACTTTAAAGATTTGGTTCCTTGAAGAAAAATGCATTATTTTCATTTGTGATGCACACCGTGTGGTTGAGTAATTATCTATATATATTTTTATTGTATATCAGTATGCATTTATGTTTTTGAATCTTTGCATTTGTTATTGTGACTTGTACCTTTAGACTTTGATTTGGGTCTCAAGATGTGTGCATATAGACTTGTGCTTTCGTACCTATTCTTGTACACCGTTTTATCATCTATAACTTTCTGACTCTTCAAGAAATTAATTTTCCACATGCTAGGTGTCCACATGTCACATGTTATACTGTGTGAATCGCATTGATCCCGAGTATTCAGGGGTTACGTGTGCATGTTTGAGTTTGATTGTCCTCAAAGTGGGCCTTTGGTTCTGTTGCTTTGTGTTAAAGGGTTTATGCTGCAATTTGTTGCGAGCAGAGACACATCCATTTGTGTTTGACGATTGTCTTTGTGAATAAACTTAGGTATGAAAAATAAACTACAGCCCTGTTTCAAAATCGTTTCTAGAAAATGTCTTAGGTTTCAAAACTCAACACTTTTCTTTCCAACTACAATGTCTGAAATCATTTCTACTTTAACCCAAGTTAGGTAAATTTATGCCTGTGACAGTCTTGATCATGTAGTTCTGAGGAAATATTTGTCAAATATTTTTAAGGCTCTGATCATTCAGCTCAAAATTATCTAAAGGCCGATAGCCCTTTGCACTTTATGTGCGCTTGTGCTAGAAGAAATCGGAGAAAGAAATCAAAGAATGCGAGCTGAAGGAGTGTTTCTAGGAAAATGCAAAAAGCTACTTAAGTATGTGGTTGACGTAATATATAATTAGTTACACAGTTAGTCTACAGCTTCCCATCGTTGGATGAATAAACCATTGTAACAGCTTACCAAATGGTTCAAGCTGACCACAATGCAACCTCGAAGTTGTTCTGGGGTGTTATTTGTAGCTCCCTTGCTTAGAAATAATAAGAGGTTGCCGTTGTGACAGGGCGGTTAACACTGCTGCAGGAGAATGAATTACAAACCGGGTCTGCTTGTGTGCAATTTAAAAGTTCTCCTCATGTTCTTGTGCTTTCTTGTCCATTTACTTTTCCTTCAGCATCCCAATAATGTGCTTGTTAGGTGGACTGACGACTCTAATGTGGCCTACTTACAGGCGTGTGTGTGTGAGCACGGCCTGTGATGGAGCGGTGGGCCATTTGGTTTCTGCCTTGGATGCAGTGCTGCTGGGATGGGTTCTGGTTTCTCACAGCCATAATGCTCTAATAAGGGGTTAAGCGATTCAGTAACTAGGTATTATCCATCTATCCATCCATTATCCAACCCACTATATTCTAACTAAAGGCTGCTGGAGTCAATCCCAGCCAACACAGGGTGCAAGGCAGGAAACAAACCCCGGGTAGGGTGCCAGCCCACCGCAGGGCACACACGCACACACACCCACACTAGGGACAATTTAGAATTGCCAATGCACCTAACCTGCATGTCTTTGGACTGTGGGAGGAAACCCACGCAGACACGGGGAGAACAGGCAGACGCCACGCAGGGAGGACCTGGGAAGCAAACCCGGGTCTCCTAACTGCGAGGCAGCAGCGCTACCCACAGCACCACCATGCCACCCTCATCATTTCCAATGAAAATATAAAGGTGCAGAAACTTTTTGAACATCCCTCACATATGGCAATAGATTTGTGAGATACCAATGGGTTCCTGATTTTATAAAGACTCTCACCATATTCAATAACAAGGGCTAAGTTCAGGGTTTCATGATCTGTTACTATCCAGCCTACTGGACATTAAAGGTTTCTGATTTGTGCACATGTTAGGAAACTTTTCAAAGTCCAAAGACACAAATTTGTATGCAAGGAACCCTTCACAGATTAAAATAGTTCTTAGTCAAGAAATGTTCATATGAGGAACCAAACACTACAGTAAAGTGCCATTTTAGATCCATTATCTTTAAGAGTGTGGGTAAGCAACTACCATTGTGCTTTACAAAAAACAAATTACCTGTGTGAAAGGTTCTTTTAAAAGGTGAGAAGGAGAGTATGTACATATTTAACCTAAAGTCATATACTGTTGGAAAATATCTCATATTTTTATTACGTTGTAAAACAGATACAAAAAATTCTACCACCATTTGCATTATGTTCTACCTTGCTTCATGTTTTATTGTTCAATTCACATTTACTGCAATGCAAATTATGTATGTGTGTATATATATATATATACAGGGTTGATTCATATATATGTATGAATGTATAGGGAGAGTGGTGGCTCTGAGGCTAGGGATCTGCACTGGCAATCGGAAGGCTGCCTGTTCAAATCCTACAAATGCCAAAAAGGACTCTGCTCTGTTGGGCCCTTATCCTGCAATTGCTGAGCACTTTGAATAGTGAGAAAAGCACTATATAAATGCAAAGAATTAAGAATTATCTTTATATATATATATATATATATATATATATATATATATATATATATATATATATACAGTATATATGTATATATATATGTATATATATATATATGTGTGTGTGTGTGTGAGTATATATATATATATATATATATATATTGTAATAAAACAAGACAAAGAAAGATAAAGGTTTAGGGCAGCGACCCATATATTTTGGTATCCTGGCTGCAAAAGTCGTTTTCAAAGCACTGGCACTGAAGTGCATACAACAGAGTCTAAAACCAGACTGCGGGAGAAGGGAAAAGGGTAGGCTTTTAAAGGGGAAGACAGGAAGTGAGGTCATAAGGATCAGGCACGTGTTCATTATGCATTGGATCAGGCCCGGTTGTGACATCAGGGGGGCCGAAGCTGGTAAGGTCTGTTTCCATTGGTTCGGTCCCAGAAGTGATCTCAAGAGAGCCAGGTGGAGCCTCCCGGGTTTGGTCTACAGGGAAGTGAGAAAAAGAGTTAGTGCACTCTGCCACATCCCGGCATGCCTCAGAACTGCCTTCACTCGAGCCCTTTAGCTGCCTCCCATGCACGCGTGCGTGACAATATATATATATATATATATATATATATATATATATATATACACACACACACACATATATATATATATATATATATATATATATATATATATATATATATATATATATATGTACTGTGGAACGTGACCCGGACACAGACAGACAGACAACGGTTTTGCACCCAACACACTCATATTTATTATATAAAATATTTACAAATAGTCTAGTGCACAACCCAGCGCCTCCAGCAGCGATCCCCCAAAGTCCAGGCCTCACAGTCTCCAGTGCCTTCCTTCTGGCCGCCTCCACTCCTCTGTCTGAGCTCCATCCTCTTCCACCCGACTCTCGCTCCCGAATGAAGGGAGGCGGCCCCTTATATACCAGTCCAGATGGGCTCCAGCTGCTTCCCGGCAGTCCTCCGCGGACACACCCCTGTGTGGCGGAAGTGTCGGCTGCACACCCGGAAGCCCTCCTGGTGTCCCCAGTCTTCTTCCCCACAGCATTTCCTGGTGTGGCGGAAGCTGAGGTCCAGGGTTCTTCAGGCACCGGGGTGCCCCCTGGTGGTGACCACGGGCCCCTACAGGGTTGATCTTCCAAGCTCTGCCCCCGTGGCCCCCAGTGCAACCAGGGTGGTCGCCCCCTCCTGGTCTGGAGGAGGCACAAGCCCTCCTCTGGTCCTCCTGGGCGTCCCGGCTGTGTACCACCCTCAGCTGCCCGCCACAGTACATATCATCTTATTCCTCCCTCCAGATTTGGGCTATTGAGGTGTGCACTGAACCAAATCATTTCCACTTTCTCTTGAGATCAATGATGATGTTGACCAGATATGGTAAATATAATGGAAAAAATGGCCATTATTGCTGACATAAACCAGAGCAGGACAGAAAAGAAAGGCAGTATATAATAGACGTGAAAGGAAGTATGTAAAATAATGACAGATAACATGGATTCTATAGAGAGGTGTAAAAGGCAGTATACAATACATGTGAAAAGAACTACCTAAAATATAGATATATAAGAAATGTTCTATAGACATATAGAGATGAAAGGTAGTACATGATAAACATACAAGACACTATATCATAGTCAGACAGAGCCTGATTTGCAACATTTATTTTATTAGTCAAATCAATAAATATTGCAAGAAAAAAAATAAAGAAAAAAGACATAATTATCATTACTAGTAGCTGGATTGCCATTTTCTAGGTGTATCAAGCTTTACCTTCTTCTTCTTCTTCTTTCGGCTGCTCCAGTTAGGTGTTGCCACAGCGGATCATCTTCTTCCATATCTTTCTGTCCTCATCATCTTGCTCTGTCACCCCCATCACCTGCATGTCCTCTCTCATCACATCTACAAACCTTCTCTTAGGTCAAAATTTCTCATCCTTTAAGTATTTGCAACCCGAGTTTTCATTACAGTTTTAATCGCGCCCCCCTAAGTTTTTTTTGAAAGGAGCCCACTAATACCAATTTGTTCTTTTTTAATTAATGATGTATCATAGATGCATATTTTATTATACGTACTTAACTTTGATCAACATTTATCTAACTCTATATTTATTTTTCTAGTATCAGAATGTAGTTTAAGTTCATTTGTTTTGGTTTCAATAGATGTCTTTTTCATATTTTTGATTCTTGTTTTCTTTTTTTCACATCTTCGCACCCCCCTTTTTGTTACTTCACGCCCCAATATGGGGGCCCGCCCCACAGTTTGAGGACCACTGTCTTAGGTCTTCCTCTTCTCCTCTTCCCTGGCAGCTCTATCCCTATCACCCTTCTCCCAGTATACCCCTCATCTCTCCTCTGCACATGTCCAAACCAATGGAATCTCACCTCTCTGACTTTGTCTCCCAACCATCCCACCTGAGCTGACCCTCTAATGTCCTCATTTTTAATCCTGTCCATCCTCGTCACACCCAATGTAACATCATTAACTCTGCCACCTCCAGCTGTGTCTCCTGCTTTCTGGTCAGTGCCACCGTCTCCAGCCCATATAGCATAACTGGTTCATTTACTTTACAACACTCTTAAAAATCAAGGTGCCCGAGTGGTTCTTCGGAGCTATGCCATAGAGGAACCTTTTTTGTTCCCCAAAGACCCATCTACATGAAGGTTCCAGAAAGAACTTTAATTTATTTAGGTCTGTAACCCAGTAAATAACCATGAATTGATGTTGACATATTTGTGAAATACCAATGGATCAAGATTTAAAAGTACCGGGCGAGTCAAAATTATGTTAACATTTGAATGGCGGAAACAATTTATTCACAAAACATACTGTATATGTGCAAGATGATTTACAAGAATGTCTCAAACGGTTCGCCATCATGTTCAACACACAAAAACCAACGAGCAACAGTACCATTTAAAGGCTGGACACACATTTTGCCGGGAATAGATCATACCACAGTTCATATTCTGTCCTTCAGAACATTGATATCAAAAACTTTCCTGCTATACACGCACTCCTTCACCATACCCCATAACCAGAAAGCACAGGATGTCAAATCAGGGGAGTGTGGAGGCCATGGCAATGGTCCACCACAACCTCTCCATCAACCTGGAAAAGTGTGGTTGAGATTAAAATAATCCATTAGTGTTAACATAATTTTGACTCACCCTGTACTTTTGCTGCATACAATAACACAGGTTAGGTTCAGGTTAGGGTCCTGCTAGGTAGCCAGCCTACCATGCAATAAAGATTTCGTTTTTTTCTACATATTAGGAAGTTTCTTAAGCACAAAGAACCAACTTCATAGGCATAGAACCGTTCCCAGAATGAAACAGTGCTTGGTTGGTCAATGTTTTTTTTTTACAAGGAACCACACAACCCAATAAAGAACCATATCATTTCATTAAAGAACCAAAAATTGTTAGGAGTGCAGTTGCACCTCAACTCCTTATAGTCCTGGGTAACTTTTATAGTGGGATCAATTCATTTCATATCTTTTAATACCAAGTCCAACTATGTGATCCTTGGCCTGCCAATAGGTGTCATGCACTCCTCTTCCATCTTGGTGCATCTCTTTATTCAATCACCTCAATCTTTCACTCCATATTTCCAAACTGCCCAAAAATCTGAAATTGAATTCAGAATAAGGAAAACAATCTCAACTCCATTAATTATGGGAACTGTCTCCTGAGTACACCCACCCACTTACCAAAGCATCTAATTTAAAAGTTATTTTATAACATAGTAATCCAGGTATATTCTGAGAGACAAGCATAATGCATAATTCACAGTATTTATCTGTTGTGATATTTTCTTTGGGCGGCATGGTGGTGCAGTGGGTAGCGCACCTTGCGTGGAGTTTGCATGTTCCCCCCGTGTCTGAGTGGGTTTCCTCCCACAGTCCAAAGACATGCAGGTTAGGTGCATTGGCGATTCTAAATTGGTGTGTGTGTGTGCCCTGCGGTGGGCTGGCACCCTGCCCGGGGTTTGTTTCCTGCCTTGCGCCCTGTGTTGACTGGGATTGGCTCCAGCACATCCCCGTGACCCTGTAGTTAGATTATAGTGGGTTGGATAATGGATGGATGGATTGATATTTTGTTTTGTGGTTTTGAAAGTTGGCAATCTCATCTGATCCATTAGAAAATTAGCCATTTTATTTGCAAGTTTATTTATTTTAACCCCAGCAACACCACAAATAAAAACAAAATGATTAAAATAATATCTAGAATGTTGTTATTTCATCGAAGAGTATCTAAACTTGACTAAAAAGGGAACAATTATTTCCCTTCACAGAACAGCTGTTTGCCAGTTTGTCAGTAACCGAAAGATCAATGAGTTAGGCATAGGTATTATTGGCAGTGATGCCAGGCTGAAAACACCGTTGCAAGTTGCTGTGCCTTTTATTCAGTGATGGGTAATATAAACTAGTCCAAACTGGGGTCATTCTCTCCACACCGCCATGTCTGTCTCTCCGGGGTATGTAAGATAAATGTATACATAGATATAAAATGTGATATGTAAGACAATAGATAACTTTGAACACCACCAGTGAATACCAAAAGCAAACGTCCATAACGCTATGTGATGAACTCTGAAAGAAAGCCTCCACAAGTTGTATCAGAAAAAATGAAATCACAGGAAAGTAAACCATTGTGGCACCAGTGATGTCATTCTTTAAGAGGATTATGACCTTTCATTATACTGAGCACTAAACTGTACCGTATGTAAGCCAATTAAGACAATCCATTAAACCAATATCATCTTTGGAATTTAGGAAGCAAAGACTCTTTCTTTCTTTCTTTCTTTCTTTCCTTCCATTTAACCTTGTGTGTCATTTGATATGTGAAATAATTCATGACCTGCACCTTGATGCACAGCCAGGATAGGACTTACTGACCCAGATATCGTGACCCTAACCCTAACCCTAACCCTAACCCAAACAAGTGGTCTTCTCATGGAATACATCCCGACCGATTGAGTTCTCTTAAGAGTGGGAAGGCCAAGCAGTTTTTTCCCTGAACCTTTATTTGTGGGAAGTGCATCTGCACAAAGTATTCTCTTTGCAATATGTTTGAGATGGTTATAGACTGTGAATTACCCGGTCTGCCAATGCCAGTATCCGGTATATATCTCCATTGTCATGACTGAGGTTATTGAGGTCGAGGACTCTGTCCCTTTAATTATTTGCTTGTATTTTGCAACGATTCATTCTTTGTGATTTGTTTTGTGACGTCTTGGATACCACTTTAGGTCTCTCAGTTGCTGCCATTTTGTAATCCCATCGTTAAGTTTGATTCCCTGTGTTTCTGTTAGAGTGTCCACTGAGTTTGTAAGCTGTGGTTAATCTGAGCAATGGAAAAAAAAAGTAGGGCTGAGAAGTCATTTCCATATCTGAACTGTGGAAACCAAAAACCTCAAATACCCTTGTGCAAAAAACAAACTTACTTTAAGGTTTTGCCTCTTGCTTGTTTTCTCGACCTCAGTCTCTCATGTTGGCTTTGGCTTCATTTTGGTTTTCCTACATGTACCTTCTGGTTGTGCTCAAAAAGTTTATCTGCCACTGTGCTGACAGAACGTTCACCCAATTGACAGTAAAATATTTGAGGACAGACCTACTTAACTGGTTAGATCAGCGTTTCTCAACCTTTAAGTATTTGCGACCCAAGTTTTCATAACAGTTTTAGTCGGCAACGTTTTTTTGAAACCCTAATAAAATGTATTTTTATATTTTTTGCTGCCGATATAACGCTACAAGTTTTGTTATACCTACTTAACTTTTATTGACATTTATCTAACTCTAAATTTATTTTTCTAGTATCAGAATGGACTGACAGATAGGACTGGTGAGCTTTGTTGGGCTGAATGGCCTGTTCTCGTCTAGAGTGTTCTAATGTTCTAATGTTCATACAGAATGTAGTTTAAGTTAATTTGTTTTGGTTTCAATAGATGTATTTTTCCTATTTTCGATTCTTGTTTTCTTTTTTTCACATCTTCGCGCCCCCTTTTTTTGTTACTTCGCGCCTCACAGGTTGAGAATCGCCAGGTTAGATGGATCCTATACAGTAGATCCTGACTTAGAGACATTTTCTGGTATTCCTTTCCACTGATGATCTGCACAATAACTGCTCCTAATCCCATCTCAGATGCATCTACCCTTGAAATTCAATGGAAAAAGAAAGCTATGGGCAATCAATATGGAAGCTATAAAAATCAATATGGAAGCTATAAACAGGGCCTTCTTGAGGTCTTGAAATGTAGTTTCTGAAAATGGTGTCCATGTTGTATAATTTGCTTATTCTTTTTTTTTTCAGAGGGATTATAACCCTTTAAAGTTCAGCTGACCCGATAAAAGCTTGCACTTTTCTTTTTGTTTTGGTAGCCAATCAAATGCTTCACTCACTTTTCCTGAGTGAGTAAAAAGACAAAGGTGTCCCCCAAGTAAAGGAACCATGAGACGAGAACAGTCTACCGACAAAATGTTAAAGGCAAAACTTTCTTCTTTATCAACTCAACATATCAGAATCACCTGTGTAGTTTGCCAATATTAATTCAACAAATGAATTTTGTTAAATTAATAGTAATCCCCCATATAGTTCAGTATGGAGTCTTTAAACTGACACTTCTGGTGGACTTTGGATCTGAAATGGTGGCTTATTGCCTATCATCCTGGGGTGAGCGGATATATATTCGAGTTAGCGTAGCACATCCTCGGTTAGGATCATAGAATTCATCATTTATTAATAATAGTGCTAAGAATTGGTTCTAGCAGGTGGACTTTAGAGTGTTAGGTTTCAATTAGGATTTGTTCCCTAGCTTATCTCGGTTATTCTCGTATTGTTCGTTCCTTTTGATTTTGAATTATGTTTAAATAATGTAATTTATGTGGATGTTTTTTTGTTTATCTATTTATGTATTATGTATTTTTGCAGTGTGTTCTATGCGGCCACCTTACATCACCACTGAGAGACCAACCTCAGCCTTTGCATTTCTGGTTGTAGTTCAGGCCTCTCAGAGCTTCATTGCGGTTGTGAAGTGAAGATTGTTTACAATAGGTATTGTCTTGGATTTTATGTCTTATAGTGATTTTGCTTTGTTTTTGATTAACTGTTCTCTAGTTATCGATCTGGACTTTTTGGTCTTGGTTTGCCTTTAAATTCAAACCCCTTTTGCCCAATTTCTATCCTTTTTTTCTTTTCTCCAGCACTTTTTCAGCATTCAAGATGTATTTTGAACTTTTAAAACTCTCAACTTGAGTCTGAGGGTCTTTGAAAAGACGTTCTTTTCAGTTTGGAGCCAGGCTTCCTGAGGTGAGGCCTAATCCTAAAATTAACCAGAGGCGTACTGGTTATATTTTTGTACAAACCGGATTCCAAAAAAGTTGGGACACTATACAAATCGTGAATAAAAACTGAATGCAATGATGTGGAGGTGCCAACTTTTAATATTTTATTCAGAATAGAACATAAATCACGGAACAAAAGTTTAAACTGAGAAAATGTATCATTTTAAGGGGAAAATATGTTGATTCAGAATTTCATGGTGTCAACAAATCCCAAAAAAGTTGGGACAAGGCCATTTTCACCACTGTGTGGCATCTCCCCTTCTTCTTACAACACTCAACAGACGTCTGGGGACCGAGGAGACCAGTTTCTCAAGTTTAGAAATAGGAATGCTCTCCCATTCTTGTCTAATACAGGCCTCTAATTGTTCAATCGTCTTGGGCCTTCTTTGTCGCACCTTCCTCTTTATGATGCGCCAAATGTTCTCTATAGGTGAAAGATCTGGACTGCAGACTGGCCATTTCAGTACCCGGATCCTTCTCCTACGCAGCCATGATGTTGTGATTGATGCAGAATGTGGTCTGGCATTATCTTGTTGAAAAATGCAGGGTCTTCCCTGAAAGAGATGACGTCTGGATGGGAGCATATGTTGTTCTAGAACCTGAATATATTTTTCTGCATTGATGGTGCCTTTCCAGACATGCAAGCTGCCCATGCCACACGCACTCATGCAACCCCATACCATCAGAGATGCAGGCTTCTGAACTGAGCGTTGATAACAACTTGGGTTGTCCTTGTCCTCTTTGGTCCGGATGACATGGCGTCCCAGATTTCCAAAAGAACTTGAATCGTGACTCCTCTGACCACAGAACAGTCTTCCATTTTGCCACACTCCATTTTAAATGATCCCTGGCCCAGTGAGCTTGTGGATCTTGCTTAGAAATGGCTTCTTCTTTGCACTGTAGAGTTTCAGCTGGCAACGCGGATGGCACGATGGATTGTGTTCACTGACAATGGTTTCTGGAAGTATTCCTGAGCCCATTCTGTGATTTCCTTTACAGTAGCATTCCTGTTTGTGGTGCAGTGTCGTTTAAGGGCCGGAGATCACGGGCATCCAGTATGGTTTTACGGCCTTGACCCTTACACAGAGATTGTTCCAGATTCTCTGAATCTTCGGATGATGTTATGCACAGTTGATGATGATAGATGCAAAGTCTTTGCAATTTTTCGCTGGGTAACACCTTTCTGATATTGCTTCACTATCTTTCTGTACAACATTTTGGGAATTGGTGATCCTCTACCCATCTTGGCTTCTGAGAGACACTGCCACTCTGAGAAGCTCTTTTTATACCCAATCATGTTGCCAATTGACCTAATTAGTGTTTATTGGTCTTCCAGCTCTTCGTTATGCTCAAATTTACTTTTTCCAGCCTCTTATTGCTACTTGTCCCAACTTTTTGGGATTTGTTGACACCGTGAAATTTTGAATCAACATATTTTTCCTTTAAAATGATACATTTACTCGGATTAAACGTTTGATCTGTCATCTACGTTCTATTACAAATAAAATATTGACATTTGCCATCTCCACATCATTGCATTCAGTTTTTATTCACAATTTGTTTAGTGTCCCAACTTTTTTGGAATCCGGTTTGTATATTAAGAGGACTGTCTGTGCTTTTTTGTCAGGTTTGTGCTTCAGTTTCATAACAAAATGAACTTTTGAGAGAACTAACACAAGAAACACAAGTAAACAGTATAAACACATCCAACCATCCATCAATTATCCAACCTGCTATATCCTAACACACGGTTACGGGGGTCTGCTGGAGCCAATTCTAGCCAACGCTGGGCGCAAGGCAGGAAACAAACCCTGGGCAGGGCGCCAGCCCACCGCAGGTGTAAATACATAATACAATAAATAAACCTACCAACATTAGCAAAAATGTCAAACACGCAAAAAAACATAAAAAATAATAATTCAAAAGCAACATAAATAACCACAATTAAAAATATTAATATTACACAAGGTAAAATCCAAAGAATTCTTGCCTTTAAAATTTAGAATGTGAAGTGTGGACCAAAATTTTATCAAATTAGCTATCTGAAATCCTCAAAGATTGTTAAGCCTGTGCTGTGAGCACTAGACGGCCATGAAGCGATTCTTCACTGGTGCTTGTAATTTTTAACATTGTACCTCTAACTGAAAGATGCACCAAAGTGTGTTGGCTTTTTCATCTGTTTGCTCCTTCCAACTTTCCCAGACTAAGCCCTGGATTTATTGTAGGTGTCAATTGGTATTTTGTGAGATTCTAAGTGCATTTGTTATTTTTATTTTAAGTTTGTGTCTTGTCTATTCATGGCAGGCCATGTTGACATCTCATTAGGGACATTTATCGATATCTACTATGCCATGCTGTGAATATTGTTACCTGGTAATTACACAATATCACTGTTGCCATTTTAAACATTTGGATTGAAAACTCCTTACTGTGCCTATTGCTTTATTTCTTTGTCTTAGGCCACATTTACACTACTACATTTTTATTTAAAAACAGTCCGTCCACACTGCATTACTTGCATACTTTATAAAAATATGACATAGCCATTCACCTATGCTACACTATGACAGAAAAGTTCTTGAAGGGCTGGTAATGCTATTTGGCCATGGGGTTTACATCAAAACTGTAGTAACTTGTAAATGATATGCCTTTTGTGCGTTTATGCAACATTCAAACTGTATATAACACAATTTAGATGCATACAGGTAGGCAACACAACAAGCACCATGAAAAGCAACCCCTCTGTGTTCACTTTGCTGACCAGATGTTGTAATGAACAAGATGCAACCAGGGAAGGGCCATATAAATACCATAACCCAAATCAGAGCGTGATTAGAAGCTGCATTATCAAAAGTCTGTGTTTTCAACCATCCACATTGCCACTGTAACCTGACATGTTCAGAAATATATGGCTGCGGTGAGCTGTTTTAAGGGGGTTAAAAATATCAAGGTAGTGTGAACGAAAGGCCAGAATGGAGACTAATGTCAGAAACATAGTAGTGTGAACATAAACTAAGTGGAAGCATACATTTAAAGAACACTTTAAAGGTAAATACCTTCTTTCATTAGAATATTAGAACAATACAACTCAACACAATACAATTTATTTTTTGTATAGCCCAAAAAAATCACACAAGAAGTGTCGCAATGGGCTTTAACAGGCCCTGCCTCTTGACAGCCCCCCAGCCTTGACTCTCTAAGAAGACAAGAAAAAACTCCCAAAAAAACCCTTGTAGGGAAAAAAATTGAAGAAACCTCTGGAAAGACAGTTCAAAGAGAGACCCCTTTCCAGGTAGGATGGGTGTGCAGTGGGTGTCAATACAATACAGTACAATACGCAGAACAGAACAAATCCTTAATTACAGTATAACAATAAAAATGTTAGAAGTACGGTGTAGAATTTACGAGTAGATGATATCCCATAATATGATTTGGATTAGTTTAGAGTCCTGGAGACCTCATCCATCAAGCTGCCTCCCCCATTTGGCCATTCCACAGCTGAAAGAGCGCTAATCCGATGAAATCAATCAATCAATCAATCAACATTTATTTATATAGCACATATTCATACAAAGAAATGTAGCTCAAAGTGCTTTACAAAATGAATAGAAAAATAGAAGACACAATAAAAATAAACATAAGTCAACATTAATTAACATAGAATAAGAGTAAGGTCCGATGGCCAGGGTGGACAGAAAAACAAAAAAAAACTCCAAAGGCTGGAGAAAAAATAAAATCTGTAGGGGTTCCAGACCAAGAGACCGCCCAGTCCCCTCTGGGCAATCTACCTAACACAAGTCAAACAGTCTTCTTTGTATTTAGGGTTTTCATGGAAGGACCTGATGATGATGGTCACGTAGATTTCTGGCTTTCAGTCCATCAATGTTGGTGCATCATGATGCTTTGAGTAGGTGGTGGTGGCGCAGGCCGCCACCACAAAGAAACCGGAAAAAGAAACAGAAGAGAAAAATGAAAGGACCCCTCTTTCCCACGATTCCTGCGATCCTTCATCAGGGATGACTTTACCTTAGGCAGGCAAAACAACTTGGCAGATGGGCCGTGGGCACCAAGTGTCACATTTGAGTACCAAGAAGAGAAACAGAAAAGGTGAGGGTTAACAATCTAGACGAGAACAGGCCATTCAGCCCAACAAAGTGCGATAGACCTATCCAGTGAATTCTCGCAAAATAGTATTCTACAAGTAGGGACCAGAACCCTAGACTGAATAGGGTTTCAGGAGAGAGTGTTTTCTTTTATCTTTGTGATTTTGTTTTTTTGTTCCTGTTTAACTGCTCAGTGGTTTTGTTACTGTCGATTATTTATACAGTGAACAGTATGTGTGTTTTGGTGTTGTTGATTGTGGCTTACCCACTTCAGTCAAATTTGAATAAGTTTTTCATTTTGTTTAAATTTTGTATTATTTTGACAGTGAGATCAGTTCATTGTGCTTTTACACTATTGTTTTACATTTGTTTTTGATGGCTGCAGCCATGTTGCTTGTAGAGATGGCGTCTGTTCCAAGTGATGAATTTGAGCTATGTAATGACACTGTCATGTTTACGCCAGGATTCTTCTGCTGCTTTATGTTTAAATTTCTTTTTTAAATCATTTTTCTTCATTATTGATTCATTATTTACTATCATTCTCTGTGACCCTGCTCAGGATTAAGCGGTCTTAGACAATGGTATAGTATGGTAGGGCACTATTGTTTACATCATATTGTCGTTTATATTAATTGTCTGATTATGTGTTCCTGACCAATTTTAGTTTATTTGTCTATGATTTAGTTTCAAGTTAGTTTATCTTGTTTTATGATGTTATTAGTACGTTTTGGTTGTACTGTCTTGAGGTGAGGCCACCATTACCTCACCATTAAGGAATTGCTCCAAGCCTATAAAGGTAGGCTGAGAAAGCAAGTTCCTTGAAATGAATTTGAATACATTTTGTCAGCTTTGTATTGTTATGTATTTTCATTATTTTGATACACTTGTTTTTTTCATGTCTCTGGATTTTTACATTAGAACTTGGTCACTGTAGCTTTTGCCTTGTCACATTTTGGAGTATTTTGTCATTTTTTCCATTATTGCCAATAAATCTTTTTTTATGAAGGTTCTTTTTGCTGCCGTTTCTTACACAAGCCAGGGATTGATGGTTATCCCCTCCCTTGTGTGGTATTTTAAATATTTGTTTGGACTTTTCCATTATATTTAGAATGTTTTGGAGTGGTTGAGGGTGAAGTGAGCCATTGGAGTAGGCACTTGGGCTGCCTGGTAGTCAACCTTATTCGGGCTTTGCTTTGGAGGCCTCACGCCTTTTTGTCATTCTTGCATGCTGTGAATTATAACAGACAAATCATGTCATGATGAAAGCTTTATTCAGGATGGCTACATGCAGCATTTAGTATCTATGCATTGGGTTCTTAAAATATAGTTAATATACTGTAGTTATCAGCATATAATGCAGACCTACAGAGCCCTTGAAGGGACATGACCTTCTGATTCGTCTTCTTTCAGCTACTCCCGTTAGGGGTCACCACAGTGGATCATCTTCTTCCATATCTTTCTGTCCTCATCATCTTGCTCTGTCACACCCATCACCTGCATGTCATCTCTCACCACATCTGTAAACCTTCTCTTACGCCTTCTTCTTTTCCTCTCCCCTGGCAGCTCTTTCCTTAGCATCCTTCTCTTCTTGAAGGGACATGACCAAAGAAATAAAATTCCTACTTCTCATAGTGTGCATGAAAGAATTTTGCGTGCTCACAAGATATTTTTGTTCCAGTGTTTATGGGATAAATGTATGTATTTCCAGCAGGCCCGTTCTCCTTCCTTAACTGTAACTGCTTTATTGTGTAGTCTATCAGAAAGTTGACGTGAATGTGAATTTTTTAAGCTGGGTCACTACTATAAAGACATTGTTTTTATGCTTCCAAACAGATTGATACCTCCTTTCTGTACATTATTTGAAACAAATTCTGAACTCTTGAGGATTGCTTCTCCAGAAGGGTTACAGCGACATTGAAGATGCAGTCATGTTTATGCAGAACGAGTTCCAGTCATTAGCTCAGCTCCATATGTTGTCTATTGTCAGGCCATTTCTATCACAGTTAATATCTCGTGAGCACACATTTTTCTGTGCGCACGGAAAACCTTCTCATGCACATGCAAAAATATCTCATCTTCTTCTTCTTTCGGCTGCTCCCGTTAGGGGTTGCCACAGCAGATCATCTCTAGTCATATGCAAAAATATCTCATGAGCCCCTAATATTTTCTTGTGCGCATGAGAAATAAGAATTTCTTTTTTTGGACATGTCCCTTAGTGTGTGGACTTTACAATTTTGTTTCACTTGAATTTCGACTTAGTGATTCGGCTTTGCCAGTATGTCTCAGATACAGATTTTGTTATACTGATTTCTCGATTAGATTACACCTCTGGCAGGCCATTTTGGCGACTTCAGTCTCCTTGTCTAATTCTGTCTTTCTCAAATTCCCAATGAGCTTCTGTTCCTCTACCTCATGCTAAAAACGAAGATGACTTTCTTGTACTATTGCACTGGCCAGGTTATCACGAGCAGTATCTGCACATCACAACATTTCACATCTAAATTTTATTAAGTGGTGTGTATCCAGTTTGTTTTATTCTTTTCAGTGTCACATGCATTGCAGGTAGTTTTATTGTTTCCAGTTGGCCAAACCTTTATGGATGCCATGTGTGTCTTCTCTGGTTGTCTGGCTAGCAGTTGGTCTCTGTTTTGTCTTTCAGTCTTTTACCAAGGCCACCACGGTCCTGATTTCTAATTCTATACTAAGCTGATTTGCTCAAGCTGGTCTGCTGCTACCTTTTCTGCCAATGCTGACAAATAGCTAGAACCATAAAAAATACATTAACCTGAAATTGGTACAGGAAAAAAGTGAAAAAATGGAGGCAAAGTCATTGTCGAAAACTCAAAAGGCAATCATTTAAACCATGGCCGGAAGTAGACCGGTACCAACTAATATTCCGTATTATCACTTCCATATACAGTAAAAGCCTTATGAGTATCGTTGTATGTGTACCAGTGCGTACCGACACTTTATCCCATACTAACCAATCCATATTTAGAAAAACATTCTGTCCTTTAACTGATCATTCGAACTTCCATGATTAACCCACAATCCCCACACCAAGTCTTCTCTACAGTTACCATATTTCACTGTGCTTTAGAAGCACCAAGAAGGATAAGCCCCTATTCCAACTCTTTGGTATAATCTAAGCATAGTAGTACAACTTAAGACATCAAAAGGGGATTTTATCCTCCTATTATTCTGAGTCTACAACAAGGAGATATGACAGTTCTTTAATACACTTCACGCACTGGTCTGAACGCAATATGCTAACCCAAAACCTTTGTAGGAAAATTATTAATAATAATAATAATAATAATAATAATAATAATAATAATACATTTTATTTATATAGCGCCTTTCCCATGCTCAAGGCACTTCACAGAATTTAAGAAAGAAAGACAGAGTATACAGCAAGAGTTCCCAAACTTTTTTCAGCCGCAGACCCCTTTACCAAAAACTTTTTAAAACTGTCGACCCCCTAGTCATTTACTTTACTTACTCAAATTAATACATTTGTACAGTACTCGATATTGAATATTTCACTAGATATCAGAATTTTTCTTTTAATCACTTGTAATTAAAGATTGAAAAAGATAAAAGGACTACGGAATATGACATTATCTTGTGCAACACTTAATATCGAAACCTTAACTAATAAAAATTAAAGCAAATACAAGCAGAATTTTTTTTTTTACATTTTTGCCATTTATGTAATAATTATGTAAATTCAAAATAAGTACAAATTGTCCAAGCTGTACTGTCTGCATTTCGTTTTTGGTTCAGATATATTATTATCGGAAGAAATAAAACTTTTTTAACAAACAATTTCGACAGCACCATAATAAAAAAAAACAAACAATAAAGTATGTACTTACTTGAAACAGAAGATTTTTGTTCAAAGTCGAATAAATAAACTGTGTCCTCTGATTTTCTTTTTCGTAGTACTGCTCCTCAAGAAATAATTATATTCAAAGTTCAAATCACAAATAAGTACATGTCACATCAATCGAACCAATTTCTAGTGTTTTATGAAACAATGACCGTACAAGACTGATAGATTCTGCTAATATCGAATATCCGTCATCTCGTCCCACCGCGAGCAAGTGCGGACATGCAACCGTTTTTTCTTTGATATGTTCGATAAGACAATGCAGAGACATGTTTGTGCTACATGTGCTTTCATGCATTCGTACGTGTGACTCTTGTAATGACAAATTTTACCTTTTCGTTTGCAAGTTTGGTACGTAATGTGTTTTCATCAAAAAAGTGTTTTCTGAATTATTTTACTTCTTAATTAGGTACCTATTAGAATCATAGATATTTTGAAGTAACAAACAAATAGCAGTAGTAAGGTGGTCTATTTTTGCTGTCGTCGACCCCCAAATTTTTTTTATTAAAAATCTATCGACCCCTAGAAAGTCGATATCGACCACTTTGGGAACTCTTGGTATACAGTATATAGCATTGTACAAAGCAGATAAATAAATGAAGAAGAGTAAGATAGTAAATTCAGTTAAAAGCCTAACAGACACCATAATTGATGGTCCAGCACACACACACACACACACAGGTTACATGAGCATCTTGACATGGAGGTAAACTGAGAGAAGGGTAATAAAGTCAAGTAGAGCTAAAAGCCTTCCTGAAGAGATGAGTTTGGAGTTGTTTTTTAAAAGAATTCATGGAGTCAGCTGACCTGATTAATTTCGGTAGGTCATTCCAGAGTCTGGGCACTCGCCATACAGCTGAAGGCCCTGCTGTCACCCATGTGGGGCACAACAAGACTGGCAGAATCAGAGGACCTTAGTGGGCGGACAGTCACATAGTGATGGAGAAGGTCACTGATGTAGTTTGGCGCGAGGTCGTTTAAGGCTTTGTAGGTTATCAGTAGGATTTTATATTCGATTCTGTAAGACACAGGGAGCCAGTGAAGACAGAGCAGGATGGGTGTGATGTGCTCACTGCTGTAGGTCCGAGTGAGGACTCTTACAGCCGAGTTTTGAATAAGCTGGAGCTGTAATATAAGATTAGAAGGGGCACCTGCCAGCAGCGAGTTACAACAATCAATGCGGGATGTGATAAAAGCAGGGACAAGTTTCTCAGCATTAGAGAAGGAGAGGAAGGAGAGAACACGGGATATGTTACTGAGGTGAAAGTAAAAAAGTTTCTTAAGGTGGTTTATGTGAGCGGAATAAGAAAGGGAGGAATCAAAAATGACACAGAGATTCTTTACAGTGGAGGCAGGTCTGATGAGATCACCGTCAAGATGGACTGGGAAGGAGCTCATCTTATTAAGTCGCACTTTAGTCCCAATTTGCAGGAGTTCAGTTTTGTTGCAATTTAATTTTAAAGAGTTCTGCTCCATCCAGGATTTAATTTCACTGAGGCAAGTTGTGAGCTGAGAAAGCTTTGGTGAAGTTCCACTTTTAACATTGAAGTAGAGTTGAGTACCATCTGCATAAAAATGATAACCCAGTCCATAGCTACGAACAATATGGCCAAGGGGAAGCAAATAAATACAGAAGAGAAGAGAAGAGGGCCGAGGACAGAGCCCTGAGGAGCTTCTTGTGTGACTGGTGATGAGCTGGATCTGCTGTTTCCAAGACTAACAAACTCCTGCCTATCAGTTAGATAGGACTTGAACCACTGGAGGGCAGTGCCAGAGATACCCAGCAGGTTCTCCATTCTGGACAGTAGAATGTCATGTCTGACCTGAGTGTCAAATGCTGCACTGAGGAATTAACTAACAGAATTAATTTGCTTGTTTGTCCAGAGTTTGCTGCCATAAGCAAATCAGATCTTTTGCCAAATATCTCTTTGGCATCTTCTAAAACACTTTGAGCTTTATTCTTTGAGTGAATGGGACAGGAATAGATGTTGTTGTTGTTACATAATGAACATTTTCCAAATTGTTCACAAATCTGAACACCATTCCACAATACCAAGCTTATTTGATGATTATGTCATGTACCTGTTACCTTACAAAATGGTCCCACCCACAGAAACCAACTTAGCAGTGCAGAAAAAATGAAACTTTAACAACACTTATAAAGTGAAACCAAAAGCTCAAAACAAAAGCATAATTGAATTCTAGAGAAGAGGAACATCTCAAGTTGTGGCACTACCTCTTTTTTATCTGCCCTATCTGCCACCAGCTATTTATTCTTACAACTCATCTATTGTTAAAATTGGTCTGAATTTGTTTTCTCCTGTCTCTGATGAAAATGCCATGATTCATAGGGTGTATTCTTCATCGCTGACCTTTTCATCTCCAGGTCTTGGTTTCTGGTTGCACCCCTTTTTTAAATATTTCATTATATAAACCTTCACAGCTGAAGGGCTGTAAATACTCCTTATGGATTTTAATTCATGCGTACTCAATAGCTTCACACACATCTTGCAGACTTTTTGAACACTAACCTCCCCTCCTATCTCATTCCAAGTATGATAACTGAGTTAAGATTGGAGGACTGTGCACACTGTAGTCAATGTCATGTTGGCAGAGACAGGCAGAAATTGTGTATTTTTTTTTTTTGACATTTTGTTAAAGTAACTTTGGGATTCCATCAGATTTGAACAGAATGACCAAGATAGGAGTCATTTAAATGGGTAAAGGACTGTAACTGGGATTTGAAGAGTGAGATCTTCAAAACTGATCTTTATGCAACAACTGCAAATGTAAATAAATGCAATATGTCAGGAGCCGTGAAGTTAAATAAGGAAAAAAAAACGAAGCCTGTAAAGGGGACTGAGATCAGGGCCTTTAATAACAGGGGCTGGGACACATCCATGACAAGATGCTAGGAAGGAATGCTAGATGGAGATGTAGGAAAGGGATGTGATTATAGTGAAATGACAATGCGGAATAGAGAAGAAATGAATGGACACACCCCAGCCCTGTAACTGCTGGAAGTGAGAAGCTGCTATTGAGGACCCTGAAGGCTTGTGTGATTCTTGGCAAGAAGAGACAAAGGCAGAAGGTGTAGGTGGGAGAGATGGGTGGCCGATTGAAGTGGTGTTGGAGAGGCCAACAAGAGGTGATTACCCTGGGGTCTGTGTGTGGATCCCAATGTCCCATTATAGTGATTGGGACACCGTGCTGTAAAAATGGTGCTGTCTTTCAAAAGAGATGTTAAACCGAGGTTGGGACTCACTTTGGTCGTGAAAGATTCCTGGGCATCCTTCATAAAGAGTAGAGCAGGGGTGCCCACACTTTTTTGGCTTGCGAGCTACTTTTAAAATGGCCAGGTCAAAATGATCTACCTACATTAAAAATAATATATATTCATGGAATTCCTAGTCTGAATCACCGTCTCATTGTATGGGTGGTTACCTACCAGGTAATGCTTGTGGTTGGTCAGCAAGTCGGCTAACGTCCGCCGCGGTGTCCTCTTTCAGTTGCGAGAAGCAACTGGCACCTGGTAGGTAACCACCCATACAATCAGATTGTGATTCAGACTATGAATTCCTTGAATGTAATTACCCCGATCTACTTACTGTCAAATAAACGAACCACACGCCGTGGCGCAATGCAAGAGGCTTTGCCTCTAGCTTTGACGTCTGAGGTTCGATTCCCAAGAGGGGTTCAGTGAGTGTATACGCCTGATGAGCCCAGAATTAGGGCGAAACACATGTTGCGTACTCTTTGCATTATTTGACAGTAAAACTATTTCATATATATATATATTGTAACAAACTTCGAGCCAAACAGAAGAAAGGTTTGGGGTTTGTCTACAATCCAGTTCCTAAACAAAAAAACGGTCTGACAGAAAAACAAAACAATTGCATCTGCGCGACGCCATACTAGGCGTCGGCGGCCATTTTATATGGGAGGAGCCGGAAGTGGAGAAATGCTGGGAAGGAGGCGTGAGGGATGCCGGGACTGGTGACGTCAGGGAAGATGGCGGAGGAAGGGCGGAAGTAGCCGTATTGCGGTACAGTGGCTCATGGCGGAGCGTCTTTACTTCTGGAAAACAAAGAGAAAAGATTAGTACCCCGCCATTCCCCTCCGGCGAACGTCTCTCAATGTGTTTTAAGGTCCTTCTACGGCCTCCTAGTCGCGCATGCATGACAATATATATATAGATATAGATATATAGATATACTGGGTATCAGAGGTGGGTAGTAATAAGTTACATTTACTCCTTTACATTTACTTGAGTAACTTTTTAAAAACATTGTACTTCTACGAGTAGTTTTACTGGACCATACTTTTTACTTTTACTTGAGTACATTTGTGAAGAAGAAATGCTCCTCTTACTCCGCTACATTGGGCAACACTCGACTTGTTACTTTTTTTCCATTAGATAAAGTCTGACAGACAATTTTCGATCTGCTCCGTGTAGCGGATGTTGTCAAGTCCCGCGCACGCCTTCCATTGCGTCTCCAGCTCTGACCCGAGGTTTCGGATGTTCCCCAAATCGAGACGCTGCAGCTTTGAGGACAGGTGTTGCATTTTTCATTTGAACGCATTAACTGAGCTAATCACATTGACCATATTGGTTTTCTCTTTTTCTTGCAGCTGTAAATTAAGCTCATTTAACATGTTGGTCAGATCGGAAAAAAAAATGCTAAGTCTAGCGGCCATTGATCGTTATTAAGTTGCTTGTATTCTGCATGTTTAATGACAAGGAGAAACTCCTTTATCCTCTGGCCAGGGGTCTTGAAATCTCAGCAGGAATTATATATTGTAACAAACGTAGAGCCAAACAGAAGAAAGGTTTGGGGTTTTCCGGCCCCGTATATTGTCTACAATTTCTCCCCTAGCCATCTGCCTCAACGAAGGCATCTCTGATCATCTCTCCATCTTGGAAGGACTTCTTATGCTTAACAATCGAGTGGCTCACCCGGAACGATGCTTTGGTGTGTCTGCCTTTGCTTTTGAATTCAGCCGAGTGAAAATGACGGCTGTCCGATTTAACTGCGATTTTAGTTCCCTCTCCTTTCTCTTTCTCACATCTCTTTTCAGAAGGAAGTCAGTTTCGTAGTTTTTATGAACAATGCCTTTCCACATTTTCCTTCTTTGGAATAGCAATGATAGATTGACAAATCAGAAAAACACACTTCGATTGTGACATTGTGAGAGAAACAAATCCTCTTCCAATCCACATCCAGCCCTTAAACAGAAATTGTTTTTTTTAAATCCCTTCTTTAGTTGATATAAATTGGAAGGCCAACTAGATAACTTAGATAGCAGGAGTTTTGCAGTAGCTCGCTCATTTGATCGTGCGTGCGGGATGACCAGTGTGTTAGAAGAAAAGAGATCTCAGACTGGCTGCCCTGTATGTCAATCAAGTGGCAAATGCCATCGGGAGGATAGATGATAGACTAACATTTAAAAAAAAATTTTTTTGAATGCAACACAATCAACCTGCCCTACCTTTCCGATCTACCAGTCGATCACGATCGATGTATTGGGCACCCCTGAAATAGAGTGTATTCCAATGTCCAGGCTAAATTGCCCTAATCATTCTGGCCCCTTGATCATCCCCTGTCTCTAACTGGCTATCTCTCTCACCACTTCACCTCCTGAAAGCTAGTTTGGTCAAATGGTAAGAATGCAGCATTTGCGGTTCAAGTTCTAGCTGGACTGCATCCAGTGAGGGACTTGGGGCAAGACCCTAAAGTCTAGTGCCTACCTCGAAAATGAGAAAGAAACAGAAACAAAGAGTCAGACTGGATTAACAAGGTCCTCTTAGGTTTGTGGCACCAGGATTAGGAGAATGGCTACAACAGATACCAGGAAGCAACATCAGAGATCGCTGTACAGAAGAGTGAAGTATTAGGAACAGCTAAGATACACCACAGAACCTTCAAATTTCCAGGCCTCTGGTAGAGGACCTGAGATTGAAAATACCCATGCATGGAAGATCTATATTCTTTCTTTCTTTCTTTCTTTCTTTTGTTCAGTCAATTGGAAAGCAACAAAAAGAACTGTCCAGAAGGAAGAATCTGAGGAGGCTTGTGGCACCCATTAATGAACTAGAGATAAAAATTAAGGGGAGAAATTGGTATAAAACATCTCATCACCACAAATAATTTTTATAAAATCTATTTTATTATTTCAAGGTTCATTTGAAACATTCACTTAGTCTGTCACTCTGAAGGTGATTAAGAGTTGATCAAATATGTCTGAGGTTTATATCTTAATTATCTCTTTAAATAGACCTAACAGGAATGTTGGTCTATGATCTGTTATAATCTCCTTCAGAAAGCTGAGATGATTAGCAGCCTCCAGAACTTATCTAAATATAACATTTTCTTTTCCTGCCCAGGGTGGACCCACTCTGGGATACTGCATAGCATAATCAACTAAAACTTTCATTTGGTTGGCTCCTAACAATGGGTTTTCAATTGGACGCACTATGTTAGCAAGCTTCAATTTGCATGTGGTTTTCCAAAAAGTGACACTACAATTCATGTTTTGCAGGTGATTTTGTAATCGTAAAACATGAAATTCACTAAAGTTTTTTTTTTTTCGGTTTTAAATATTTTTTTGGGGTGGAGAAATCAGGCACATTACCCTCTCTAGAGACATATTCACACTTCCGCGTTTATCTGTGTTCATTTCTGTAGATCCAGTGGGATGCAAATGTTTGGGCAACCTTGTTAATAGTCATTATTTTCCTGTATAAATTGTTGGTTGTTACGATAAAAAATGTCAGTTAAATATATCATATAGGAGACACACACAGTGATATTTGAGAAGTGAAATGAAGTTTATTGGATTTACAGAAAGTGTGCAGTAATTGTTCAAACAAAATCAGGCAGGTGCTTACATTTGGGCACCACAAAAAAGAAATGAAATCAATATTTAGTAGATCCGCCTTTTGCAGAAATTACAGCCTCTAAACGCTTCCTGTAGGTTCCAATGAGAGTCTGGATTGTGGTTGAAGGTATTTTGGACCATTCCTCTTTACAAAACATCTCTAGTTCATTCAGGTTTGATGGCTTCCGAGCATGGACAGCTCTCTTTAACTCACACCACAGATTTTCAATTATATTCAGGTCTGGGGACTGAGATGGCCATTCCAGAACGTTGTACTTGTTCCTCTGCATGAATGCCTTAGTGGATTTTGAGCAGTGTTTCGGTCGTTGTCTTGTTGAAAGATCCAGCCCCCGCAGCTTCAGCTTTGTCACTGATTCCTGGACATTGGTCTCCAGAATCTGCTGATACTGAGTGGAATCCATGCGTCCCTCAACTTTGACAAGATTCCCAGTCCCTACACTGGCCACACAGCCCCACAGCATGATGGACCCACCACCATATTTGACTGTAGGTAGCAGGTGTTTTTCTTGGAATGCTGTGTTCTTTTTCCTCCATGCATAACGCCCCTTGTTATGCCCAAATAACTCATTTTAGTTTCATCAGTCCACAGCACCTTATTCCAAAATGAAGCTGGCTTGTCCAAATGTGCTTGAGCAGACCTCAAGCTGCTCTGTTTGTGCTTCCTCTGCATCACTCTCGCATACAGCATCTCCTTGTGTAAAGTGCGCCTAATGGTTGAACGATGCACAGTGACTCCATCTGCTGCAAGATGATGTTGTAGGTCTTTGGTGCTGGTCTGTGGGTTGACTCTGACTGTTCTCACCATTCGTCGCTTCTGTCTATCCGAAATCTTTCTTGGTCTGCCACTTGAGCCTTAACTTGAACTGAGCCTGTGGTCTTCCATTTCCTCAACATGTTCCTAACTGTGGAAACAGACAGCTTAAATCTCTGGGACAGCTTTCTGTATCCTTCCCCTAAACCATGATGGTGAACAATCTTTGTCTTCAGGTCATTTGAGAGTTGTTTTGTGACCCCCATGTTGCTATTCTTCAGAGAAAATTAAAGGAGGAGGGAAACTTACAATTGACCCCCTTAAATACTCGGATTCACCTGTGTATGTAGGTCAGGGGTCACTGAGCTTACCAAGCCAATTTGAGTTCCAATAATTAGTTCTAAAAGTTTGGGAATCAATAAAATGACAACGGTGCCCAAATTTATGCACCTGCCTGATTTTGTTTGAACAATTATTGCACACTTTCTGTAAATCCAATAAACTTCATTTCACTTCTCAAATATCACCGTGTGTGTCTCCTATATGATATATTTAACTGACATTTTTTATCGTAACAACCAACGATTTATACAGGAAAATAATGACTATTAACAAGGTTGCCCAAACTTTTGCATCCCACTGTAACTAATGCTTGGAATCTGTCACACACCAGTAATAGTAATTCTTTTTATGTCTCTTGTAAACAACCCCACAGAGGTGTGCAATGCATTTTTATTTTATTTTTTAAGGTGATATGCTGTATATGTTTCACACAAAGTGACATCAAAATGTACACATCACCTTGTTTTCTCTGCAGGAAAACCTCACTGCATGGGAAGCTACTTGTTACATGGCACCTGCCCTTTTCTGTTTCTTGAATCCTGTAAAAAAGGTTTAAGGAGATGCATTCTCCAAGCACCGTCGAGTTTCACATTTCTTTTCTGTCTTTGATACATCTTCAGGATTGCAAATCACAAAGAGTGTCACCATAATTGGCAAATTGGGAATTGTACAGCCAGAACATGTCTGGCAGCAAAACAAAATGTTTCCACATGACAGGAAATTATTATTATTATGACCGTATTTTCTTCCCTAAATGACTCACTCACACATGCTGAGTTAACGCATGAAAATGCTTCCAGAAAGGACTGAACACCTTTCTACTTGTGTCAATGGCACAAAGTGAACCTCAGTTTATTTGGCATATTTCTGTGAAGCGAAACATCGTATTTCATTGTGGATTTCACATTCCCTAAACATTTTGTTCCTCATGACAATGTGCAGGCACTCACTCTTTGCCGTGAGCCTTAAGTAGATCAAGTTGATCAAGTAGATATCTCCTGTTTAGAATAATGAACTTAAGGGTGAGCCTCTCCTCTTGGCCGTGGTATAGATGGAGTCTATCCTCCTCAGGCAGGAATGGGGGAAAAATTTTTAAGAAATATTTTAAAGGCAGTGCAATTATCACAGAGAGTCATAGACACATGGAATAAGTGACCAAGTAGCGTAGTGGAAAGTAGGACTTTATGGGGCTTTCAAAACTTGACTTGATGTTATTTTCCATCGGGACAGACTTCATCAAACAAGGATACACTCCCAAATCAACAGACCTACAAATTAGGAGAGCTAAGGCTATACAGCGGAACCTCGGGTCACGACTGTAATTCAGTCCAAAACTCTGGTCGCAACCCGATTTGGTCGTGTCCCGAAGTCATTTCCAGCATAGGATTGTATGTAAATACAATTAATCCGTTCCAGACCGTACAAGCTGTATGTAAATATATATATTTTTTTAAAGATTTGTAAGCACAAAAAGAGTTAATTATACCATAGAATGCAAAGTGTAATAGTAAACTAATGTAAAAACATTGAATAACACTGAGAAAACCTCGAACAGAGAAAACTAACATTGCAAGAGTTCACGTCTTACGAACCGCTCGCTGTAAACACTTTTTTATAATGAGTTTTAAGCACAGGGGAAAAAAAAGGAACATTTGAAAAAAATCCTTAATTTATACAAAAACTAACCATAAACAACCAAGAAAACTAGCCTTGCATGAGTTGAATTCTGGCATGAAGGAAGTGAGCGGGAAGCTGGGTGGAGAGGAGATTACAGTTTTGAGGTAAAGTCCCTCTGCGCGATGCACGTCTGACTGAGAACAATGTACTGTACAGGGAAAGACTGAACACGTGCGGAAATCACCGGTGTGTACGAACCGGAAGGGAAATGAAATAGAGCACAAAGAGTTCACGACGAATGCACAGGGAGAGACTGAACACGTGCGGAAATCATCGGCACGTACGAATAGGAAGGGAAACAAAATAGAGCACAAACAGTTCATGGCGAATGCACAGGGAGAGACTGAACACGTGCGGAAATAATCGGCGTGTATGAGCCAGAAGGGAAACGAAATAGAGCAACAAGAGTTCACGGCGAATGCACAGGGAGAGACTGAACACGTGCAGAAATAATCGGCGTGTATGAACCGGAAGGGAAACGAAATAGAGCAACAAGAGTTCACGACGAATGCACAGGGCGAGACTGAACACGTGCGGAAATCACCGGCATGTACGAATAGGAAGGGAAATGAAATAGAGCACAAAGAGTTCACGGCTAATGCACAGGGAGAGACTGAACACGTGTGGAAATCATCGGCGCGCACGAACCGGAAGGGACACTGGCTTGTTCGTCAGCCGAGTGTGTGGCCGTGAACAGATGCAAAAGTCTGGCGAACTTTTTGGTCGTAACCCGACTTGTACGTGGTCTGAGACGCTAATGACCCGCGGTTCCACTGTACCTTCTGGAATACAAAGGTGCAGAAACAAAGAACCGGGTCCCACTAGTTGTATCTTATCAACCACATCTGGAAACACTTTGCAAAATTATAAAAGAGTTTCAACCCATGGTACAGAAAGACAATAAACTGAAGGATATATTCCCAGAACCTACCTTCCTTGCATACAGTCAACCACCAAACTTCAAACAACTGATTGTCCGAAACTCTATGTGTGGCTCAGCAGCAAGTGGAACATCTCCCTGCCTACAGAACAGGTGTGGCACCTGTGCACATATCTATACGACAGATCAGGTAGTTATACCACATTGACAGCAGGAGCATATAATAAAGGGTTCATTCACATGCAAATCTGCTAATGTGATCTACCTACCTAATCATGTGCATAAAGTTACCCAACACTGGACTGTATGTCGGGGAAACTGGTCAGACACTGTGCCAGCGAAAGAACTCACATAGATTTCATATCAATCAGAACAGTGTTGATCTTCCAATGGCAGCACACTTTAACAGTAATGGCCACAGCATAAAGGATCTGATGGTCACTGTGCATATGGGTAATTTCAAGACCCAACAGGAGCAGAGAAAATGGGAATACAAACTTATGCTTAAATTCAATACTTTACAAAATGGTCTGAATAGAGACAAGAGTTTACTGACCAGATATGTGGACTAACAGACTGATTGACCAGCTGACTACATCACAGGCCTATCTTACAGACAATGCACTTCAAAAGACCTTACTGGACGTTCTTTAGTGATGGTTATCTCATCTCTACATTTAATTGGTTCATTGTTCTCTTCTTTCAGGGTTAATTCATCTAAGGTTTATTAATTTTGCTAACATTTGAGCCAAAAGGTTGTTAAGGTGAAAGAAAAAAATCACTTTGCTGTCCAAATATAAGCGAGAGTATTTTTCAGTTTCTTTGTTACACCTCGCCTGATGAAGGGGCCTTAGCTACCTCGAAAGCTTTCATTTGTAATCTATTTAGTTAGCCAATAAAACGTTTAATTTCACCCTACTTTCTCTTGGTGTTATTTTGGAAGAATTAAGTGGATGGGACTGGTGAGCTTTGTGGGGCTGAATGGCCTGTTCTCGTCCAGATTGTTCTAATGTTGTAATGTGCGTGAGGAAAGCTAAACAGCCAACCCAAACAAAATTATCACATATTTATAGATAATAAATGACTTACCCTCATATTAGAACATTAGAACATGAGAACAATCTAGACGAGAACAGGCCATTCAGCCCAACAAAGCTCGCCAGTCCTATCCACTTGTTTCCTCCAAGAAAACATCAAGTCGAGTTTTGAAAGTCCCTAAAGTCTTACTGTCTACCACACTACTTGGCCTCTTATTCCAAGTGTCTATCGTTCTTTGTGTAAAGAAAAACTTCCTAATGTTTGTGCGAAATTTACCCTTAACAAGTTTCCAACTGTGTCCCCGTGTCCTTGATGAACTCATTTTAAAATACAAGTCTCGATCCACTGTACTAATTCCCTTCATAATTTTAAACACTTCAATCATGTCACCTCTGAATCTTCTTTTGCTTAAACTATAAAGGCTCAGCTCTTTTAATCTTTCCTCATAATTCAACCCCTGTAGCCCTGGAATCAGCCTAGTCACTCTTCTCTGGACCTTTTCTAGTTCTGCTATGTCCTTTTTGTAGCCTGGAGACCAAAACTGCACATAGTACTCAAGATGAAGCCTCACCAGTGTGTTATAAAGGTTGAGTATAACCTCCTGTGACTTGTACTCCACAGATCGTGCTATATAACCTAACATTCTGTTAGCCTTCTTATTGGCTTCTGAACACTGTTGGGAAGTTGATAGCTTGGAGTCCACTATGACTCCTAAATCCTTCTCATAAGGTGGACTCTCGATTTTCCGACCGTCCATTGTGTATTCAAACCTAATATTTTTACTTCCTATTGTGTAATACTTTACATTTACTGACATTAAATTTCATCTGCCACAAATCTGCCCAAGCCTGTATGCTATCCAAGTCCTTCTGTAATGATATAACGGATTCCAAATTATCTGCTAATCCACCTATCTTGGTATCATCTGCAAACTTAACCAGCTTGTTACTTATATTCCTATCTAAATCGTTTATATAAATTAAAAATAGCAGCGGCCCTAGCACTGACCCCTGTGGAACTCCACTCATAACATATGATACCTACAAGAAAACAAACACACACAATCGTACATACATATAATTAAACACATATACAATTGTTCATATACAAAAACACTTACAGTATTTTCTATTGTGGCTGTTTTTTTAGTAACCTTAAGATCTGTCCAAAAGTTCTACTGTCTTTGTCATCTCCTTGTGCAAACATAGTTGTTGGTTTCAGAAACTGTCTGAATCTACTGGTGTGAGTACCAATGGTCAAGAAGGCAGGATGGATTCAATAATAGGATTTAATAACCTAGTGAGTCTTTCCAGTTGTATGTTTTACATGTCCTGAGTAGAAGGCTGCTGTGTGCTTTTGCCACCCTCTGTTATGTAACCAGTGAGGATAGACTCCAATATGCCCCTGTAGAAGTTGAGGAGAACAGCAGAGAAATGCAGTTCTTGCAGCAATGGCTTCAAGTCGGGGATCAACCATGGAGAAATCACATGCACATACACTCACCTAAAGGATTATTAGGAAAACCATACTAATACGGTGTTTGACCCCCTTTCGCCTTCAGAACTGCCTTAATTCTACGTGGCATTGATTCAACAAGGTGCTGAAAGCATTCTTTAGAAATGTTGGCCCATATTGATAGGATAGCATCTTGCAGTTGATGGAGATTTGTGGGATGCACATCCAGGGCACGGCTCCCTGCTCCACCACATCCCAAAGATGCTCTATTGGGTTGAGATCTGGTGACTGTGGGGGCCATTTTAGTACAGTGAACTCATTGTCATGTTCAAGAAACCAATTTGAAATGATTCAAGCTTTGTGACATGGTGCATTATCCTGCTGGAAGTAGCCATCAGAGGATGGGTACATGGTGGTCATGAAGGGATGGACATGGTCAGAAACAATGCTCAGGTAGCCCGTGGCATTTAAACGATGCCCAATTGGCACTAAGGGGCCTAAAGTGTGCCAAGAAAACATCCCCCACACCATTACACCACCACCACCAGCCTGCACAGTGGTTACAAGGCATGATGGATCCATGTTCTCATTCTGTTTACGCCAAATTCTGACTAATTCTACCATTTGAATTTCTCAACAGAAATTTCTTCAACTGTCCAATTTTGGTGAGCTCGTGCAAATTGTAGCCTCTTTTTCCTATTTGTTGTGGAGATGAGTGGTACCCGGTGGGGTCTTCTGCTGTTGTAGCCCATCCGCCTCAAAGTTGTGCGGTTGTGGCTTCACAAATGCTTTGCTGCATACCTCGGTTGTAACGAGTGGTTATTTCAGTCAAAGTTGCTCTTCTATCAGCTTGAATCAGTCGGCCCATTCTCCTCTGACCTCTAGCATCAACAAGGCATTTTCGCCCACAGGACTGCCGAATACTGGATGTTTTTCCCTTTTCACACCATTCTTTGTAAACCCTAGAAATGGTTGTGCGTGGAAATCCCAGTAACTGAGCAGATTGTGAAATACTCAGACCAGCCCATCTGGCACCAACAATCATGCCACGCTCAAAATTGCTTAAATCACCTTTCTTTCCCATTCTGACATTCAGTTTGGAGTTCAGGAGATTGTCTTGACCAGGACCACACCCCTAAATGCATTGAAGCAACTGCCATGTGATTGGTTGATTAGATAATTGCATTAATGAGAAATTGAACAGGTGTTCCTAATAATCCTTTAGGTGAGTGTAGACACCCACATTAAAGTTTAAGAAAATTATAAGCAAAGAAAAAGAAAATCTATGATTACCGGAGTACTAGGGTGTTGTACCGTGTTAGCCATTATGAATGTAGAGAAAGTTAGTTAAGATGACATTTTATTGGCTAACTAAAAAGATTACAATATGCAATATTTCGAGGCAACTCAGGCCCCTTCTTCAGGCGAGATGTACTCACAACTTGCCTGAAGAAGGGGCCTGAGTTGCCTCGAAAGCTTGCATGTTGTAATCTTTTTAGTTAGCCAATAAAAGGTGTCATTTTGCTTGGCTTTTCTCTATGATTACAGGAGCAAGTAGTGGGAATAAAAAAGCTACATAAGACGTCATCCAAACAATATGGGATTTTCAGGTCAGATTCCACTTGGAGAAAGGCTGTCTGGGTCACATTTCTGAAATGGATGGAGCCTTCCTTAATATTACCTCAGGACAGGGTGCCTTATTCAGACTAGGGAGGTGGCAGGGTCAGGTGATACGTGTGTTTTTCAGCTAAATGCTCAGAAGGGAAGTTGGACAGATTCCAAATTTGGATGAACAAACATTAAACTATATTTAATAGGAATAGTGCAATCATTAATGATAGATAGATAGATAGATAGATAGATAGATAGATAGATAGATAGATAGATAGATAGATAGATAGATAGGGGGCGCTGTCGACCCCTTGAACCCTCAGATCAGACACCAGATAAAAGTCCAATAATTTGTTTTATTGATACTATAATGTGCACAAAGCACCCTTCACTCCACAACACTCATATAAATCACAAATAATAATCAATACACAATAATCCGCCTCTTCCAGACGCGTTGTTCCCTTCATCCCAACTCAGCTCACCCATCTGGGATCTCTCTCAGTACTTTATAGTCCATGACCCGGAAGTGCTTCTCATCCCTCAGTCCATGTGATTATCCAGCACTTCCGAGTCAGGTGAAAACTCCTTTTCTTCAATCCAGAAGTACGTTATTTCTTCTGTCCATATGACTGGGACGTACTTCCAGGTTGTATGGAAAATAAACGTCTCTGTGCCTCCCTGCAGCGTCCCCTGGCGGCCCCGACATTATCCAGTGCATTAAAACTCCATAGTCCATGATGCCCTGCTGGACTTCAGGGCATCTCCACGTCGCAGGGAAGCCTCCCTCCAGCGGCTTGGGGGGTATTGGCCGGGATAAGCTGCCGGCCATAGTCCACAACAGATAGTTTTGCACTTTACTCATCTATCTATCTAACATTTGACTAAACCATTGTTAAGGAAGATATATCGTTGTGAAATGTCAAATCGTTAGTAACATCTATGGCAACGTGTCCTTGTAAAGTCAAATCCATGCCTCCTTTCCGGCTTTTTTCAACTGACATGCCACACCCCCATTTTAAATATACTTTCTTTTAATCTCTTACCTACTTTGTAACTCCATGTGAGTGGTACAAAAAGTTAATTCCAGCAGTGTTTCAATGTGCCACTCTGGGGCAGGACATGATTGCACTTGGCTTCTCAGAATGCTCTACACTCATTCTTTGGGTGTCCACAAAGGAGGCAGATAGCATCTATTAGCTCACATTGAAATAACTCTTGCGTGTGATTACAGATTGTTATGCAATGGCCGGGTGGTTCTCCTTGACATAGCAGTACATTAGAACAGTAGGGAAGTTATAAAGAGAACAGGACATTCAACAAGTATGTCCATCTTATTCATCTAGAACATGGCTGTCAAACTCCATTACTGGAGGGCCGCAATGGCTGAATGTTTTCATTCTAACCATCATCTTCATTAGTGACCAGTTCTTGCTGCTAATTAACTTCTTTTGTCTTAGCTTTAATTAACTTGACTCGGGTGTCTTAGTTGTCTCGTTTTCCTTATTTAGCAGCCAAACAATAAGGAGACACAGAACAAGACGCCATATGAGCAGCTCAATGGTGCCCATCACACAATATCTGAAAATAAAGAAAGGTGAAGGTCTCAGTAAGGTTGATCTCTGAGGTCACCCAAACATTTTGACGGTGTTCTTAGAAAAAAAAAAACAGAAAATCAACAGTTTTGGAAATGTCTGCAGCAAGAAGCCATGGAATGAAATAACGGGTTTAATTAACAGCAACAATAATCGGCTTCTCATGGAGAGATTGGTTGGAGTTTGAAGCCCCAATTTAGCTGGTCATCTGTTGGCTCGTTTCTCGACTCATTTCTGTTTGGCTGCCATTTAATGAAGAAATGAATCAATTCAGAGGACTGAATCCTTAAAAACAGGGCTATTAAAATGAAGGGGAAAGGAGTTCATTAGCAGTGAAAACTGGTCACTGACTAGGAAAAGGGTTAGAATGAGAACCTGCAGCCACTGCGGCCGTCCAGGCCTAGATCTAGAATGTCCAAAGTAATGTGTGAAGGACCATAAAGACCTACTCTGCACCACATTACTTGCTAACTTATTCCATGCGTCTGTGGTTCTTAGTATGAAGAACTTTCTAACATTTATGTGAAATCTGCCAATAGCAAGTTTCCAACCAATGTCCAGTGTACTTGTTGCCACTCGGATCTGCTGTACTAATTCTTTTCCTAACTTTAAACATTTCAATTATGTCCCTCGTTTATCTCTGTTTGCTTAAAATGAAAAGGTCCAGCTTATTCAGTCTCTCCTTATAGGTCATACTTCTTACTCCCAGATTATGAACATAATTAAACTGCCCGTAACAGGAGCCCAAGGCGACTGGCTGCCATAGGCAATGATACCCACATACTGGCCCCTGCTCTCCTGTGAAATGTGCCAGTTGACACTGTCCAAAATGTTCGATTGCCCTTGCCGTCTCCTTGTACAAGCGTAGTAGTTGGTTTCAATTGAAGAAGATGATCTTGTGCTAATCCATCAAGTCAGCCACCTAGAGTCAGAAATGGCAACTAGTGAAAGCAAAACATGCGATCTGTAATTTGTTGGTCTACTGTCTGAGGTTGTTACCCATAAATTGTTGAGGGTGCCAAACCTTTGAAGACAGAGAATGGGTTGATATGGTTCAGGGTCGACCAGATCCTTCCAACAATCCTGGACTCCAGTTGCTGTGATTATCACAACATGTGCCATGTTGTGATGTGATTGGCTGATGCTCCATCTTTAAGAATCTGAATTATCTATCAAACTTACTTAAATACTGATGTTAGTTAAAAAAAAAAAAAAAATCATTAAGTTGTTTTTGGTGGACTGCAGTGTCACACAAGCATTCCCTGGTAAAAGGAACGCAACGTGATCCATGTTTTAGCATTTAATGGAATACATCGAGAAGAAGAGTCCCTTGGTGAAAGTCATGAGCATAACAGACAAACACACCTGTTTATATTTATGTCTGGTCTGGCCAAGACCTGGACCACTGGTGTAAGAAGTGGTCCACTGCTCCATGATGCAATCATTTTTTTTGTGTGTCACGTGTTGTAGTCAAATCCCTGATTCAGAAGGATCTTTCTCTTAACTATTAAACAATATGAGAAAGAAAAACAACTTGTGCTTTAACTAAACACTACCTGAGGACCAAAGTAATTGAAAATCCTCACTGTAGTATTATTTAAAGTATAGAAAGACCGACTGCTGAGGAGGAACTATCAGTGTGAGATGTTGAATCTTTAGCAGCATCTCTGCAAATGTGTCCTTGTAGAGCTATAGCCATACCTCAGATTACATTCTTCCTAATTAAAGCTTTCAGAGTGAAACTGCTTCAAATGAGAAGGGGGTGTAATTAGATTAAAGTCAATTGGGGATTCCTTAGGAAATCTATTCAAGAGCAAAGCTCTTCGTAACATCAGCAAGGACAATTGCCTTTAAATACCGAGGAGGATGGTATTGGAAACAGAAGCTCAGTGTAATGACAGCAGAGCCTTACATCGAGGGCCTCGTTATGTCAGCCGGTATTTATGGGCTTTGAGCTAATGAGCCGAAAAGCTTTGGTGTCACAAACCTTGAGCCACGCAAACTGCAGTAGCCAAGCAGCTTGACAAACATGGAAGCAACACACATACTGTGTACACAAACATTTATCAGCTACATCATTTCTTTTATTGGAATCAACCCACAAAGCCCTTAGAGTAAAGCATTCTTTTACCGTTTAGTTACTTCATTGACATTTAGATTTTCTGGTAGATCCTTGAATGTAATCTGATGTCCGTTTCAGTTTACAAAGAGTGTTTTAAAACACAGAGTCTTCCTGTCTTATAGAGAATGAACTGCATTGTGATCATTTTGAAAAATATAACTATTGTTCAAATTAACTATAAAAATATTATAAAAGACATAATCTGAAACAATATGCTAAAACATAAAATGTTTATGACAGATTGACCAGCACACAATGTTATGGGGGACATGTGAAATACTTGGGGGTGATAAAGTCCCACAAATCCAACAAATAGCTGTATTACTGAAAGCTGGGGGGAGACATAACATTTGGGCCTGGCTAAATAACCCCCTAGAGTCACACCTGAAATGGACAGACATTAAAGAAGCTAAATGATAGATAGATAACTAGATATATGAAAGGCACTATATAATTGATAGATAGATAGATAGATAGATAGATAGATAGATAGATAGATAGATAGATAGATAGATAGATAGATAGATAGATAGATAGATAGATGAAAGGTATTATATATGGTAACTGATAGATAGATAGTGCCTTTCATCTATCTATCTATCTATCTATCTATCTATCTATCTATCTATCTATCTATCTATCTATCTATCAGTTATATAGTTAGTGCCTTTTATCTGTCTATCTATCAGTTAGATAGAAAGATGGATGAAAGGATTTAACTATGTAACTGATAGATAAATAGATAGATAGATAGATAGATAGATAGATGAAAGGTATTATATATGGTAACTGATAGATAGATAGTGCCTTTCATCTATCTATCTATCTATCTATCTATCTATCTATCTATCTATCTATCTATCTATCTATCTATCTATCTATCAGTTATATAGTTAAATCCTTTCATCCATCTTTCTATCTAACTGATAGATAGACAGATAAAAGGCACTAACTATATAACTGATAGATAGATAGATAGATGAAAGGCACTATATGATAGATAGATAGATAGATAGATAGATAGATAGATAGATAGATAGATAGATAGATAGATAGATAGATAGATAGATAGATAGATAGATGTGAAAGGCACTATATAATAGATAGATAGATAGATAGATAGATAGATAGATAGATAGATAGATAGATGAAAGGTATTATATATGGTAACTGATAGATAGATAGTGCCTTTCATCTATCTATCTATCTATCTATCTATTATATAGTGCCTTCTATCTATCTATCTATCTATCTATCTATCTATCTATCTATCTATCTATCTATCTATCTATCTATCTATAAGTTAGAGAGATAGACAGATAGATGAAAGGCACTAACTATATAACTGATAGATAGATAGATAGATAGATAGATAGATGAAAGGCACTATATAACTGATAGATAGATGGATGGATGAAAGGTATTATATACAGTAACAGATAGATGGTGCCTTTTATCTATCTATCTGTATAACTGATAGATAGATGGATAGATAGATATAGCAAGGTACAAAAATGCTTTTGGATTGTTCTCTAAAAAATACTTATGGTATTAATACTACCTTTTCTTGTGTTGTTCTTAACTGCAATAGTAGTAGTAGTAGTAATGATTTTTCGCCCATTTAATAAAATTCAGTTACAGAATAAGAGTAACATTCAGTTTTCTAATCAATTCTCAGACCTGCTTAATCCAGTTCAAGGAGTCTTAGCTTATCGGAGACGTTTCAATGTCCAAGGCAGACACAGACTCCGGCTAGGGTATCAGTCCATCGCAAAGACCACTCAAAGACACACCCACCCTTAATCAATGTAGAATGATAAGGTAACATAATACAAGTGTATTTAGGATGTGGGAAGAAAACCAAAGTATCTTTTGTTAGTGTATCAGTGTATAGTGTATCAGTGTTAACCCCTATGCCATCATTGTACCCCATAATAATAATGAAAGGGTAGTAATAAGTGTAGTGGTGATGCTGTGCATAAAGAGTGGCGGCCGACGCTGAAGGAATCAGCTGATGCCATTGGGAAGCGCACCATTCACAGCGTTCATTGATGATCTCTGTGTGACTGACTAATTGAGATCCACCCTTAGCTCACTCCAGCATTTCTCAACCTTTAAGTATTTGCGACCCAAGTTTTCATAACAGTTTTAATCGCGCCCCACCTAACATTTTTTTGAAATGTAGATGCATATTTTATTATACCTACTTAACGTTTATCGACATTTATCTAACTCTATATTTATTTTTCTAGTATCAGAATGTAGTTTAAGTTCATTTGTTTTGGCTTCAACAGATGTATTTTTTATATTTTTGATTCTTGTTTCTTTTTTTTACATCTTCGTTCCCCCTTTTTGTTACTTTGTGCCCCCTAGGGGGGCCCACTCCACAGGTTGAGAACCACTGGCTCAATCTACAAGGGCATTCCTGGGGACTTAATCCAGAACTAGTTGTTGCAGATTCATGGCTGGCTGCTGACACACAGCACAGTGCAATTCTTCATGCTGTTAGTCCACTGCAATTCAATTGGTGATGAGGATAGGATATGCACTGTGGATGGGTGCAGTGTAGTGGAGATGCTGCACAGAACAGGGGAGAGCTGACACAGAGAGCAATCATCTAACCTTTCCAAGACGAGCTCTGCTCACAGTACGGTAATCAGAGATGGTATCTGTGCGGCTGACTAATGGAGTTATTCCATTTTGCTCATGTTACATGGAGATCACTTCTGAGCCAGATGTTGCAGGTTCATGGCTGGACACAGGCAGTTGCCATAGCACACATCTTTCAAACTGAGTTACTTTATGGTGTGAGTGCACGTTAATTCAAAAATGTAAAAATGACATGTTTCTGCAGTAGTGTCTGGCCAACTCTTCTCTTCATAGTTCCAGAGATTCAGGTGCAGCCTAAGCAATTTCTGGGCAGAACTTAAAAATTCAACATGGGTTTATTTCCATTTCCTAGGATGCTGCTATGTTGGGCCAGTTGTTGAGGCTAAAATAGCCCTGTTTGAATGAGTTTTGGCCACGTAAGTGGGTATGTCTTTTCTAAAAAGTGCTTTCATTCTTTGCTGCCACAGACTTTGGTGATCTTAGTGCCCAAAACTCAAAAAATCTTGTTGAAGAAAATGGATGGATTGATGGATAATGCATAATGTTAAATGTAGAACATATGCAACCACTACATTTGTACATGGAGAGGACAACGATAATAGAATATTCTGGACGTTCTTGACTGGGGCATTTTCTAGTAGAGCAGGGGTCATTTTGTGGGGTCTATTGCCTACTGTACCTGCTGCTACATCCATCCATCAAACTTATAGTTCAGTCCATGCTAGTCCTCCCTTCACTGGGTAAACACAAACTCTACTAGACACAATTCAAAGTAGACAGAGCACTGTGCTATTGCACTATGCAAAGACTTCAGAGGACAAAACTGAGGGAAGAAATAAACTTCATTTTGAATTGACCCAAATTTATAAGTCATGTGTATTCCACTGCCAACATGTCAGTCTTATTACAATAATACATACCATAAGAAAGTGAGGGATTGATCAAAAGCTGGGGAATCACCCTGGTACCCTTCATAAATAGACAAGGCTGAAATAAAAAAAAGATGAATTTATACAGGCCGTCATTAGCAGTCAAGTGTGTCTGCTGACAGAGCTCCATCCTCTTCAGGCGCAGGTCCAGAACTGACTCTCTGACTTCTGGTTTATTGTGGTCTGAAATATCTGTTGGCGCAAAAGAAGAGGGACCTCCAAGTAGCTCTCAAAAATTACATTTACCTTTGAATATACAGTGCATCCGGAAAGTATTTACAGCGCATCACTATTTCCACATTTTGTTATGTTACAGCCTTATTCCAAAATTGATTAAATTCATTTTTTCCCTCAGAATTCTACACACAACACCCCATAATGATAACGTGAAAAAAAGTTTACTTGAGATTTTTGTAAATTTATTAAAAATAAAAAAACTGAGAAAGCACATGTCCATAAGTATTCACAGCCTTTGCCATGAAGCTCCAAATTGAGCTCCGGTGCATCCTGTTTCCCCTGATCATCCTTGAGATGTTTCTGCAGCTTCATTGGAGTCCACCTGTGATAAATTCAGTTGATGTGACATGATTTGGAAAGGCACACACCTGTCTATAGAAGGTCCCACAGTTGACAGTTCATGTCAGAGCACAAACCAAGCATGAAGTCAAAGGAATTGTCTGTAGACCTCCGAGACAGGATTGTCTCGAGGCACAAATCTGGGGAAGGTTACAGAAAAATTTCTGCTGCTTTAAAGGTCCCACTGAGCACAGTGGCCTCCATCTGTAAGTGAAAGAAGTTCAAAACCACTAGGACTCTTCCTAGAGCTGGCCGGCCATCTAAACTGAGCGATTGGGGGAGAAGGGCCTTAGTCAGGGAGGAGACCAAGAACCTGATGGTCACTCTGTCAGAGCTCCAGAGGTCCTCTGTGGAGAGAGGAGAACCTTCCAGAAGGACAACCATCTCTGCAGCAATCCATCAATCAGGCCTGTATGGTAGAGTGGCCAGACTGAAGCCACTCCTTAGTAAAAGGCACATGGCAGCCCGCCTGGAGTTTGCCAAAGGAAACCTGAAGAACTCTCAGACCATGAGAAACAAAATTCTCTGGTCTGATGAGACAAAGATTGAACTCTTTGGTGTGAATGCCAGGCATCACGTTTGGAGGAAACCAGGCACCGCTCATCACCAGGCCAATACCATCCCTACAGTGCAGCATGGTGGTGGCAGCATCATGCTGTGGGATTGGAACTGGGAGACTAGTCAGGATAAAGGGAAAGATGACTGCAGCAATGTACAGAGACATCCTGGATGAAAACCTGCTCCAGAGCGCTCTTGACCTCAGACTGGGGCGACGGTTCATCTTTTAGCAGGACAACGACCCTAAGTACACAGCCAAGATATCAAAGGAGTGGCTTCAGGACAACTCTGTGAATGTCCTTGAGTGGCCCAGCCAGAGCACAGACTTGAATCCGATTGAACATCTCTGGAGAGATCTTAAAATGGCTGTGCACCAACGCTTCCCATCCAACCTGATGGAGCTTGAGAGGTGCTGCAAAGAGGAATGGGTGAAACTGGCCAAGGATAGGTGTGCCAAGCTTGTGGCATCATATTCAAAAAGACTTGAGGCTGGAATTGCTGCCAAAGGGTCATCGACAAAGTATTGAGCAAAGGCTGTGAATACTTATGTGATTTCTCAGTTTTTTTTCACATTGTCATTATGGGGTGTTGTGTGTAGAATTCTGAGGAAAAAAATGAATTGAATCCATTTTGGAATAAGGCTGTAACATAACAAAATGTGGAAAAAGTGATGCGCTGTGAATACCTTCTGGATGCACTGTATTTGTTTAGCAGATGCTTTTATCCAAAGTGACTCACAAAAGAGGTCAACAGAACTGAGAAAACATCAGTCTCGGTAGACTGTTAGGGAAGAAGAATATAAGGACAGGGATACAAAACTGATCATCCCATGTGAAGTGAAGAAATGGCATCAGAGGTCTTCCTGTGCTTCTTTGTTTGCTCTGAAGATGAAATGGGAGAAGGAATTAAGGACCACGTTACCTTACCCGGTGATTGTGCCGCTCTTACCTTACTAAAGCTGCTCCCCATGTGCATGGCAATATTCATTAAACGACTCCAGTCTTCAGCTTGATATTGTATTTAACATACTATAACATCCTCCTACCTGCTTAATCCAGTTAAGAATTTGAACAGAAACCAGCCATGGATTGGGGCACACTTAGGTGAACACACAAAATGGGGATAATTAGGAATTGCCAGTCAAGTGAACCTGTGTATAATGTAGGAAGAAAAGTGGAGCATTGGGAGAAAAGGCCATGAACAGAACATGAAAGCTCCACTGTGACGATGAGGGTTCAGCTCCATGCTCCCATCGCTGTTCAGGAGCCCTTGAATCCAACATCGTCGGTAATGTCACCGATGAGTTAGACAGTGGAGGCAACAACTTAGCAAGGGGATGGTACAAATGTGCAAAAGTGCTTTCATTTAAAACAGTCAACAAAACAAACAAAGTGTTCAATAAAGCAGTGCAGTGATTCCAAAACTCTTCATTAAATAAATAATCTGTAAAAGAAATGTGGAGGTTAAAAATATACAAAAAACAATCCTTTAAAATGAGGTTAAAACGTTCATCAGGAAGCAGTCTTTAAAATCAATAACAAGCCCGGTACTCTTTCAAACTAGTGTTAGTGTCTCACCTGCTTCTCCCATACGGGCACTACAACAGGCGAGACGCTCTCTCTGCAGCTGCCCTTTCCTCCTACTTCCATCCACACGGTTCTGGAGACCTCCCGATCCCTGTCTTCGGTCTGGCGCTCATCCCAGGCCCGAGACTTGGTTCACGCCCAACGTCCAGGACGCACATGTTGGGGAATCCACCACCAAGCCTCCCGACTCCGCTGCGTTTCCGGCCTTCCGCAGCCAGTCGCAGCCAGTCGCCCTTCACTGACCACTCCCGCTACTTGATCGCTCAGCGGGAGCGTCTTCTACTACGACTCCTGGGTGTCGGCCTAACACTCAGTTTTCCATGCAGCTGCCCGTGAGCGCTCGTTCACTCGCTCGCCCACGCGCATGTGTCTCTCTGTCTCTCTCTTGCACTGACTTGCTCCCTCGCTTCCTGTAACCTCCATTCTTCACTTTCTCTCTTTCCGTTTTGTTCTCTCTGATCTCCTTCCTATCCCACTCAAGGCTTCTTTTATATTGAGGGGCCATAGCAGCCGCAGCACATTAGCCACAGGAACAATCACGGATGTGGGCAGTCTCTCACCTGTGCTCTATTTGAAAAACGCCCACACCGCAGATCGCCCCGTGGCTTGCTATGGCCACTACGCCCCCTCACTAAGCCGCGAGCGTGGTGATTATTTATTTAATTTAAAACTGATGGCCCTTGCTGAGAGGGCTGTGGACCCGCTATAACACATCCACATGGAGAACTTCTCAATACAGTGGTACCTTGGTGTACGTCCGCTTTGGAATAAGTCCAACTTGGTATACGTCCCGTTTGGAATGCAAAACATTTTGCTTGGTATACGACCTTTGTTTAGAATACGACTCGCGTGCTAGAACACCCTTGTCTACCTCTCTCGAGACAAAGCCACGACGGCCCACGAGCGTCAGTATGCCAGTTGCTAGCATTCAGTGAACAACCCGTGCGCTACCCTTGTTTACCACTCTTGAGACAAAGCCACGACTGCCCACGAGCATCAGTACGCGCTATAACTCCCTGTGAATTTTCACCTGATTTTGTGTTTTTTCGCGTAAATTTGAATCGATTGTTGAAAAGTATGAAGGTGGCATGCGTATCTGGGACTTGGCTGCTGCATACCGTATGCCGAGAACGACAATATCTACGATTGTGAAAAACAAAGACGTTATTAAAAAGTAAAGTGAGGTTACATTTTCATTTATTTCATCTAATTGCTTTTGTATTTATGTATTTTAGTATTAAGCAGTGCTTAAATTATTTTATACAGCCCCATCAATGTACAGGGTGGGCCATTTATATGAATACACCTTAATAAAATGGGAATGGTTGGTGATATTAACTTCCTGTTTGTGGCACATTAGTATATGTGAGGGGAAAAACTTTTCAAGATTGGTGGTGGCCATTTTGAAGTCGGCCATTTTGGATCCAACTTTTGTTTTTTCAATAGGAAGAGGGTCATTTGACACATCAAACTTATTGGGAATTTCACAAGAAAAACAATGGTGTATTTTTCTTATGGGAAAAATTTGCTTGGTATACGTCCTGTTTGGTATAAGTCAAAGGATCTGGAGCGGATTATGGACGTATACCGAGGTACCACTGTATGTTCTTTCATAAAAAAAAATCTCACTCACTGCCTATTGAGTGACTCCCCTCTTGTTCTGTCATAAAGGAAAATGGCAGTGGGACAAAAATTCTTTTAAACTCCAGAATGAAGCGGGATAGCAGCCTATGCAAAGCCCACCTACTTCTTCACATTCAAACTTCCTTGTTACAAAAGGGAGCTGAAAAAAAAAAAAGTGATCCTGAGATGGAATCAAATCTTAAATGTAACAAAAGTTACATTTGGCTCTGAGGCTAAGGATCTGCGCTGGTATCCCGAAGGTTGCCGGTTCAAATCCCTGCCACTGCCAAAAGAGATCCTACTCTGCTGGGCCCTTGAGCAAGACCCTTAACCTTCAATTGCTCCAGGGGTGCTGTACAATGGCTGACCCTGCGCGCTGACCCCAAGGGGTATGCGAAAACAAACAAATTCCTAATACGAGAAATTGTAAAGGTGAAATAAAGAACAAACTAGGAGATCAAGTAAATAAGAACATACAGTAACATAAGAAATTTAACAAACGAAAGGAGATCATTCAATCCATCAAGCCCATTTGTTTAGCTAATAGCTATGCTGGCCTAATATCTCCTCCAGATTTTTCTTAGAGGTTGTCACAGTTTCTGCCTCAACTCCATGTCTCTGTAGTTTGTTTGAGAGTCCCACACTCATTGCGTAAGGAACGGCTTCCTGGCGTCAGACTTAAATTCATTTCCCCTTAATTTCCACTGTTGTTCTCACGTATGTGATTCACCATTAAGCCAAAACATTTTGCTCGATCAACTTTATCAATGTCTTTGAGAATTTTAAATACCTGGATTAGGTCCCCATGCCATCTGCTCTGCTTGAGACTAAACAGGTTTCATTCTCTGAGTCTGTCACAGTAGGACATGAATCCTCTGAACATCTTCAAGTAGGCACCAAAACCAAAATGCTCTACAAACTCATAATCAAAGCAACCCTGCTATAATTCTTAAACTGTAAATCATACAGAATGCACTGAAAATTAACTGACAATCTCAGATGCCAATGGGCATGCTGATGGAATCAACTTCTGTGACATGTATGTAACAACCATGCATTGTGTAGTGGCAATGGAATTAAACCTTGCTCTCACCCATACATAAAGAAATGTCATGAAGGTCAAGCAAAATATAACTATAGCAGTTATTAACATACGTCTAGAGATATCAACCATACAGGCAGATATCTGACATTTTGGAAGATTTAGATAACTCTGAAAGTTTTATACAGAGCAGGAAAAAATGTATTTTTATCTGAATCATACCTCTTCCAATGAGATTCACTAAATGTGGAATATATTTGCATGAGGACATAAGAAGTTGGGTGGCATGGTGGCACAGTGGGTAGTGCTGCTGCCTCGCAGTAAGGAGACCCGGGTTCACTCCCTGGGTCCTCCCTGCTTGGAGTTTGCATGTTCTCCCCGTGTCTGCATGGATTTCCTTCAGGTGCTCCGGTTTCCTCCCTAACAGTCTAAAGATATGCAGGTTAGGTGCATTGGCGATCCTAAATTGTCCTTGGTGTGTGTGTGTGTGTGCCCTGCGGTGGGCTGGCACTCTGCCTGGGGTTTGTTTCTTGCCTTGCACCCTGTGTTGGCTGGGATTGACTCCAGCAGACCCCAGTGACCTTGTGTTATGATATAGCGGGTTCGATAATGACTGACTGACATAAGAAGTCAGATAAGCAATAGGTGACCATTCAGAGTGTTTTTTGTTTTTTCTGTCATTTGGTTAGATGACAGCTCAGTGGTCCCAATATGCCATCCGGGGAACATGGTGAAAGTTTCATTTTCAACTCTGACACAGTAAGGAGCCTTGAAAACTTGCATATTGTAACTCTGACTCAGAAAGTTCTTCCTGGCTTTTAAGACGTTTTGTGTGAAAAGTTGCTTCCTGGGTCGTGTTTCAAGTGCACTTCCCTTAGTCCCCACTAGGTGTCCACAAGCATGTGAGTAACTAACTGAAGGAATGCAGCAGGATCAGTTTTATCAGCCTGTGTGGTTTGTTAATAATCTGCGTTTACATACGCAAGTAATCTTCTGGAGTTCTCCGTTGGCAAAATGCACTGATGTCATTAAACGGTGCAAAAAAGAGTTAAACGGTATACAATACAATACAGTTTATTTTCGTATAGCCCAAAATCACACAAGAAGTACCACAATGGACTTTAACTGGCCCTGTCTCTTGACAGCGCCCCAGCCTTGACTGTCTAAGAAGACAAGGAAAAACTCCCAAAAAATAAAATCACCCTTGTAGGGAGAAAAAGAAAGAAACCTTGGGAAAGGCAGCTCAGAGAGAGACCCCGTTCCAGGTAGGTTGGGAGTGCAGTGGGTGTCAAAAATAAGGGGGTCAATAGAATACAGTACAATACACAGAACAGAACAAACCCTCAATACAGTATAAAAATAAAAATTTTAGAAGTACAGAGTAGAATTTAACAGTAGATGATATCCCATAATATGATTTGGATTAGTTTAGAGTCTTGGAGACCTCATCCATCAAGCTGTCTCCCTGATTGACCATTCCACAGCTGAAATAGCACTAATCTGATGAAAGGACCCCTCTTTCCCACGATTCCTGCAATCCTCCATCAGGGATGACTTTACCTTAGGCAGGCAAAACAACTTGGCAGGTGGGCCGTGGGCACCAAGTGCCACATTTGAGTACCGAGAAGAGAAACAGAATAGGTGAGGGTTAATATCAAATTCTAACTATCATGTTCCTTATGTTTTACTGCTAATGACTGACAACAGAGATGCAGCCTGCACAGTTAATCAGCAGCTCTAGTCAGGGTGTGCTAAACTGAAGTTGTGAGTCTTCAGCCAGGATTTAAAAGCTGAGACTGAAGGGGCATCTCTTATAGTACTAGGTAGACCACGCCACAGTTTAGGGGGTCCTGTAACTAAAAGCTCGACCTCCCACTGTTATTTTATTAATCTTCACAATCCTAAGCAGACCGGCATCTTGAGATCTTAATGTGCACTCAGCTTTGTAAGTCATGATAAGTTTAGACAAGTAAGCCGGACCTTGGCCATTTAATGCTTTATATGTTAAAAGGAGGATTTTGAAATCTGCCCTAAACTTAACCGGGAGCGAGTGTAAGGACATAAGAACAGGAGTTATGTGTTCGTATTTTCTTGTTCTTATAATAATTCTTGCAGGAGCATTTTGGATTATATGGCCGCTGTATAAAGAAGAGTTTGAACATCCAGCAAACACCGCATTGCAGTAGTCCGTCCTACTAGAAATAAATGCAGGTATCATTGATCACTGTGAATTTGAAAATAAGCATGACATCTGTTCAAATCTTGTTGTGTTTCATAAATATGTTTAGCCAGCCTAAAGCTTTATTTATCGGTGCCTCTTGCTGGATTGAACTTAGCACACTCTTTTCTGTTTTTTCTGTGCAACTGAACCTGGCATGGAACCCAGTACATTACTTTAAAAATGAATCAGACCATGTAAAGTGCGTTACATTTAAAGTGTTTACCCTACTGCTTTCGAGTTTGTTCTCCCGAGCTTAGCACTGTACATTCAGCTCATTGATATAAATTTTGTGACTCCTGGAAAATTGACATAGATTATTTCAGACAGGAGATGGAATAATGTGATTCTCTGAACATTTGCCTCTGGAAATTTTTGTAGCTGCTTTAATCCGTGGTTAGTGCAAGCGAATGAGAAGTAAATAACATGTGCCAGCTGACAAGTGCAATGAACATGCATAGACTGCAAAATCGTTAACAGTAACCCGGTTAAGGGTTTACATGTCCAGATAATTGAGTTATTTGCAGAGAAATCTACCTCTGTTAGTCAGGTTTCTCAGAAGCCGATGACCCGATTTCTCTAATTGGAATAGGCGCTTACATGGTATTTTAGAAACTAGGCTTCTGCGAATAATAAGGTTTTTGAAGCACATGTAAACGTATTAACTGTGTTTGAGAATTTCAAAATATATCCCCACATAGTTCTCCTATGTGCTAGCTTCGTTCTTCAAGTAGATCTTAGCGTTAGGTTTTGGTATTCTGGTTTTGACCTCTTTCTATTATTTTTATTTAAACTTCATTTTGATATTTTTGATCTTGTTTCTCTTTGACATCCTGGTATTTTGACCGTTTCTAGTCTTTTGATTGCAATGCTTTGCATTCTACTTTCCTTCTGGACTCTTCTTGCACAATAACCCTAGACTCTCTGTTTGTTATTACAGAGAGATCATGACCATCACTGGGTTATTCAACCTTTCCACAGCTTCTGGTGCTGCTATGTCTTTTGTTGTAGTCTGGTGATCAGATGTTTCTTATTTCTTGTTCACAAACCTTAAAGCAGTGGTTCTCAAACTGTGGGGTGGACCCCCCTAGGGAGGCACAAAGTAACAAAAAGGGGGGTGCAAAGATGTGAAAAAAAGAAAACAAATCAAAAATATGAAAAATACATCTATTGAAACCAAAACAAATTAACTTAAACTACATTCTGATACTAGAAAAATAAATATAGAGTTAGATAAAGGTCGATAAAAGTTAAGTAGGTATAATAAAATATGCATCTATGATACATTATATCATTACTTAAAAAAGAACAAATTGGTATTAGTGGGCTCCTTTCAAGAAAACATTAGAGGGGCGCGATTAAAACTGTTATGAAAACTCGGGGCGCAAATACTTAAAGGTTGAGAAACGCTGCCTTAAAGGATGCTTTATCCTTCTCCTCTGACATTTAATGATACATGAAGAATTATCTCTTTACTCCATCTCTCTGGACTGCTTGAGCTTCCCACCATTAAGATACTACCGGAAAAAATGTTGTTTCTTGGTAGCATTGGCCCTCATTTTGATTGGCATGTATGGTTTTGTTAACAGCTTCTGATTTTGGAGTAGCGCTTTCTTCATATTAGTCTTTTCTCAGATGCCTATTAACTTTGCACCATCTTAACAAACCATAAAACAAATCAAATAAATTTTGGTATTTGTACATTGCTTTGGATAATGATGCTTGATAAAACATGTGGTAATAATAACAGGGATTGGCATTCAATGCCAGATATCATTCAAGATGTGCAGCAAGGCACATCAACCAAAATATTGCAGATTGTACAAAATAGTACGGTCTACCATTCTATCAAGAGACGCAACAGAGAAGCTATCTGTTATCTATTACTGTTATATGGAGCATACCAATAGTCAAAGACAGAAACATTTGAGCAAATCGTCCTGACCGTGTGCGTCAAAAAAAGAAAGAGAAAGTCTGCCTACTGCTCAATACAGCCACCCTAGATCATTCAAACATCATTCTGAAAGAAACTGAGAAAGTCGACAAATCCAAGAATATCAAAATCAGTGGGATATGGAACATGAAAACAAGAGTAATACAGGTCATACTCAAAGCACTGTAGGCAATAAGGAAAGGGTCTACTAAAAATCTTTATTTGTTCCCAGGCCATCCATCACATAGTGAAGCATAGAAGTTCACACTAATGGGGACTGCACATATCTTCGGAAAGGTACAGTGGAACCTCTGGTCACGACCGTAATCTGTTCCAAAACTCTGGTCACAACCCGATTTGGTCATAACCCGATGTAATTTCCCCCCATAGGATTGTATGTAAATACAATTAATCTGTTCCGGACCGTACGAGCTGTATGTAAATATATATATATTTTTAAAGATTTTTAAGCACAAAAATAGTTAATTGTACCATCAAATGCACAGTGTAATAGTAAACTAAATGTAAAAACATGGAATAACACTGAGAAAACCTTGAACAGAGAAAACTAACATTGCAAGAGTTCACGCTATAGCCTTACGAACCGATCGCTGTAAACACTTTTTTTTTTTTTTAACGGGTTTTAAGCACATGGAAAAAAAAATGAACATTTGAAAAATCCTTAATTTATACAAAAACTAACCATAAACAACCAAGAAAAGTAACCTTGCATGAGTCGAGTTCTGGCATGAAGGAAGTGAGCAAGAAGCTGGGTGGAGAGGAGATTACAGTTTTGAGGTAAAGTCCTTCTGCACGATGCACGTCTGACCTTCAGCAGTCTGTTCCATTGACACATGGCAGGACAGATCCTTGAAATCACATCAAATTCTGTCCCAAGCATCTGTATTTTGCAGTCACAAATTGAGATTCTTCAGACCAGGCAACATTTTTCCAACCTTTAACTGTCCAATTTCCTTACTCGCATGCTCACGAGAGCAGATTGGTGAAATTTGTCAAAGCATTTCTTGGGTTCGCTGACGACTTTGCTGAAGTTTTCCCAGCAGTATTTTTTCTTGAGGGGTACATTAGTTGACCATGATGCAAATCTTATTAAAAGTGCTTTGATGCGCTACATAGATTCATTGTACGTTGAGCTATCTCTGCTTAATTAAGCACATTATACTCCTTACTTTGTAGCACAGATTGGGCAGTGACAAGCACATTCCCCCGAGTATATAATGCTGATTCCTTTCATCACAGGCTCTGTGGGTGTAAGTTAGTCGTAGTGATAGGAGTTTGGGAGGCAAAGAGATTGATTAAGTACTCCTAGTATTTACTGGACTGTGAGTATAATTTTTATTCAGGGTGGCACAGTAATGTATCATTTAGCACTACTGCCTCACAGCTCAGGTCATATTTTGGCCATGATAATAAGTCCATCACATTTGTCAGACTCTTCCATTGCCCTCATGAACACTTAAAAGACCACTGTACCAGTATAATCCAGTCAAAACTCATTCAGTTTCTTCAGACTTCAAGGCATTTTACAGTTTGATGAAACTCCTGAAAACTTCTGCATTTTCACCATACTTGAGGCAAAGCAAATTCGTCTGGGTTCACACATCACTAATGCTCATTGAAACCTCCCTGAAAGGAATCTTCTGTTGCTTCAAGGTGTAATGTACGGTGAGTTCAGCGATGTCCTCCTGTGCTTCACTGAGCTGATATTTGAGGATTTGTGGCATTTATATTACTTTGAACTAGTCTGGCCCTTATCTTCTGGCCTCTGATTTCACCCACAGAAGAGGTAGTCACCGTTTATTGCTTTATTACACCATTCTCTGTTAACCTGAGAGACTGGCGAATGTGAAACCTCATTAAGTCTGGAACCACCTAACTTTTGTACTTATAAGGGGCTTAGCCTTCTACTGTTAACGCCATTATTAATGATTTTGCCGTCCCTCTCCCCTTTGAGTTTTCTGAATTCACTGTCAGGGAAGTGCGGGTCACTCTTGAATGTAGTACGAGTCACCTGTGGATGTTGAGAACTGTAATAACAGGAAGGGTAGCTGGGCTATCGAAGATCTAGGGTTGGACTACAGACATCATACAATGGGGTAAGAAGTGGTGCCTCTGAAGATTAGCAGCTGAACACCTAAAATCAAGGGTCAAACCGGCCCACAATGCTACTGATTCATAGCGGTTAAAAATATCTACAATAGAGATCTTGACGTTTCATTTATTTGGTCAAATAGCGAATAGGCCGTTTAACCATGTCTGCAGGCGGGATAGATTGAGAAGAAATGAAATGATTGGCTCTTTTGTTGTAATGGGTAGAAGAATCTTCTGAAGAGGACAGTGAGTGTGTATATCTGTGTTGTACATTTTATTTACATAGCTCTTCTCCAATGCTCAATTTCTTTGTGTGAGATATTTAATATATATATATATATATATATATATATATATATATATATATATATATATATAACCATCCATCCATTATCCAACCCGCTATATCCTAACTACAGGGTGACAGGGGTCTGCTGGAGACAATCCCTGCCAACACTGGGCACAAGACAGGAAACAAACCCCAAGAAGGGTGCCAGCCCACCGCAGGGCACACACGCACACACACCAAGCACACACTAGGGACAATTTAGGATCGCCAATACACCTAATTGTCTTTGGACTGGAGAAGGAAACACCCCGAGGGACCCCACGCAGACAAGGGGAGAACATTCAAACTCCATGCAGGGAGGACCCGGGAAGCAACCGCAGTGCTACGTGCCGCCCTATCTTTATATATATATAAACTGCTCAAAAAAATTAAAGGAACACTTTGAAAACACATCAGATCTCAATGGGAAAAAGAAATCCTCCTGGATATCTATACTGATATAGACTGGGTGATGTGTTAGGAACGAAAGGATGCCACATCGTTTGATGGAAATGAAAATGATCAACCTACAGAGCCCTGAATTCAAAGACGCCCAAAAATCAGAGTGAAAAATGATGTGGCAGGCTAGTCCATTTTGCCAAAATTTAATTGCGGCAACTCAGAATTGTACGCAGCACTTTGTATGGCCCCTGTGTTCTTGTATACATGCCTGACAACATCGGTGCATGCTTCTAATGAGATGACAGATGGTGTTGTGGGGGATCTCCTCCCAGATCTGGACCAGGGCATCACTGAGCTCCTGGACAGTCTGAGGTGCAACCTGGTGGCATTGGATGGACCAAAAATAATGTCCCAGAGGTGTTCTATTGGATTTAGGTCAGGAAAGTGTGGTGGCCAGTCGATGGTATCAATTCCTTCATCCTCCAGGAACTGCCTGCATACTCTCACCACATGAGGCCAGGAATTGTCGTGCACCAGGAGTCACTGTACCAGCATAGGGTCTGACAATGGGTCCAAGGATTTCATCCTGATACTTAATGGCAGCCAAGGTGCCTTTGTCAAGCCTGTAGCGGTCTGTGTGACCCTCCATGGATATGCCTCCCCAGACAATCATTAACCCACCACCAAACTGCTCATGCTGAATGATGTTACAGGCAGCATAATGTTCTCCATGGCTTCTCCAGACCCTTTCACTTCTGTCACGTGCTCAGGGTGAACCTGCTCTCATCTGTAAAGCACAGGGCACCAGTGGTGCATCTGCCAATTCTGGTATTCTATGGCGAATGCCAATCGAGCTGCATGCTGCTGGGCAGTGAGCTCAGGGCCCATTAGAGGACATGGGGCCCTTGGGTCACCCTCATGAAGTCTTTCTGGTTGTTTGGTCAGAGACATTCACACCAGTGGCCTGCTGGAGGTCATTTTGTAGGGCTCTGGCAGTGCTCATCCTGTTCCTCCTTGCCCAAAGGAGCAGATACTGGTCCTGCTGATGGGTTATGGACCTTCTATGGCCCTCTCCAGCTCTCCTAGAGTAACTGCTTGTCTCATAGAATCCCCTCCATGCCCTTGAGACAGTGCAGGGAGACACAGCAAACCTTCTGGCAATGACACGTATTGATGTGCCATCCTGGAGAAGTTGGACTATCTGTGCAACCTCTGTAGGGTCCAGGTATCGCCTCATGCTACCAGTAGTGACACTGACTGTAGCCAAATGCAAAACTAGTGAAGAAACAGTCGGAAAAGATGAGGAGGGAAAAATGTCAGTGGCCTCCACCTGTTAAACCATTCCTGTTTTGGGGTCATCTCATTGTTGCCCCTCTGGTGCATCTGTTGTTAATTTCATTAACACCACAGCAGCTGAAACTGATTAACAACCCCCTCTGCTACTTAACTCACCAGATTAATATCCCATAAGTTTCATTGACTTTATGCTATACTCTGATTAAAAAGTGTTCCTTTAATTCTTTTGAGCAGTATATATAGCATTCGTACTCTGAAACACAATCTGATTGTATGGGTGGTTGCCTACCAGGCAACGCATGTGGTTGGTCTGCAAGTCGGCAAACATCTGCCATGCCCTCTCAGTTGCGAGAAGCAGTTCATAGAATGTTGCATTGTTTACTGTCAAATAATGCAAAGAGTATGCGACCCGTGTTTCACCCTTTTTTGAGCTCATCAGGTATACGCACTCCACTGCATCCCCTTGCTGGGATCGAACCTCGGCCATCAGTGGCGAAGCCTCTTTATGCTGCACCATGGCATGTGGTTCATTTCTTTGACAGTCTGGAGATCAGAGTAATTACATTCATAGTCTGAAACACAATCTGATTGTATGGGTGGTTAGTGCGTATATATTTATATAAACTGCTCCAAAAAATTAAAGGAACGCTTTGAAAACGCTTCAGATCTCAATGGTGAAAAAAAATCCTGCTGGATTTCCCTACTGATATGGACTGGGTAATGTGTTGTTAGGAAGGAAAGGATGGGACATCGTTGGATGGAAATGAAAATGATCAACCTACAGAGGGCTGAATTCAAAGAAACCCCAAAAATCAAAGTGAAAAAATGATGCAGAAGGCTAGTCCATTTTGCCAAAATTTCGTTGCAGTAACTTCAAATCGTACTCAGTAGTTTGTTTGGCCATCATGTGCTTGTAGATAGATAGATAGATAGATAGATAGATAGATAGATAGATAGATAGATACTTGATTAATCCTAAGGGGAAATTCACATGCCTGACAATGTTGGGGTGGGGGAGGGGTTAGGCATGCTCCTACTGAGACGACGGATGGTGTCCTGGGGGGATCGCCTTCAAGATCTGGACCAGGGCATCACTGAGCTCCTGGACAGTCTGAAGTACAACCTGGCGGTGTCGGGTGGACCAAAACATAATGTCCCAGAGGTGTTCTATTGGATTTAGGTCAGGCGAGCATGAAGGCCAGTCAATGGCATCAATTCCTTCATCCTCCAGGAACTTCCTGCATACTCTCGCCACATGAGGCCAGGCATTGTCATGCACCAGGAGGAACCCAGGACCCACTGCACCAATATAGGGTCTGACAATGGGTCCAAGGATTTCATCCCACTAGCTAAAGGCAGTCAAAGTGCCGTTGTCTAGCCTGTAGAGGTCTGTGCGTCCCTCCATGGACTTGCCTCCCCAGAACATCACTGACCCACCATCAAAGTGGTCATACTGAACAATGTTACAGGCAGCATAATGTTCTCCACAGCTTCTCCAGACCCTTCCACATCTGTCACATGTGCTCAACAGCACAAGGCACCAGTGCTGGACCTGCCAATTCTAGTATTCTATGGCAAATGCCAATTGAGTGCCACGGTGCCAGGCAGTGAGCACAGGGCCCAGTAGAGGATGTCAGGCCCTCAGGCCACCCTCATGAAGTCTGTTTCTTATTGTTTGGTCAGAGACATTTACACCAGTGGCCTGCCTGCTGGAGGTCATTTTGTAGGCTCTGGAAGTGCTCATCCTGTTACTCCTTGCCCAAAGGAACAGATACCAGTTAGTCCTGCTCATGGGTTAAGGATCTTCTACGAGGGACCTTGTCCAGCTCTCCTAGAGAAACTGTGCTCTTGATATTGTGCTGTGAGACACAGCAAACCTTCTGGCAATGGGAGGCACATATTAAAGTGCCTTCCTGGAGAAGATGGACTACCTGTTGACTACCGGTCCAGGTATCGCCTCATACTACCATTAGGGACACTGACTGTAGCCAAATGCAAAACGAGTGACAAAACAGTCCAAAAAGATGTCAGTGGCCTCCGCCTGTTAAACGATTCCTGTTTTGGGGGTTGTCTCATTGTGGCCCCTCTAGTGCACTTGTTGTTAATTTCATTAACACCAAAGCAGCTGAAACTGATTGACAACCCCCCTCTGCTACTTAACTGACAAGATCAATAGCCCAGAAGTTTCATTGACTTGATGCTATACTCTCATCAAGAAGTGTTCCTTTAATCCTAAAGCTCATTGATGCACATGGAGAACGAAGGATTGTCCATCTGGTTCAGTTTCACAAGGAGCTACTGTACCATAAATTGCTGACAAATGTAATGGTGGCAATGAAAGAAAGGTGTCAGAACACACCATGCATTACAGCTTCCTGCGTATCTGCAGAGTGCTCAGAGTGCCAATGCTGACCCCTGTTCACTGCTGAAAACAGCTGGGATTGGCACATCAGCACCAGAACTGATGCAAATCAAAGAAGGTAACCTGGTCTGATGAATCACATTTCCTTTCAGATCATTTGGCTGGCCACGTACATGTGTGTTATTTACTTGGGGAATAGATGACAACAGGATGCATTATGAGAAGAAGACAAGCCAGTGGAGGCACTCTGGGCCAATGTTTTTGGGTCCTGGCATTCATGCGGATGTTATTTTGTCATGTAGTACCCACCTATAGATTTTTGCGGATACCCCTTCATGGCATTGGTATTTCCTGATGACAATGGCCTCTTTTAGCAGAGTAATGTGCCCTGCCACCCTGCAAAAATTGGTTAGGAATGCTTTGAAGAACATGATAAAGAGTTCAATGTGTTGACTTGGCCTCCAAATTGTCCAGATCTCAATCGGATAAAGCATCTGTGGGATGTTCTGGGGGAAAATAAAAAACAAGTCTGATCCATGGAGGGTTCACAGGTTACAGGACTTACAGGATCTGCTGCTGTTATCATAGTGCCAGATACCACAGAGGATGCAGCCAGAGGTCTTGTGCAGTCCAGAGCTACTTTGGGGGACGTACGCAATATTAGGCAGGTTGTGGCTGATCAGTGCACACATAAGCATACATTAAAAATTTAATTGTACTTTATTGACCTCCAAAACAGAATTTAATTTGCTTCAGCAGAAACATAAAGCATAAAGTTATGGTGTACAACAGGAAAAACTAAAACATTACACAGCTGCAAGACCTGCAACTATACACACCATGTCCCAAGTGTATATTTAACATCTAATGCCCTTAAACAATTATAGTCTCTGTGCCAAAGTGCCTGTTATAACTGCCAAAAGTAAATGTGAGCAGGACAGGAAAAGGCTTTACGCAGTCTGATGGCTGTAGGCAATAGTGATCCCCAGCAGCACTTCAAATCACCCCATGGTGGAATGAGCAGATTAGTAAACTGGAGTGCTGGGTGGTATGGTTTCACACTGCTAAGCACTGCCCTTACTCAGGTGTCCTAGGTACATATCCTACATCCAACTGGTTTTTGTCTGGAATTTGCCTGTGGTTGCAGTGGGTGTGTGGGAGATTTTCTCTGGGTGCCTTTTTTTCCCTATAACATCCAAGAAAATGTGTTGCCTTACATGGAGAATCTAAATTGTCCCCCTTGTTCGAGGTTATGGTTGCGTCTATACAGTGCATCCGGAAAGTATTCACAGCGCGTCACTTTTCCCACATTTTGTTATGTTACAGCCTTATTCCAAAATGGATTCAATTCATTTTTTTCCTCAGAATTCTACACACAACACCCCATAATGACAACGTGAAAAACGTTTACTTGTGGTTTTTGCAAATTTATTAAAAATAAAAAAACGGAGAAATCCCATGTACATAAGTATTCACAGCCTTTGCTCAATACTTTGTCAATGCGCCTTTGGTAGCAATTCCAGCCTCAAGTCTTTTTGAATATGATGCCACAAGCTTGGCACACCTATCCTTGGCCAGTTTCACCCATTCCTCTTTGCAGCACCTCTCAAGCTCCATCAGGTTGGATGGGAAGCGTCGGTGCACAGCCATTTTAAGATCTCTCCAGAGATGTTCAATCAGATTCAAGTCTGGGCTCTGGTTGGGCCACTCAAGGACATTCTCAGAGTTGTCCTGAAGCCACTCCTTTGATATCTTGGCTGTGTGCTTAGGGTCGTTGTCCTGCTGAAAGATGAACCGTCGCCCCAGTCTGAGGTCAAGAGCGCTCTGGAGCAGGTTTTCATCCAGGATGTCTCTGTACATTGCTGCACTCATCTTTCCCTTTATCCTGACTAGTCTCCCAGTTCCTGGCCCCCACAGCATGATGCTGCCACCACCATGCTGCACTGTAGGGATGGTATTGGCCTGGTGATGAGCGGTGCCTGGTTTCCTCCAAACATGATGCCTGGCATTCACACCAAAGAGTTCAATCTTTGTCCCATCAGACCAGAGAATTTTGTTTCTCATGGTCTGAGAGTCCTTCAGGTGCCTTTTGGCAAACTCCAGTCGGGCTGCCATGTGCCTTTTACTAAGGAGTGGCTTCCGTCTGGCCACTCTACCATACAGGCCTGATTGGTGGATTGCTGCAGAGATGGTTGTCCTTCTGGAAGGTTCTCCTCTCTCCACAGAGGACCTCTGGAGCTCTGACAGAGTGACCATCAGGTTCTTGGTCACCTCCCTGACTAAGGCCCTTCTCCCCCAATCGCTCAGTTTAGATGGCCGGCCAGCTCTAAGAAGAGTCCTGGTGGTTTCGAACTTCTTCCACTTACTGATGATGGAGGCCACTGTGCTCATTGGGACCTTCAAAGCAGCAGAAATGTTTCTGTAACCTTCCCCAGATTTGTGCCTCGAGACAATCCTGTCTCGGAGGTCTACAGACAATTCCTTTGACTTCATGCTTGGTTTGTGCTCTGACATGAACTGTCAACTGTGGGACCTTCTATAGACAGGTGTGTGCCTTTCAAATCATGTCCAGTCAACTGAATTGACCACAGGTGGACTCCAATGAAGCTGCAGAAACATCTCAAGGATGATCAGGGGAAACAGGATGGACCAGAGCTCAATTTGGAGCTTCATGGCAAAGGCTGTGAATACTTATGTACATGTGCTTTCTCAGTTTTTATATTTTTAATAAATTTACAAAAATCTCAAGTAAACTTTTTTCATGTTATCATTATGGGGTGTTGTGTGTAGAATTCTGAGGAAAAAAATGAATTTAATCAATTTTGGAATAAGGCTGTAACATAGCAAAATGTGGAAAAGGTGATGCGCTGTGAATACTTTCCGGATGCACTGTATGTATTCCAGTTTTCCCCCATACTGTAGTGATAGATGTCACTCCACTAAGCAATGATGTATTTTTTTTTATATGTTACTTACCCCATCCACAGACGTGGACAAATAGAACAACCCGCAATTGTCCTTGCAATAACTTGAAACTGACAAAAGTAATTGGCACCCTTCATTTTTCACTTCTGTATTCAACAAAAATCCAACATTGCTTTAGAGTTTTGATTCAACAGAATTTTTCATATAAGAACACAAATGAAAATGTCATGGAGCAAAATGATGGAACCCTTCACCTAATATTCTGTTGCACAACCTTCAGGGTTTGCAATCACTGCACACAAGCAATCCCTGGAGCTCTCCATGAAACTTGTTTCCCTGTCGTTTTGCCCGCTCGTACTGAGCAAACTACTCCAGCTGTGCCAAGTGTGAAGGGGGATCTTCTCCAGACTGCTTGTTTCAGTCGTTTCCATAGATGTTCAACGGGATTCAAATCAGGACTCATAGAAGGCCTCTTCAGAATAGTCCAGTGTTTTGTTCTTAGCCATTCCTGGGTGCTTTAGCGGTGTGTTTTGTCTCATTACCCTGTTGGAGGGTCCATCCATGACCTGTGACTGTGTGACTGTGACTGAGCTTTCTGACATTGGGCAGTACGTTTTGTTCCAGAATATCTTGATTATGTTGAGATTTCATTGTTCCCTGCAACAACCCAAGGCACCCTGTGCATAAAGCAGTTATGTAGTCCCAAAACATATCTGAGCCCCCTCCATGTTTCATAGTAGGTAAGGTGTTCCTTTCTTTGAAATCTTCGTTTTTTGTCATCTTTGGACATAGAACTGATGTAGCCTGCCAAAAAGCTTCGGTTTTGTCTCACGTGTCTTAAAGACATTCTTCCAGAAGCATTATTGCTTCTTTATCAAATTCCAGTCTATTTATTTTTTATGTTTCATCAGTGGAGCCCTCCTGGTTCTTCTTCCCACTGTCACTGAAAAAGTGAAGGATGGCGCAATCACACGCTGATGGACTTGTGTCTCTTTGGAAGTTGTCCTTGGCTATTTGTCTACCATTCACACTATCCTTCAGTGCATTCTGGAGTCCATTTCCTCTTGCAGCTACATCTATGGAAGTTGGCTGTGGTCTCATGGATCTTCACCTTCATCATAGTTTTTGACACTTTTGTCACAGGATCTTCAAGCTTATGGCTTGATAGTCTTCTAGCGTCTGCCTTTAACATGCCTGTCTGTCATTTTCTTTCTGATCTCCTCAGACAACTCTCTCCTGTGCTTTCTCTAGTCCATGTTCAGTGTGGGACGTACAGTGACACCAAACAGCACAATGACAGCTTTTCTCCATTGAAACTGGCTGAATGACTGATTGCATGATTGGAGACACGTGTGATACGAATTCAAGGAAACCACTACTTTGAAAAATCTCTCAAATACAATTATTGAGGATCTTTTCTAGGGGTACCAACAAATGTGTCCAGGCCATTTTACAAGATCTTTGTAGAATAAGCAACATCTCTTGCCACACTTACTTTGCTTTACTCAATGACATCTCAAAGGCATGCAGGTATACAGGGGACAGTTGCTTTTCACCTGTTCGCCTTTCGTGAGGTATATAGCATTTCTGCCATGGGCTGCAAGGGTGCCAACAAATTTGTCCATGTCTGTAGTTTGTAGAGATGGCCAAGAAGAATTTTTGATTACTTTTCCATGCAGAACGGACATAAAAAATTCTCTGATAGAATGGAAACCCAATGATGACCTGTGCTGGACAGCAGCAAAAATGAAAAAAATCTCACATGACTAGTGTTACTTAATCCACACTTCAAGTCATCCAGTTGTATGTTCACAACGTGGAAAATGCATGCATTTGTTGATAAAAAAAAATTTAAATTGATACAAATGGAAATAGTCCACAAAACGGAAGCCACTTCACATGGGATTGCACTTTTGAGTTGAAGACAGAAGTCTTGACCGATGAATGAGGGGGAGAGGCGGGTCTTCAGTTGGTCACCTTTTGGGTCCCATTCTATCATCTCCTTAAGGAAAACATGAAATTAAACATTTTAATTAGCCAAGGACGAAGTTCCTTTGAACTGACCACAAAACAGAGGAACCGATAAAACTGTGCACCTATACTGAAAACAATTAATTTTGAACTTCAGAACATTAGAACAATTTGGATAAGAACAGGCTATTCACCCCAACAAGGCGACTTAATACTTTTAAATAACATCAAGTCAAGTTCTGAAGGTCCTTAAAGTCCTACTGTTTGTTCTATCTATCTATCTATCTATCTATCTATCTATCTATCTATCTATCTATCTATCTATCTATCTGTCTGTCTATCTATCTATCTATCTATCTATCTATCTATCTATCTATCTATCTATCTATCTATAATCTAGTGCCTTTCATATCTATCTATCTATCTATGATATAGTGCCTTTCATATCTATCTATTATATAGTGCCTTTTATATCTATCTATCTATCTATCTATCTATCTGTCTGTCTGTCTATTTATCTATGATATAGTGCCTTTCATATCTATCTATTATTGCCTTTCATATCTATCTATGTATTAAATAGTGCCTTTAATATCTATCTATCTATCTATCTATCTATCTATCTATCTATCTATCTATCTATTATATAGCACCTTTCATATCTATCTATCTATCTATCTATCTATCTATCTATCTATTTATCTATCATATAGTGCCTTTCATATCTATCTATCTATCTATCTATCTATCTATCTATCTATCTATCTATCTATCTATCTATCTATCTATCTACCTGTCTGTCTGTCTGTCTGTCTATTTATCTATGATATAGTGCCTTTCATATCTATCTATTATATAGTGCCTTTTATATCTATCTATCTATCTATCTATCTATCTATCTATCTATCTATCTATCTATCTATCTATCTATCTATCTATCTATCTATCTATCTATCTGTCTGTCTGTCTGTCTGTCTGTCTGTCTATCTATCTATGATATAGTGCCTTTCATATCTATCTATGTATTAAATACTGCCTTTAATATCTATCTATCTATCTATCTATCTATCTATCTATCTATCTATCTATCTACCACTCCACTTGGTCAATTATTCATTGTGTCTATATTAAAAATGTTAAGGTTACATAGATTTACAATACGTATCGCTTTTCTATCAGATGGAGTAAGTTGAATGTTTTGTTAATGCAGTAGAAGCAGCATAAATAAATTTCATTGCTTTAAATATCGTCTCTATTTCGGAAAATGGTTTTTGTAGTACGTTGCCAGTACCCAGAATCTCCCGGCTGGCCGTACTCGAATGAATGTGCTTTGGAAGCTTTAAAAATATTCTTGGAATATGTTGCCTTTTACACAGATACGTTAAGTTGATTTTACTCAAACTGAATGTGTTAGTCGGATTTACATATCTGTTCTGAGCACAGTTGACATCATTTTCTTGGCTGTCATCTAAACTGATTTATGCCTTCAACAAAGCAAAGAAATTCCATTGGCATTGGACCACAAATCATATGTGTGAACACATTGGTATGACACACAGTAATGCTGTCTGGTGGGCAGGTTATATATTCCGACGGGACAGAAAGACTTTGGTGAAGGACTCTTTGTTGAATTTTTGGGGGGTATTTTTGTCAGCTGTTTTTACTGTCAGAAGTTAATTAACTGGCATGAATGAAACACCTAAGCAACACAAGATAGAGAGGAGACATGATTGAAGTGTTTAAAATTATGAAGGGAATTAGTCCTGTGGATCGAGACTGTGACGTTAAAATGAGTTCATCAAGAAAACGGGGACACACGTTGGAAACTTGTGAAGGGCAAATTTCACACAAACATTAGGAAGTTTTTTCTTTACACAAAGAACCACAGGCACATTGAATAAGTGAGCAAGTAGCGTGGTACACAGTAGGACTTTACAGGCCTTTAAAACTTAACTTGATGTTACTTTAGAGGAGTTAAGTAGTACTAGGGTGTTGTACCGAGTTAGCCATTATGAATGTAGAGTAAAGCCAAGCAAAATGACACCTTTTATTGGCTAACTAAAAAGATTACAATATGCAAGCTTTTGAGGCAACTCAGGCCCCTTCTTCAGGCAGGATGGAGTCTAGGAGTTAAGTGGATGGGACTGGCAAGCGTTGTTGGTCTGAATGGCCTGTTCTTGTCCAGATTGTTCTAGTGTTCTAATATCTAATACACCATTTTTGATAAAAAATTTCAAGTAATTTCTGAAATCCTTAATTCCATTGTACAGTATGAGAGAACGTTACACCATATTTATCCCTTTTCTGAGTGTTAAATATTTATATGATTATGGAAATGGCTTTAAAATATTTTGTCCTGTTGCACATGATACAGAGCCCTTTTATTCTCTGTGGGATGACAAGAAATTATTTCATTCCAATTCAATTTATATAAACAGAAATGTCTGTCACAATAATTTCAAGATGCTTTAAAATGAATGAAGTTGTACGGATAACTTAAACAATATAATTTAACAATCCATGCTATATCTAATTTAAGAAATTCAGATTATATGGATGAACAACAGAGATTTATCCATCCATCCATCCATTGTCCAACTCGCTATTACAGAACTACAGGGTCTGCTGGAGCCAATCCCAGCCAACACAGGGCGCAAGGCAGGAAAGAAACCCCGGGCAGGGTGCCAGGCCCACTGCAGATAGAGATTTATTTCCTAGAAAAATACTTCGAATAAACCACATTAAAATGGCCTGGTCGCAGTCAAACGAGGAAGAATTAAAATCTTAGAGATGACTTGATTTAGCTGTGCGGAAATTTGTTCATAATTACGTTAAGTTAAAAGTCCTTTACTTCTTGAGTGATAACAAAATATGTGTATATAATAAAAGCGGGTTGTATAATGACAAATAAGTCCATATAAAATGTATACCTACTTAAGTGTATTAGTTTATATGTACAGTATGTGGGTTGTAATGATTAGTTTTCAGAATTCATAGGTTAGTGTAGACACATTCTCACATGTATTTTGGATTGGTTCAATTAGAGCATTTTGATTAGATTTGGAATTTGCCCAGGTGAGTGTGTGTGTGTATATATTATTTATTATTATTTTATATATATATATATATATAAAAACTGCTCAAAAAAATTAAAGGAACACTTTGAAAACACATCAGATCTCAATGGGAAAAAGAAATCCTCCTGGATATCTATACTGATATAGACTGGGTAATGTGTTAGGAACGAAAGGATGCCACATCGTTTGATGGAAATGAAAATGATCAACCTACAGAGCCCTGAATTCAAAGGCGCCCCAAAAATCAGAGTGAAAAATTATGTGGCAGGCTAGTCCATTTTGCCAAAATTTAATTGCAGCAACTCAAATTGTGCGCAGCACTTTGTATGGCCCCTGTGTTCTTGTATACATGCCTGACAACATCGGTGCATGCTTCTAATGAGATGACAGATGGTGTTGTGGGGATCTCCTCCCAGATCTGGACCAGGGCATCACTGAGCTCCTGGACAGTCTGAGGTGCAACCTGGTGGCATTGGATGGACCAAAACATAATGTCCCAGAGGTGTTCTATTGGATTTAGGTCAGGAAAGTGTGGTGGCCAGTCAATGGTATCAATTCCTTCATCCTCCAGGAACTGCCTGCATACTCTCACCACATGAGGCCAGGAATTGTCGTGCACCAGGAGCCACTGTACCAGCATAGGGTCTGACAATGGGTCCAAGGATTTCATCCTGATACCTAATGGCAGCCAAGGTGCCTTTGTCAAGCCTGTAGCGGTCTGTGTGACCCTCCATGGATATGCCTCCCCAGACAATCATTAACCCACCACCAAACTGCTCATGCTGAATGATGTTACAGGCAGCATAATGTTCTCCATGGCTTCTCCAGACCCTTTCACTTCTGTCATGCTCAGGGTGAACCTGCTCTCATCTGTAAAAGCACAGGGCACCAGTGGTGCATCTGCCAATTCTGGTATTCTATGGCGAATGCCAATCGAGCTGCATGCTGCTGGGCAGTGAGCTCAGGGCCCATTAGAGGACATGGGGCCCTTGGGTCACCCTCATGAAGTCTTTCTGGTTGTTTGGTCAGAGACATTCACACCAGTGGCCTGCTGGAGGTCATTTTGTAGGGCTCTGGCAGTGCTCATCCTGTTCCTCCTTGCCCAAAGGAGCAGATACTGGTCCTGCTGATGGGTTATGGACCTTCTATGGCCCTCTCCAGCTCTCCTAGAGTAACTGCTTGTCTCCTAGAATCTCCTCCATGCCCTTGAGACTGTGCAGGAGACACAGCAAACCTTCTGGCAATGACACGTATTGATGTGCCATCCTGGAGAAGTTGGACTACCTGTGCAACCTCTGTAGGGTCCAGGTATCGCCTCATGCTACCAGTAGTGACACTGACTGTAGCCAAATGCAAAACTAGTGAAGAAACAGTCAGAAAAGATGAGGAGGGAAAAATGTCAGTGGCCTCCACCTGTTAAACCATTCCTGTTTTGGGGTCATCTCATTGTTGCCCCTCTAGTGCATCTGTTGTTAATTTCATTAACACCACAGCAGCTGAAACTGATTAACAACCCCTCTGCTACTTAACTGACCAGATTAATATCCCATAAGTTTCATTGACTTTATGCTATACTCTGATTAAAAGTGTTCCTTTAATTCTTTTGAGCAGTATATACATACATATATATATATATATATATATATATATATATATATATATATATATATATATATATATATATATATATATATATATATAATTCAATGTTTGTCTGTCTGTGTGTCTGTCTGCTTTTCTCAAGAGAACCACTTAACAGATTTAGATCAGGTTTTTTTCTATAATCTGCTAGAACTTTCCAGTTGATTTTGTGATTTCTATCATAGCGCTAAGAATCATAGTTCACTTGCAGAAGCAATATATTTGCGCTAATCTGAGACAGAGGCTGCGGGCCAAGAGGGCGAAGCGTGAAGTCAGGAGTTGGGAGCTGGGCAGGGCGGGGCCTTCTCACTGTCCTGTTTCACTATTATGTGGGCAGAGCCAGAGGGTGCGGCTAGTATATATAGATATAAATATATATATAATATAATATATATATATAATATATAATATATATATGGAAGAGAAGGTCTGTGATACGGTTTGCATACTTGCAGCTGGAGATCCACAAAGGGAGAAAATGAATCTTGTATCATAAAGTAGTTTTTATTCCTGAGCTGTCAACCCCTACCAGGAGCCTTCATCCGAGGATAATGCTTAGACTTACAAGAATCAAAGGCAATATATATACATATATATATATATACACACACGAGGGGGGACCCAAAAATAATCGGAAATATTTTTAAAACTTGTTTAATTTAATTTTCTGTACAAACTACAATTAGTCTCCTTCAAAGTACTCTCCATTGGCGGAAATACACTTATCTAACCGTTTGTTCCATTGTTGGAAACATTTTTTAAACTCGTCTGAAATAATGCCCATTAATGCTCTGGTCGTTTCTTGTTTTACCTCTTCGACGTCAGCAAAACGCCTTCCTTTCAAGTCTTTTTTCATCCGAGGGAACAAACAGAAATCACACGGAGCTAAATCCGGTGAGTAGGGTGGGTGGTCCAGGTTTGTCATACCGTTTCAATAACAATAGTTTCTGCAACACTTTTTTCAAGAAGAAAACAAAATTTCACTGCCACGCGTTGCTCACGATAATCGGCCATCGTAGAAAAGCACAAAACTGCTTTTACAAAATTCACTGAACACAAGCACAACCTTCCAGAGTGATGGCACTTGGCAGACTGACTTGTGAGGAGTGTAATTAGATCGCCCTAGCGGCCCAACCACGTACTACAAGTACCAACCTAACAACAACAAAATTCTGGTTATTTTTGGGTCCCCCCTCGTATATATTTATATATATATACACACACACACAAAAACACACACGAAGGACATTCAGAAAGTTTCTGCACTTTTTTTTAACTGCATTTATTAAGAGTTTCAAAAACAAATGACATCACTTTTATACATGGTCACCTTTGTTTGTGAAGCAATTTTTTCAGCATCATACCAACTATTTAATGTCCAATTACTACTCCTCCCACCTTCACCATTTCAAATGAAAACTAAAAGTTCAGAAACTTTTTAAACATCCCTCGTATATATATACGTGTATATTTATGTATGTATGTATATCTGTTGAGGGCTAGTGCCCTGCCCGGGGTTTGTTTCCTGCCTTGCGCCCTGTGCTGCCTGGGATTGGCTCCAGCTGACCCCTGTGACCCTGTGTTAGGATATAGCGGGTTGGATTATGACTGACTGACTGTATATATATATATATATATATATATATATATATATATATTCATACACACATGCACTAGCTGTCCCCCATGGCCCTGCCCACGTAGTAGTGAAACAGGACAAACTTTAAAAATCAATTAAAAAGAAAATTTTGGCCAAGCAGAAGGTATGTACACTCTAACATCAAATGTTGCCACTGTACGTGATATCTCTGGCACTAAGCAGCTACCCTCTAAAGCACAAGTAGCTCTGATCTCTCTCTCAAAAACATCAAACGTTACTCCTTAACAATCTCTATGTGATAATATTTGTTGAACAAAGAAGCATTGCTAGCTAAGTGGTGACAAGGTGCACTCCAACATGTGGCGAGAGGTAGACCAACTCAAATGGAGGCAGGCATGTGAGTGGTCCGGGTACCCACACCCCTCCCATCGGCTCACAGCCTCCCTCTCAGATTCGCGCAAATAAATCGGTACCAAAAGTGGACAGACATACATCCAGACAGACAGACATTGGATTTTTTTTTATTTATACATAGAGATATAGATTTAGATATGCTGTATATATATATATATATATATATATATATATATATATATATATATATATATATATATATAGAGAGAGAGAGATAGAGAGAGAGAGAGAGAGAGAGAGAGAGAGAGAGAGAGAGAGAGAGAGAGAGAGAGAGAGAGAGAGAGAGAGAGAGAGAGAGAGTTTATATATACAGACTACGAATGCACACACACATATATATATATATATATATATATATATATATATATATATATATATATATATATATATATATATATATATATATATATATATATATATATATATAATACTGGGCAGTTAACCACAGTTCCACAAATTTTTACTTATCAAAGTCCAACAAACCAACACAAGGGAATAACACAAAGAGCTATTTGACTTAATGGTTAAGGCATGTGATGAGTTGTCTTCAAACTCTGATGCTGTGGGTTTAAATCCCACTACTGACACCATTTCACAATGAGCAAGTTGCTTCACCTGCTTGTGCTCCTATTGGAAAAACAAAATAAATTGAACCAGTTGTATCTCAAATTATTTAAGCCACCTTGGATAAAGGAAGTGTCAGTCAAATAATAATTAAGTCACAAATACTCATAATTATATATTGTAGAAAGAAAGAACAAGAGAAATAGAGTTGGGGCTATATCTGGACACCTCATGGAATATCCTTAATTGAAAGTAACAGGAATAATTTAAATATGGAGATCCTAAGACCTATTTGAAAAGGATTATAATAATATTTAAATAATATTTATGTAGTAAGAATTTTTCTTCAGCCTGTATTAATAATCCATCCATCATTTCATCCATTTTCTTAACACGCTTATCCAATGCCAGCAGTCATCAGGCATAAAGTAGGAAGAACACCTGGCCATCGTGCTAAAGGTTTTGAAGAATTAGATGAAACAAAAAGAAAAGAGTAAAGGAAAGTCAAAATATCAAGTAAAAATGAATTCCCCGCAGAAAACTCCCATGGTCAATCAAACATTGCATCTTAAATAGAGGCAAGCTGTCAACAGCCTAGCAAACCAGAGGTCATTTCTAACTCCTGGCCCATTATTACATTGGATAAGTTTATTTTGAGATCTCATTACTTTGCCAAATGGGAAAGCCTCGTCTAAATTGTAATGATGCCCATCACGAGCACTGGGCACTGAAAAGGGAATGATAATATGAAACGCTCAGCAACAGTGTCCAGTGTTTGGTGCAGTTACTAAATGTGAATGGACTCACTATGAATTGTAACACAATAAAGTGATGAGTTGTATGCATGTATTCAAATAATAACTGCAATAAGGCATCAATGTTACAAGAAGATGCACTACATCTTGCCACGTTTGTAATCTCTTTAGCTAAAGCTCTTGGTGCCTATGGAATTTTATTTGTCCTGAGAATTTTTTAGAAGCTCTGTGGACTCAAATCCTCAAGGCTGCTGTTTAAGTTCCCATGTATACTCTCAGTAAGTAACTTAAAAGTTAAAAGGTATGGAAACAGGGGTATTGTGTGTGTGTGTGTCTGTGTACTTATAAGGTGTGTTGACATGGTTTTTACTATAAAAGTTTTTATACAAAAAAATAAAGGCTTGTCTGTGGTCACTGTGGCCATTTTGTATTATACACTTTAACAGGCAGCGCAGGGCAAGGCACACCAAAGCCTTTTATGAGTTTATATGTCAAAAGCAGACATGTAGCATTGTATGGAGAATTAACTGGAAAGCAAAATTGCAAGTTGAGGAACTAAATTATTAACTTATATTAAGGGTTTTTTTTTTTTCTTAATTTAATTTCCTTATTTATTTTTCTTTTCTTTTTCTTGTTTTACTTGCCAGGTCTGGACAGCATAGCCATGTTGGAATATACTGTTAACAGTAAGTAAACGAATTACAGCTGCTAATTTTGCTAAATATTGCAATGAATCTTTTGTATGTTATGTTTTGCGTGTGTAATCCGTTCCAGCGTCGTAACAACAACAACAAAAAAGAAATGCTCCTTTTCGTTCAAACCAACACAGAGGGCAGTATTTGCTGGGAATACTATGGCGGTTGTATAGGCGCTGTCTGAATCTGTGAAAGATCACATTTTTTCCCCACGGCCTGGGAGTGTTATCTGAATATTTTAGGGTTGTAAATTCCTTTGGCCTGTCTACTTCGTCCTAGACCGGGAACCCCCAGGGTTGTAAAAGTTGGAGAACTGGCCGTTCTGACATCTTCGTGATATTTATATTTATGTATTTTTTGAAACGAGTTTGTTGTATGGTAGTAATGTTTTTTACTTAAAACACCTTTAGATAGATGGACAGATATATAGATAGATTTTTAAAATATCGAATTATATTACATTCGTAATACGATTGTTTCTGCACATGTCAATGCAAAGTCGAGTCACTTATCGCTCTCACAAGAGCATTTTTACTAACCGTGTAATGTGAACGTATGCCTGCAGAATAGGACTATATGCTGTTTATCCGGGACAAATAAGAAACGATGAAAGACAGAGAAAGCAAAAATAAAGAAAAGGTCGCTTTATTACGTATTATTCGATATTGTATCTCAACAGTTTGAAAAGCATCTTGGTAACAAGCGAAAAATGCACGTCATGCTTTGAATTCACCGACATTTTCCCTAAAATAGCATAACAATATTTGTTGGTTTCAGTTTAACCGAGTCCAGTTTCAGATTGACCTAAATATCTCCTGTTGCATATAGACAGGTTCTCAATTTTTTTTTATAACGATCATCTGGAAGAATGTAAATCATAATAATAATAATAAATCAAAAAATATGCTCAAACCTCCTTAATCCAACACACGGTGGCGAGGGACTAAGCTTAACCGAAGCAGTAGGGTAACAGGGCAGGAAACAACAGCAGCAATAATACTAATATACTATAAATAATACTAATACTGATCATTATCGACAGCAGCCTTAATTCATTGCTGTTTTAGGGGTTTTATATAATAACAAACAGATTATCGGCAAATATATAATTTCCTGTGTCTTTATTATTTCTTTCATTTTCTTTTCTTCTCGGATTGTGAAAATCTGGCTTCGATTGAAAGAGTGTATCTATCTGTAAGATTCTTCTACTTCTTTTTATAATAATAATAATAATAATAATAATAATAATAATAATACATTATTAATAATTTACTTTTGCAGTAGTACTCTAAAATGAATGTGGAGACTAATGCACAAAGTTAAGATGCGATGCCACGTATCCCTAAATTAACCCAAACCAAACAGATTCTAGCTTTTCAAATTTACATTTACATTTATTTGCATAGCAGATTCTTTTATCCAAAGCGACACAAAAAAGAGTAATCGAGTAACCGTCAGTCTGGAGGACTTTTCATGTGTTTGTACAATAAGTTAACATTTTCGTTCTATTTTTCCTAACAGTGTCGTTTAGAATTCATTTTATTCTCCAAATTACCGACGCTCTGCCACACTGACCAAAACCGATAATGGACAAATAGACAAAACGACAATATCTGCCCATGCAGATTGCAAACAAATTAATTATTAATTGAGGTTTAATTGGTTCCAGCTTCTTTGTAAATTTTCCTTTAAGTGAATTCCTGAAATAGCTTATCATCGAAAAGTAATGGACACGAGAGACATCCACAGCGAGAGGTGTTTTATTTTGTCAAATTTAATAAATCTGCGTCCTCTTTTTTTTCTTAAATTGTGTTTTGATTCGACTGAAAGGGAGTGTTATTTTTATGAGCGAACCAAAATTGACTGTGACAGAGTGAGTGTGAACGGCAAGTGTGTGTGCGTCCTGTGATGGACCGGCGTCCCGTCCAGTGCTTCGGGCGCCAAAGAGGAGCGGCATAAAACCACCGCGACCCAGAAGTTGGAATGAGCGCCTGCTGATCGTTGAGCGCTGAGATTACCATAGCATGATAACCAGAGCATGTTGCCTACGAATTACGATACAAAGTGGTGCAACTGGAAACAAGAATTCAATGAAAGGGTACAAAATCGATTTCATTGATTTTTTGATTACAACGGTTTTTGGGTATGCCATTTCAAAATCAGTTCTCTTCTCTCGCGTTCTTTGACGAACTCAGCCCAATACATTTTATTCGGGTTAGCTGGTTCAGTGCAGAAAGCTTTACCTAACAAGACAGCAATTTAAAAAAGTCAAACTCTTGGTTTGTTTAAATACACAATATGGCGAAGTGGCTAGCGAAGTTTAAGCCAAAAGTTCAATTTAAGCCCGCGACTCGCTGCGTGAGTCTGGGAAACTTGTGTGAGATCAAATGAATCGGGTCATCTATCTATCTATCTATCTATCTATCTATCTATCTATCTATCTATCTATCTATCTATCTATCTATCTATCTATCTATAGACTAATATTACTAGAATGGTATCCGCCTGCAAAATCTATAATAATCATTGCGTTTCACAGCATCTTCCTTGTTGGGTGGTACAAGTGTTGTTGAGTTGGTTTCAATATAAAATAAGATATTGTACATGAAGATTTTTCAACAGGTTACCAAGGTTGCCAAAACTTCCTTCTTTTAAAAGGCATTTCCCAAAAGAAGATCAACGTATCCTTCAACCGAGTAACAACTTTTATTCAGTTTTTCTTCCTCCGTTCTAATTTACAAACGACAATACCGATGATGATAATGAATAACAACAATAGTAATTTTAAACCGTCTTTACTATAATCTACTGCCTTGGCCTTAGATATATGTTGTTATATGTTTAGGGTTGCTATATCCGAGAAGATAACTTATTGCTGCATCATTAAACAAATGTTTGATTTGGACTAAACGGAAATAATGATAGCAATTAGGTTTTCACGTGATTTCCAGGGGAAAAATATGTCCCCTTGAGAAAGATGGCTTTTAAAAGAAGCCCAATCAACATATCAATAAATAAAAAATATTATGACAAACAACACAACACACACACACCCAGCCCATACACGCCAGAATGACTAAACAGAAAGAAAACATCTGACTCCGCTAAAAATAAAAAGACGTGTTAACGTTGGATCGAGCGTTAATGTTTCCACATTTTCTGAACATGTGTCTATTTCTTTCTTTATACTTACGTATTTTTTTCAGGTGTGCCTATAGCAGAGGCACCAGTAAAGTAAACTTTAAAGAAAACGTTTCACAACTTCAGCTGGGTTTGCCGATTGTTTTGTGAGTCTTAATTTTCAACACGTGTATATTAAATAATGTCATTAAATACATGTATATGTGTTAAACAATAAGATAGCATATTATGAGTGAAATTTTCTTCTACCTAAATTTGGAATACTAGTTTAAGCCGTATATAATATAATATAATATAATATAATATAATATAATATAATATAATATAATATAATATAATATAATATAATATAATATAATATAATGTGTTTGTGCTCTTGTTTGAAACCATTTGTGTAAAGTAAACTATTAACACATTTTGATCCTTTTAACAAAGTTGTTTCACCAGCACAAGCTCCTTTCAGGACCCAACATGACTCTGCCATCAGTTCTGCAACGTATTAGATAAACACATTAGCACTCCAGCCATATTTAGAACACATCTCTATGATTCTCATCTTGAAAGCAAGTTATTTTTAAATACCTAATTTAAACAAGAATCATTGGGGTCAGTGATAATATTGTTTGTTTTTGGTTTTAAAGATATCTTTCAAATGTTGTGTCAGCTGAAAGACAAAAATGAGACATACAAAGACATCATTAATTGATAAATGAAAGATCTGCTGCAAAAGTGTGACTATTCACAGACAACGTGACACATAAAATACAAACCTATATTTATGTTTATATATATATATATATATATATATATATATATATATATATATATATATATATATATATATATATATATATATACACTTATTAGAAATGCACTAGTCGTCAAGTATTGCATTTTTTTTTTCATAGCACGTGAACTATGATGTAGTCAATCAGAGCAAACGTAACAAATAAAACAAAATATAAAAACATAAACGGTGAAGAATAAATGAATATGTGAGAAACGGGAAACTCATTAAAATCTTTGCAGTATTTAAATATCTAATTTTAAAATAAGAACGTGTTGCCTTGCATGTCAGATAACGTTTTTATTAAAGAGATCTGAACCTCCAAGTCCAGGTTAGGGCCAGAAGAGTGAGAGAAAATGTCACCATGGAGCTCAAAAAAGGGCTTAACGACATCATACCAGACCATTTTTTTTATCTGTCTATTATATAGTGCCTTTCATATCTATCTATCTATCTATCTATCTATCTATCTATCTATCTATCTATCTATCTATCTATTATATAGCGCCTTTCAGATCAGTATTGCAAATGTGGACATATTTGTTGGAAATTCATAACATTTTTGATAACCTACAGTACATAGATACATGTTCCCTTGCAAACATCTGCCATATTATAGATAGATTATAGACACATACAGCTTTAACTATGAACGTCCTACATTAAACGTATACAAATGGACGCAAGAATATGTGTTTATATATTGCTTATTTTCCTTCTTGCTCATAGTTAGTTTTCTTTTATTTTCATTGATATTTCTGTCTATCTTTAAATTGAACTTGTTTAAAGCTTTTTAAAGTTATCTGTTCCCAACACCAGTGAATATCTATCTATCTATCTATCTATCTATCTATCTATCTATCTATCTATCTATCTATCTATCTATCTATCTATCTATCAGTACTACAAGATTAACAATAGTATTGGCATCAATTCTTACAATTTCAAGCTTTTTCATTGTTCATGCTATTTTTGTAATCCAAATTTTGAAGTTTAGCTTGAGTAATAAAACGTGTTGTAATTTTCAATGACTTTATTACGACCACCACAATACTCACTTGCTTACTGTTTTATGAAAGTGTGAATCCCTGAGCCTTTGTCTTTATTTCGCTTATCACTAAAACTATATTAATGATTTTAAGTTCTTTATAAAAAAAAAGAAAAAATATGACTGCTGAACATCAATAACTTTAGCAGATGCTTAAATTATTATTATTATTATTATTATTATTATTCTTATTCTTATTATTATTATTATTATTAGTAGTAGTAGTACTAGTAGTTGTATAACTATCCTCATCGTCATTATCTGGACGCAATTATTGATTTTTAATTCTAAGTGAACGCATTGTAATGTTCCAGAAAGAGGTCAGCATTTCATGAATAGTTTCATAAAATGCACTTCTTATGAATTTATATCTCTTCACAGCTAAAGGGGTTGTTCAGTCGAATCAGATTTTTTTTCTTTTCAAAGCAGCGAAGACGAAAAGAAAAAGAGAGAGAAAAAAACAACATTTTTTCTAGACTAGAAATGAAACATCAAATTAGTTGCCTCTGGGCTCCATATTTCGCGTTCTACATTATAACTAGTTATTGAACTAGCTAGACGATCTAAAGGCCATTTGTGGAGAGACAAATTTCAATGGAGTTTCACCATCAATAACTACTTGGCAGTGACCTATTGGAACAAGTCAAACAGAGGAGGTGAAATTCAGGTCACGCTGTCTAACCAATATTAAAATGCAGCGACTTCAAGAAAGGCATTTTAGACTATGCTCAATAGTAAAGGCAATTTGACCAAAAAGGTAATATTTAAAAATCGTCCTGAAATTGTAATGGGTATAAAGTAATTGAATGCATTTCAAAATACCGTACGTGGAGTTCAGAAAGAGACAAAAAAAAAAAACCGGTCAAGCTGACGATAGTGGCAAAAGTTGGCTAATCACATTCGTTTAGCTTGATTCATTGTTTTCAAGTAGCAAACGATTTCTTGACGGGAAAAATCAATTTAAATAAATTTATGCATTTCATGCAATACAGCTGTTATTGTTATTTTCTGACCGTAAATTACTAATGAAATTTTCAATAAAGAAAGAGAAAATGTTTAATTATCGTGTCTGTTGGTAATGCTTTCAAAATTATGCGTGAATTAAACACGTTTTAAAATGTTTGAAACTATCCTTCCAATGCTTATTATTTTCACTTTCACATTTTTGCATTTATATATATATATATATATATATATATATATATATATATATATATATATATATATATATATATATATATATATATATATATTCCGTACATAAGAGGAAGGCGCTCAAATGTTTCAACTCTGAAAAGCGCCGATAACACAAATGCTGTGGCTGTACGAAGAAAAATGCAATTAGTTCAGAGCAAGAGACAACGACAATTTTTAAAACGTCATTTTGGCAATGGTTCTTTTGTATTGAATCCCCATGAAAAAAGGTACTTCATTTTTTTTCCTTTTTGTCACAACGCACAGATTGCTAATGAGTTGAAGTACAGGTTACGGAGCGGTCAGAATGGCGAAGTCGCACACAATGAATCCACAGAGACAATAGAATCGAATTTCTCTTCGGCCGCTGTCACGCAGGCGCTTTTTCGATCCAGGAACCTTATAATGCAGGGAGAAATGTCTTTCTTTCTTTCTTTCTTTCTTTCTTTCTTTCTTTCTTTCTTTTTTTCCGACCTTTTTACTTGATTAAATAAATAAATAAATAAAAGAAAGCTTGACGTAAGCAAATGGCACATGCACGTTTTCTTTTCCTGAGCAATTCATTAAATTAATACAATAAATTTTGCACTAAAACAATGGTTCCACACTGAAAAGAAAGTCTTTAAAAAACAAGTGAACGTCAGCGAATTAGAAGGAAAAGGTAACAGAATTAAAACTAAGAATGTTTATTTCTCTCTTTTGTCTCTTTTTTTGTGTTGATTTTCAATTTGCTTTTATTTTACCTTTATAAGAAATAGTTTGCCTAAACGAGGTGAGCGGTGAACTTTATCATTAAATGCTGTATCTATTTAGATCTCGTTGGTATTTGGAATATTCATAACATACTTTACGGTTTTAAACGACCAGAGAAGGGTCGAGGTTACACTATCATGAACTCTTGCAATAAATCCAGCCTCATTTCACAGTGTATGTGTGCTATGTGTGTGTGTGTGTTGGCTTAGGGATGGGGGTGGGTGTATGGTGCACGTGGTACAGAGTGAATTTTAATGATGGCCAAATTTTCTTAATTTTCAAGGATTCAAGTTTTCTCCTGCAATGCAAAAAGATCTATCTATCTATCTATCTATCTATCTATCTATCTATCTATCTATCTATCTATCTATCTATCTATCTATTATATAGTGCATCTATCTATCTATCTATCTATCTATCTATCTATCTATCTATCTATCTATCTATCTATCTATCTATCTATCCTCAGCTTCATAGGAGCTACATTATATGATAGAACGACACAATATAATAAATAAATTGAAAAGACATGGTATTCTCATTTGGTATTTCTATGTATATTACATTTCATAAAAAGCTTAATCTATCTATCTATCTATCTATCTATCTATCTATCTATCTATCTATCTATCTATCTATCTTATAGTGTATTTCCTGTCTACCTTTATTTTGTCAGATATGGGCAAGGAAAATACAATTGTAGATAGTTAGACGTTTCCTTCACACACACACACACACACACACACACACATATATATATATATATATATATATGTGTGTGTGTGTAGATAAATATATATGTAGATATATAGATAGATAGGTAGATAGATAGAACTTGATGCAACTTGATATATATATATATATATATATATATATATATATATATATATATATATAGAGAGAGAGAGAGAGAGAGAGAGAGAGAGAGAGAGAGAGAGAGAGAGAGAGAGAGAGAGATAGAGATATAGATAGATAGATAGATAGATAGATAGATAGATATGAAAGGCACTATATAATGATAGATAGATAGATAGATAGATAGATAGATAGATAGATAGATAGATAGATAGATAGATAGATAGATAGATAGATAGATAGATAGATAGATAGATAGATAAGTATAATTACCTACAACCTTTTCTAACAGGACAGTCATTCCCCTAACACATATCCATGCTATCAAACTTTTGCATTTATATACAGCTTTGTTTCTTATTTGGCTTTCTTTCCCTCTTGCTCAGTGTTAAGGGTTTGGCTTTTTATTTCTGAACTTTACAAAAACACATTTTGAAAAACAAAATAAGGTTGCAAATCCCAGAGAGTGTATTTTAAAAACCCATTTCAGTTTAATGAAATATTAGAGAATGTTGCTTTTATTATTTTTTAGCTTCTTCTTCCTATTTAATTAAACAAAGCAGCGTTAAAGTGCGTTAAGTGTGTTTCGAAGGGAAAGTGTCTAGGAAGTCAAATTTCTTGGACACGTTAGCGGCCATTGAAAAAAAATGCTAAAGTAATATAATCTTTAAAATGGTCATTAAAATTTTCTCGAGGAGTTCTCCAAGGAAAGAAGGCTACTTGTTGCCAGTATTCTTGTCTCCATGTTATGCTGATTTCAAAAGCAGCCATTTCAGCCTCTTGAAGACTTTCCTTCCTAACATACACAAGTCGTCTATATATACCCTGTAGAACCGAATTTGTGTTAAACAAATTGAAATCGCAAGTTCGTCTCTAGGGGAATTTATGGTCGATGTCATTGCCACACTTCCTAGAAAGAGTACGAGGTTATTTACATTATATCTCTGAATGTGAAATCGGTGTCAAAGAAAATATTATATTAACCCTTATCTCTTAAGAAGTAATGGCTATAATATTATACGGATAACGGCTATTATTGAATGATTAACAAAGGAGCGAGTGGAATAATGTTTCTGTGGGGAAGAGGGACCATATGCAGCAGAAGACCACATAAAGCGTTTGAAAGAGCAACTACTATTCCGAGTGAGTGATTTACTGCATTTTACAGCCTAATAAAACGTGGCTGCACTGAGCCAAATGCTTTCAGCATCTCGCGTGCATTGCCAACAATAAATAAAACATAAACATCTAACTTTGTGTGTCATTTTTATGATTACAAAAAAAAAATGTGAGAAAGTGCTGCTTGGAGATTGTTTACAAATGTCACTGTTAAACATGGAAGCCCCCGCGATCTTCTGTGAAATATTTCTGGTGGAAATCCATCTCCTTCCAGAGTGACACTCAGCTTGCAGTAAACTGCGAGTTTTGAAAAGTCTTCTACAGATGAAACTTTGCAATAAATGTAAGATGTGGATAGAGTGTATTTCTTTGAATTTCTGAAAAAGATTCGGGCATTAAAAAAAACACTTTTTAATATTTACCAAACTATACCAACTATTATTCATGTGCCTTACAATGTCCGGGCTCCCCATTTAGGCTTAGTTGATGCCTTCCGCTTGTGACCAGAATAGGCTGCACAATCCAAAATTGTACGATGGTTAAAAAATTAATAATTTGGCTTATGGGTGATTTTCTCAGTCAGTCCCGTTATATGCTATTTTAAATGTGTTACAAAAACAATTTACACGTTATATTTACCATCAACATTCTAATCACGTGCCATATCTCATCGTTTGCATTAGCATGGAAGATCTGCAGTCGCAGTGAGACTGTTATTTTTATTGTTATTACTATTATTTTTAATAATCCTCAAAAGTTATACTGGATCTTTTTTTTTTTTCCTGTTGTTGAATGGTTCCTTCCATTTTCTCCTGTTGTTTCTTCTTCTCTCTTTCTCTCTCTCTTAATATTTCTTATCATTAGGGTTCGAGTTTCTTTTATGGATACATGTTGACCTTTCTCTGCTTTGAGTAACTTCTCCATCACTTAGACCCAAGAAGAAGAAGAAGAAGATTCGTTAAATTTAGACTTTACAATCCGATGAACAGCATAACCTCTAGAAGTTTACCTTGACGTGAATATAAAACAGTTCGAGTATATAGCTTGACACACCCCCCATCCCTGTCTCTCCCCCTATCTATTTCTCTCTCTTTCCTCCTTTTCCCTATTCCCTCTCTTGCCCGCTCTCTCTCTCTCTCTCTCTCTCTCTCTCTCTCTCTCTCTCTCTCTCTCTCTCTCTCTCTCTCTCTCTCTCTCTCTCTCCTTCTCCTGCCATCTTTCTCTCTCTCGCTGTCCCTGGAAACAGTAAGTTGTTTTCCTTGTTTATTAATTGAACTATCATCTCATTTTCTTAACCCAGTTATGTTGTAGGCCTATAGGTGTCCCAGTTTGCTAGTGCAAAAACACACTCGTACGTACGGGGGTGTGAGGACGACAGGGGCTGGTGTGTGTGTGTGTGTGTGTGGGGGGGGTGATCATTTTGAATAAGACTTTGGTTCCTTATCCGGGAACTACCTCATTCCACGCAATTGGCTCCTCTAGTCACATGGTTAAACTAACTTTACGGGGTCGCTTGCTAGTAGGAGGGCTTTATGGAGCAGAAAAACGACAAAGCGAGAAAAATTATTTTCCACTCCAGAAATTAATGATCATGAGCTCGTATTTGATGGACTCTAACTACATCGATCCGAAATTTCCTCCATGCGAGGAATACTCGCAAAATAACTATATCCCTGACCACAGCCCTGAGTATTATAGCCGGACTAGGGACCCGGGATATCAGCATCATCACCAGGAATTGTACCCTCCACGGCCAAGCTACCCGGAGCGCCAGTACAGCTGTGCAAGCATCCCTGATCCTGAGAACCCTTCGACGCACCAAAGAGGACATGCTGGACACCCCCAGCCTGGGCATCTCCTTGTTGGGAAACTGCAGGCAGCATCCTGTGAGGCAGCCCCACTACCCAACTCCCCGTCCACCCCGCCGCCTTTGCCCCCCGCCTGCAACCAGCCCAATTCGGAGCATCCAGGCAGTGCTGCCGCCGCCAAGCAGCCCGTAGTTTATCCCTGGATGAAGAAAATCCACGTCAGTACCGGTAGGAAACTTGTGTGTTTCTCTCTCTCTCTCTCTCTCCCTCTTCGTGCCTCTCCCCCTCTCTCTCTCTCTCTCTCTCTCCTTCTCCCTGTGTGTTTTTATTTTGCCCCTATCTTCAAAGCACCCTGTGTTACGATAGGAGAGGAGCCTTGGAAATAGCACAATTGAGCTGGATTTACGGCTCCGAAGTGGTAATTACACCCACCATAAATTTTATAGCTGAGGTAGTTGTCTGGGCAGCTCTGGCCATGTGCTTCGTACTGTTATGAATGTGTGCCTGCGTGTGTGTGTGAAAGAGAGAGAGAGAGAGGGAGAGAGAGAGAGAGAGAGGGACAGGGAAAATGTAGCTTCAGCTTTGAAATGCAACATAAATAATTCAGAAGCTATTTTTTGAATGGATGGAAACGTCTTCCACTAGAATAAGTGCCGCATGTTTCCTTATAAAAGATCTAGTTGTTTTGTGTTTTATTTCTTTACACTTTTGTCCCCCAAAACCTCTCGGATCTCAATTCACACCGCTCTTTTGCTTCTCTCCCCCTTTCTCCCCTTTCCCTCTCCCTTTCCCTATCTCTCTCTCTCCCTCTCTTGCTTTTCTCCTTCTTCTTCTTCTACTCCCTTTTTCCTTCTTTGATTCTCCAACCGCTATAGTGAATCCGAATTACAATGGAGCGGAGCCCAAGCGATCTAGAACTGCGTACACCAGACAGCAGGTTTTAGAACTGGAAAAGGAATTCCACTATAACCGGTATCTAACGCGACGCAGAAGGATCGAGATCGCCCATTCCTTGGTCCTCTCCGAGAGGCAAATCAAAATCTGGTTTCAGAACAGGAGGATGAAATGGAAGAAAGACCACAGGCTCCCCAACACCAAAGTCAGATCTTCAGCCACATCGGGTACAACGGTTTCGTCTGCGGCCGCCGCCGCCGCCGCCGCCGCCGCGACGGTGGCTGGCGTGTCAGCCTCGGAAGAACTCTCACGGGTCTCGGCTTCCGACCATGGAGATGATATCACCCGGTTATAAACACCAAGCTGCGCCATTGGAAAAGGAAATGACTGATTATTTATAAAAGCATAATATATATTTTGGTCCTTCGTAGTTTTCTTGTGCGTAAAAAATAAAGAAGAAACGCGAGGTCTTCTCAAAAAGCCCAGAGAAATCAGAAAATGCATGATACAGATGAGCATGGAATGATGCGAAAATCTTCAGATTTTTTACGCTATTTCAGGGTTTAATTTATTTTTGACAAAAAAAAAAATCATATTGTGAAAGAGACTATAAATTCTGTGGGATTATTGCAGGCATTTACGCTTGCTCTGCCTATGAAATGCACAATGTAGTGTTTTATTTTAATCTATTCTTAATTTATTTTTTATTTTGATAATGTCAGTGAACAAACTTCTTCCTGTCTTTCTCTTTCCTTCCCCGTTCCATACCCCGTTATTTTTTTCATTTTCATTCTCGTTCCCTTTTTAATGTGAACAAATATTAGACAAATTAAAATGTCTGATTCTTCTTAACGTAATTGTTTCAGTTCTTAATAATATACTGTGATTTATTTAGCATAAAAGATATCTAGATAGCTTTGTGGTGATAAAAAAAAAAATGTGTTTAGACTGATTTTACACTTTCATTGTGAAATGCAATAAACGAAGATTAGTGTATTTGTGATATCCATAGTGGTCAATAAAACAGTGAGTGTTTATTCATTTTAAACAGTTCTGCATTCTTTTTTGAAGGCTGATAGTAGTTTGTTTTTTTATTTGCTTGACATATTGTACGATAAGCGTGATGGGGTTAAAGTTCAACACGCAAAGCAAACGAGCAAGGCACAAATTTATAAAAGAAATAAGCAAAATTGGGCTAATTCCGGATGTCTGAGCGCAAATCAACTTTCTTAAAGTTTCTAAGAGCTATTGTTACAATTTACATGGTTTAAAACAAATTTGTTTTCTTTTTTAGTGTATTTAAGACGTCATTGTACCCCCTTCTCTCGCTTTATAACACAAATGCGTAAAAATAGCATTTTTTTTAATTAATAATGATACCGTAATTTGTTGAAAAATACATTATTTGAATCTGCGCGCATGTACAAAGTGATGTTACCAAACCCTTCCAGACTTGTAGATGTTTGTCCTCTATAGGCCATGGCTGCTACTTGTGTCTCTAAAAACGAATCCAATTAAAAGTATAATGATTATTTATTTATTTTTGGAGATTCTCTGATAAGTTTCAGTTGGCATCCGTTAACATTAAAGTATATCTTCGATTTACTTAATCAGGAGATAGCAGCTTCACTGATAAATGCAGGAAATCAGTCTTCGGTGCAGGAAATGGTTTTTTTTTTTTTTACATTCTGTTATTTAATTATCAGGAGAGAAAGATAGAAGAACGAATTAATTAATTGTTAAGACAAATCGACTGATTAATCAATTAATTGAATTTCGGGGGAAAGTTTGTTTTTATCAGTTGTGTGTTCGTTTACGGTCCAAGGGCATCATATAGAATCACGCCATCATTCAGAATTTTGTTTTGTGTTGTTTCATTATAATCTGAAATATTATTTTCTGAAGTATTTTTAGTCTCATATAAGAGATAAAAAAAAACTCTCGGAAACGAGCAGTCGCTTGCCATCTAGCATGGAGAATAAGCGAAATTGCAGGTATTTAAGTCCAAGTTCGCATGTTTAGTCATTTTGCATATTCGTATTTTCATACTTTTGGAAAGTAAACCTTTCCTCAAACAAATGGCACTGGGGCAGGTTCCAAAGGATTTAGGAGGTGCTTCAGAAAAGCCATTTTAGAGGAGATCTCGGAACTTGTTAGTTGTGAGCCTCACGAAGAGCGTGATGAATTGGCAAGACTGGGTCTGTGCGTATGACTTGAATGAGATTAGAGTTTGGCTTCCAGTGTCCGCAGAGAAAAGCACAAAAGAAACAAGTATCTTCGACCATTAATCACGTCCCCAACTGTAGGCTGCATTTTAAATTAATTTGTGCTTCATATGGCAAATGAATAAAGCCCTCAGAATAAATAGCACCGAGTAGAACGCACCCTGATGCAGAAGTGTGTATTTATTGAAAACAGAAAGACATTAAGCGCATCTGAATTTTTCTGATTCCATCTCTGCCCTTCTGATGACTGTGTGAGAACCTCACTTGGTGTCTCCGTTTCTCTCGCTCTCTCTCTCTCTCTCTTGTGTTCGTATCGCTTCTTCATCGAGTCCTTCAAAAACAGCATGCATGTAGCTATATTATGAATCCATTATAGCAGGACAGCGTAGAAAAATTAATCTGCCCGCCACAAACCGACTCCCTGCGATCTCCTTTACCTCCTGTCGCCTCCATGTTGCGAGGCTGAAAAGCTAAGTTCGGGTAAACGGCGACAAAGCTGGGTTCACGGAGAGGACAAATTTTCTATCCCATTACCTTCATTTCAGCCAGGCTGGCCGACCTTTAAACTCCGCTGACCCAGCTAGGTCTCTCAACGTGTAACTTCTATGTGCGTCTACATAGATTTTGGGGGTCCATCACTATTCTGACGCTTTGTAGCCAGTGCTTAGTGATAGAAAAGGATGAGGGTTCAGAGGAGAAGCAAGCCGTGCCTGTTAGTGCATTGTCCCCTTCCATAAATGACCAGAAAATTGAAAAGGAGCGCCGGGGTTAGTCTGCGGACAAACCTCCGCTTGATTCCCACCCTAAAGCTGCGAGTCTTTCATTTTGAGACCCCTCTAAAATTCTTATAAATTGTAAAGCAAGATTTTTTTTATTTTTTTATTTTTTTTTGCCTGTTTAAAAAGCAGGCCGCTTATAGCATGGAAAGAAACATGCCCCCAAAATTTGTTAAATTATAATGAATCAGTAAAGATTGTTTTTGTATGCTTCCGAAAAGTTACTGTGGCAGTTCTCAATTGGATAAAGAAACATGCAAGGCCTACACGCTGCCAAGACGTCTTCCCACTTTGGTCGTGTGTGGTTTTGTGTTTGTAGCCACATTAAAATAAGACGAGTTTTATTATAAAACATATCACTTCATCACTGCAATTATAACAATCTGCTATCACAGAATCCACCGTGAGTTATTATTACCAGTGGATAAAACACACCCAAACACTGGTGAAACTTCACACATCCGGAGGCATTTATCATCTGAATTGAAGTAATCGCGCATCAATCAAAACTCTATGAAACTGATTTAGGTGTAAATGCAACATACACGGTTAGAAAGAATGTGCAGGATTATCGTCCGTTTTATAAAGCCCCCATAGTTCTCTACATGAGACGTTATGTTTTGAAAACGGGCAGAAAGATCTCATGTGGTGTTGACGCGTTAAGATTATACAAATTCTGAAATGGTAGAAGCCATAAGAAAAGCAACGCTTGTGTAACAATGAAATAAACATTAATGAAGCGTCCATGAATTACGATTTAACAACTTTAACCGCCAAAGAAATATAAACATAAGTCATCTTGAGCGTGTTGCTATATATCACTATCTTACGATACCGCCACATATGAGCATCTAATCCGCGCACTTGATTTATTCTGTTGGGCGCAGAACCAAACATTTGGGTAGTTTTGCTCTCAAGTGCAGTGCTTGCTTTCTAAATAGACAGTTAAAAGTAATCCCATTAATGGCTTCCACTCTCCTCGAGTCTATTAGCGCTCTCTCTTTTTTTTTTTTTTCTTTTTTTAAGTAATATATTCTTACCATTTTGTATCGCTTTTTAATTACTCTACAATTGCTTGACCACTAGGGTTAATGAATCATTTAAACTTTGACACACTATTCCAGCATTTCCTTTCTGCTTTTTGAAATAATTGGCTTTTGTGGAATATTATTTCGCATCCGCATGTTAAAATATTCACGTGAAGCGAAACTTAACTTTTATATTTTTCAAGAAAAAAAAAAAAGCAAAAACACTTAATTGATTACAGGAAACTGTATGGGCAGCGCGTCGTTATAACATTCTGCACACCACTTTGAAGAAATGGGCTCCCTGAGCCGAGCCGAGCCGAAAAGATTTCCTTTCCTTTAAGTGACTTTCCAACTAAAGTCAAGTCATTCACCAATCAGCTCGACACAGGTTACACTTTCTTCCTTGCTCCGTTGGAAATCCTGCAGAGATAAAACCGTGTTATGTATTTATCGATTGATTAATTAACAACTTAGTGTTTCTCGTTGGAAGAGGTGGACATACGGACAGTGTTCACACACTTATTTATTGTCTGGGACGGAGCTGCTCTGAGTGCCTTGGAATTTCAATTTTGCCTTGCTTTGTATACACAATCAATAAACTGTTTACTTGAAGGGTTGGGAAAAGGTCATGACCGAACTTTCGGCTGCGGAGCAATAACGGCTTGTTTTAAGTCGTGAAAAGAGGAGAACTGCTGTTAAAGAGAGAGAGAGAAGCAGGCTAGGGCCTGATATCTATTACAAGATACGGAATGGCAATTACATTCGGTTGTTAAGCCAATACTCTTTTAACTGCACGATAACTGAACCGAAATATTTGATTTTATGTTATCTTCTGAATATATTAAGGATTCTGCATTCTCGTTTTTTTTTTTCAATCCGTACTGATGGCATTGACTCACGAATTAAGGTACAAAATTAATACATACATACAGACATCACATTAAAGTTTTACTGCCATTTTATTGAATATTATAAAAATACAATTGTCTTTACCTGTTCATAACACTTCCTTTCTCGTTACTATAGTCGGGACCTTTTCGTAGGGTTGATCTAATCAAATTAGAATTACCCGGCATTGTTTCTACTTCTTTTACCAATGCAGCTGCTGAATTATCTTAACGGCAACACTGAAAATCACAAAGAGGTGTTTATACGTTCAGCAACCTTTTACAGTACATTTCGAAAAACGATATTTTAGAGTAACATTTAAGGAAAAAAATATACCAAAAAAGGACGAAGACACTTAAAGATAATCACAATTATCTAGGGCGTGTGTCGAGTGTCGTACAAAGCAACACAACCTGCTGCACGGGTGTGAACAGGAGGGGCCTTTGAAAACGTAGAAGAAAAGTCACCCGGGTTTGTTAAATCGACAAAAATCAAATATTAAAAACAGTAAATCGCTGTTCAGAATGCTAAACACGTATCATAGCAAAACCACCGATGTTAATTGGTCTCAGAAGCTATTAAAATGCCTCTTAAAAGTTTTTATATGGAAAAACCGTTTGTATACATGCACATTCAGAGATAATTTAACCCTGGCGATTTTGCTGTGTAATGCCGTTCAAAACGATCAGTATAGGAAAAGTTTAAAGAAAACGGAAATTTGGTTTACTAACATAATTTGGTTTTAGATTTGGTTTTAAAAGAAGATTTATGTTCCGTTCAATCAACATTCTTGTACCTATAGAGCCAAAAATAAAATTTTAATTGGAGTTAAATAGTTCTTGGTAAGTAGATACGTTTTTCCATTTTTCTTAGTACGTTGTCAGATACGTGCAATATACATGATACACACTTACATGATAAATGTATTCGAATTCAAAGTGATAGCCTTTTTTAACTAATAAACATTTTCATATCTATCTATCTATCTATCTATCTATCTATCTATCTATCTATCTATCTATCTATCTATCTATCTATCTATTATATCTTTTTCCTTAACTCATGTGAAAACATTTCTATTATTAAATAGTTTAGTCCAAATCAAACATTTGTTTAGTGATGCAAGTAAAGTTAGGTAAAATTTAACAATAATTTACTCTCTCGGATATACCAACTGTATACATATACAACATATTTATATCCAAAGCAGCAGATCGTAATAAGGACAGTTTACTACTATTATTATTATTATTATTATTATTATTATTATTATTATTATTATTATATTAATACTTATACTAATTCGAATAATACAATCGAATATTATTATTATTATTGATAATAATAATAATAATAATAATAATAATAATAATAATAATAATAATAATAATAATGAATTTTTAAATTATAGTAGGCAGGATACGAACAGATAAAGAGTCGGTGTGATACAAGGTAGTGAGAGTTCTTAAAAACCCATTACTATTTCACAAATCTGTTAACATCTGTATGTGGGTATATATGGAACCTGTTACGGATCTAAATAAAAAAAAAATAATAATGAAAAAAAAAAAACGGTTCACATATGGCATCGTTCAGAAGAACCACTGCTATCTATCTATCTATCTATCTATCTATCTATCTATCTATCTATTATATAGTGCCTTTTCTTTCTATCTATCTATCTATCTATCTATCTATCTATCTATCTATCTATCTCCACAGTATTGTAAACTGTTAACAATAAAGTACCTTATAATTTTCAAATTATTTTTAATTTATAGTTTAATACATGCATGGAAACAGTGCTTTGCAATTTGAAGTGACAATTGAATTCTGACAGTTTTGCTGTGTATTATTATTATTATTATTATTATTATTATTATTATTATTATTATTATTATTATTAGCAGCAGCAGCAGTAGTAGTAGTAGAAGTAATAGTCGTAATTGTATATATAAAGGCAATTCGCTCCTATATATTCAAGTTTCCGCTTGTTATTTAGTGCATGGTTGACGGTTTGGAGGCAGTCGTGTTTTTACAGGTATTGCAATTTCTCGGCAGGATGCCCAGGCGGCTGATAGCAGATTTGTTTGTTTGTTTAGCTCTAATATGGCCTACTTGAAAGTTGGCTTATGCATAAAGCTGGATCATGTCACGATTTCTCTACTTCTAATATTTCAGCCACATTTACTCTGCCAACTCATATTCTCTGTCACATTCTTCTTTTATTGGAGCTCAGGCCAGTGCTAATTCTGCACTCGAAGAAATATATTAGTATACAATGTTTTAGATGAAATTCAATGGGAACTAATTTGAATAAGCTCTGACTTACAATTTTTAAACAGCACTAAAAAAATACTCAGGTAAACTTTTTTTTTTCTTTGAAGTTCAGCAATTCTGCACGTTCAAGTGGCAGGTAAAGCCACTTGCCATCTGTGATCTACTCTTCTACAGTCTTAAAATTCCTGGTTCTTTTATGACATATTATGGCTCTTTATTGGGTTGTGTGGTTCCTCGCAGAACTACTGCTTGGCCAAGCACCATTTTATTCTAGGAAGGTTTATTTTAGTATGCACTTGTGCTTTGAAAAACTTCATAGTATGTAGAAATAAACAAAATCTTTAATATATGTTAGGCTACCTAGTAGGACGCTAACAGATGAAGTAAACCTGAACTTAGCCTGTCTGACTGTATGCACTGCATAGTCCTTTTAAAATCAGGACCCACTGGTATTTCACAAATCTGTTACCATCTATCAGTGTTTAGTCACTGTGGAGCCTGTTACTGGTTTTTATATATATAAAGGGTCTTTGTGGAACCTTTACATGGATGGGTATTTTTGAAATCAAAAATAGTTCCCCCGCATTGCATTGGTCTGAAGGACCACCCTGGCATCTTGATATTTTTAAGGGTGTACATGAGCAGAGCATATCAGAAATCGTCGCATTGGTTTGTTTGTTTTGTTTACAGCCATTCTGCCCGAATCTCATATTTTGTCAAGTCCCGGTTTTCAGTTGTTTTAACATTACTTTCTGTTAAAGTTCCATCTTTGGGTATTTTAAAATGCCCTACCGCCTCAGTTTTAATGGACTAAATTATCGTGGCATATAGAAAATTTAATTTGTCACAATTCGATCAGTTGTGTTGAACGCACTTGGATTTAATTTCTGTCGTAGCGCTGGAATTTGGTAAAGTGAGGAGTACAATGTGATTTTATAATCGATGCACTACATAAAGCTTCTCTTCTGACATATTAAAAAAAAGAAATGTCTAGTAAGCGGGCATTCGTGACAAGGCACTGCAAACTCTGACAGGGAGCATCCAAAAGTTGAATCAGGGGGGAAAAAAAGAAGGAATTACAACAAAGCGCACTGTCATGGCACCAGTGACGTCATTCTTCAAGTGGTTTACGACAAATAGAACCAATCGAACATTATCTAAGAAATAGTGTGAGGTTTCTATATTTCTTTATTTATTTATTTATTCAAAATATGTATAGTTTTTAAAATTATTATTATTATTATTATTATTATTATTATTATTATTATTATTATTATTATTATTTTCCATATCCACCACCTTTAAGCGTCATTTCTTCTGTAATCATTCTTGTATTAGTACTCCACTTTATTAAAATCATGAAGATGAAATTGAAACAGAATCGCTAGTCAGTTGTCGCTTTAGATGCAGTAAATTTACAGCTCTTCTATAATGAGTGCGCTATTTGTATTTCTTTAAAAAGCTGAGAAATCACACTTGCACTTGACTAAACACGGCTTTGTGAGTTGGCCTTATAAACAGGTTAAGCACAATTGCTATTTCAGTTTTAATTACGTTTACCATTAAAGTGTTACTCTTGCCCCCTAATTCCAGTTTATCTGGGGCTCATTTGAGCGTTTCTTCGCTTTGTGGGACAGCGCAGTTCATATGCAGTTGTAACACTGCAGCGTGACGGGAGCATTTACAGCACATTGAAGGGTACGGCTTCGGACATGATCAAGTTCTGAGATTTCTAAAATGTCTTACTCCGTACAATGCCAACAGGAAAGAACAGTTCTGGGAATTTTAATGTCTAGAATACAGCAAAGCAAGCATGCAAGCATTCCCGTACGATTAACACACAGACCAGACAACTTCAAAAGTAATTAATAGCGAAATCATGTCTATTCATTTATTAATAGAATTAGAATTCTCTCTATTAAGTTGACTGACTCATGAGAAGGACAGTTTCCAAATGAAAAGATAAATGTTAGAGTAGGTTATATAAAGTTTGCTACTTAATATTGCATTTAATTTTTTTTTTTACTGAATTGTTGTACCGTTTCACGTTTAATTAGATGACAAGCGGACTGATGAAGTGTCGCAATGCAATTCTTTCGCATGCTCTCATAAACAAAGGTGCCAAAACGGTTCTTCAGAGAGATGCCATAGGGGAACCATTTTTGGTTCCCAAAAGAACCATCCACGCGGAGGTCCGAGAAAGAACTTTTATTTATTTAGATCCATAACAAGTTCCATAAATAACCAAGGATAGATGGCAACAGACTTGAAAAATATAACGAGCTCCCGATCTTAAAATGGCTCTCGCTGCATACAATGAAACAGAAAATATTATTATACAGAAAATGTCTGTTTTGTCCACAAATTAGGAACCATTTAAAAGCCCAAAGAGCCAACTTCACATGCAGTGCTTCGGCGAAGAACCACACAACCCAGTAAAGTGCCATTAAAAAAAAAAAACAGTAATTTCAAGAGAGCACATTAAAAATCACCAAGTGCATACATGCAGTCCGCAATCAAAGAAAGTCGACTTATTCGGAAAACACCGGTGTGAACACGCATCTGGTTTTACAAGATCCTCCCATATATACACAGTGTGTGAACAGCGTGAAAAGCGTGTGCTTATGGCAGAGTCCGAATATCCTGAAGACGACAGGACAGCCTTATATTGTAAAGCAGGAGTATCTTCATGTGCTCTATACCCAGCTTTTGATACACTCTTGAGTTATTGAAAATGGAAATCAGTAAGTTGATAAACAAAATCAGATAGGTACACAGAGAATGTGAAGGGTACTATATAATAGGCAGATACTGTAGATAATTTGAAAGGTACTATATGATAGATAGATAGATAGATAGATAGATAGATAGATAGATAGATAGATAGATAGATAGATATTTAAGGCACTACATAATAGATAGATAGATAGGAATGAAAGGCACTAAATAATAGATAGATAGATAGATAGATAGATAGATAGATAGATAGATAGATAAATAAATAGATAGGAAAGGCACCATTTTATAGATAGATAGATAGATAGATGTGAAAGACACTATTTAATAGATAGACACAGATACATAGATAGATTCATAGATAATGCGAAAGGTATATAATAGATAGATACAGTATATAGGAAAGGCACTATATAATAGATAGGCACAGATAGATAGATTCATAGATAATGTGAAAGGTACTATTAGATAGATTGATAGATGTGAAAGGCACTATATAATAGATAGATACAGAAACATAGAGAGATAATTTGAAAGGTACTAATAGATAGATAGATAGATAGATAGGAAAGGCACTATATAATAGATAGATACAGAAACATACTATTAGATAGATAGCTAGAAAGATGTTAAAGGCACTATATAATAGATAAAAAAGAGATTGTGAAAGGTACTATATAAAAAGAGGTAGACCTATAGCTAGAGAGATACAGGGTGGTCCAAATCTAATTATGCAGATCCAGATCGTCTGGATGACTTTGATTTATGCAGGGACGATTCCAGTTTGGCATGAAGACGATTCTTCAAGTCATCATTTCGCACACTTCTCGATGGTCTGGGATTTTTCGGGTGATTTTCTATGTAATAAACTTAATAAGCTAAAGCGTAATTAAAATTGCATAATTAGATCTGGACCACCCTATAGCTAATGTGAATGGTACTATACAATGAATGGATACCATATTAGATACACAGATGTAAAAGGTAGTTAGTATATGATTGATTGATAAATTGCTAAATAGATAGAAGGATAGATAAGGGTTAACTGGTGTGGGTACAGAAAACGATTTGTCGTCTACATTTCCATTTCCAGATTTGTTCGTTACACACCCATAGAGTAACAGAGGAACGTCTGACCAGATTACATCATCACTCAACAAATCCTGCCACGGGAGAAAGAGAAAGTCTCCGATTTTGGTTTCAAAGTGTGCACACAGTTGTTCCCCTCTCATAACCTTGACAGGGTGTCTGATGGCTTACAGCGAACCTAATTTAAGATCATCTAAAGGGTAAAAAAAAAAAAAAGACTTTTTCATCCAATGCGTTCCTTGCCCCTAAATGTTGCCAGGGACACGGTTTAAAACAGAAGCAATGTTTAGTTCTTGGCCTGTTTGAACTTGCACTTGAGTCTTGTCAGCCCAAACACTTTAAGAATATCGTCAGAAACAAAACCTTAAAATTAGATTTGAGCGTGTCGATTCAATAACGTTGAAAGTGAGTTTGTGAAGACGGCCCAACTGATGTTCACAATTATTAATGATGGCGTTTATGGAAAAATATTCTATTTAATATATTATTTTCACTTTGAAGATGTATCTATGCACGTTCAGCAGAATGATAAAAGACAATAACAAAACTTTCTCAGATGTGATGCTTCAGTTTCATGGAAGCCAAAGCCTTCATATTAGGTTTGTTTAGTTCAGGTTTAACTTTACTGTGTATGAAACAGTTTTGAATCTAACCAGAAGTTCAAATGCTAGTTAAATGAAAGCAATTAGTTTAATAGTATAAATCGACAAAGAAAAGAGAGAATTGTACAGATAGGCGTAAGTCGAGAGTATTCAGTATGCCCAGTGACTATTGAAACCTCCAATATGAATCTGAACATACAAAGTCCAGTAGTGCACAGGTATGGCTTTAAGGTGAAGTGGGAAGAGTTGAGGTGGCCTAGCCCTTGGATTTTAAGTTCAGCAGGGTGACATCTGCAGGGCACGCTGGCTCCTGTCCTACCTACCAGAAGGTAAAAGGGTAAACAGTCCATGGCTTGGGTGATTGGGGTCCACAGTGATGCTATGAGTCCTCCTCAGGCATTCTTTGCACTGGAGGTCCTCAGTGGAAGATATTAAGGAACTGAAGATTTGCTGATGTCCTGTTGTATAGACTTCTGATGTGATAGCGTGACATTACCACACCATAGTGTCTTAGAGCTGGTCAGAATGCTCTTGATGGTGCAAGTGGTAGAAGTGCACTAGAATCTGACGAGACAGCTGAACTCTCCTCAAAGAGTAGAGACACTTCTGTGCCTTCTTGACTAAGGTGGAGATCTTCAGGAACCATAAAATATATGAAACTAAACCATCAGCACTATGCACACGATAATAGGCAAGGAAGTGGCACTCATCAACCACGGGGCCCACTTTCTCGTACATTCACACAGGGCCAACTGAGAGTTTCCAATTAAATGATAAAGTCAAGTATAGGGACGTAGGAGATAAACTGGAGTATCTGGAGGAAAACCCCAGACAGGCAAAAGGAGGGCAAGCAAACCTAACATGGACAACATAAAAATGACTTGACACTTTAAAAGAAATTCTGCTTCGACATCAACAACAACAAATTATTTCATGTATAGCCCAAAAAATCACAGGAGCTTTAACAGGCCATGTTTTTTGACAGCCCCAAAGTCTTGACTCTCGTAAGAAAACCAGAAACAGCTCCCACCTACAAAAAAAAAGAAAAAGAAATCTCCGGAAAGTCAGTTCTGAGAGAGAGAGACCCCCTTCCAGGTAGGTTGGGTGAAACAGGATAAATGCAAAACTCTCAAAACAGAACACAAGTCATCATCTTCAGAGATATGGATGGTCAGTCTATCACGAGAACACTGGGACTTTGTAGTTATTCCTTATGCAAAGAACCAGAGACACATGGGATGAATGACCAAGTAGTGTGGTAGACAGTAGGACTTTAGGGACCTTCACATCTCGACTTGATGTTATTTTGGACAGTCTGGATGGTTGGGTTGGTCAAGCTTGTTGGGCTGAATGGTTTGTTCTCATCACTATTGTTGTAATGTGTCAGAATGCTGGATCCATGAGGCACCAGTATTAACCAATGCAGCACTGTCCCTTCAGCCGCAAGGAAAATTGACTACATTTGCTGTAAACACCTACTTGGGGCTGTTTTGGATAAAACTATACTTTCTCTTTATGTACAAAACCAGTGAGTGTTACCATCACACCAATCAAGAACGCTGACGTCAGATGGCAACACCGGTTATTGTATGTGTGGATTCTGTATTGTTTTCCAGCACTTGTGTCCGTTTTCTTTCCACAGCCCCCACAGGTTTGCTGGTTGGTTTAACTTAAGATTACAGCGAGTACGGAAAAGGATCACAGCCTTCGAAATATTCACATTGTGTTGCTTTGCAGACTGAAATGAAGACACGCATGCAAAATACTTTTTCCAGCTGTATTTACTCAATGCAACTTACAAGAGCCAACTGAAAGATATACTCAGAAAAACAGAAATAAAAATACGCAATCACTGAGATGGCTACAGGATCACCCCGTGCCAGTATTTTGTGGACCCCCCGCTTTGATCATAGCCATGAGTCTGTTGGGATACGTCTCTCCCAACCATACATTACATATCTAGACTGTGTAAAACTTGGCATCCCGAAAAGTTGCCCCCCACATTTTGCTCCTCACACATTGCCCTAAGATATTTTTCCTGAAACCTACCTGGATCATTTAAACTTTTTTTTTAATTATTATTACCTGTATTTGATTGTTTTCTTTTTAAATTTTGATTTTATTTTAAATTAAAATTGAATTTTGCGCGTTTTTTTTTGTCAGCACCATTACTCAATTTAATGTGTCAAAACACACTATGGCCGTCACACGGTGCCCGTTTGCTGTTTTCATTGCCAGATTATTGGCGGTGCATCGTGGTGCTGAAACACAAGCAGCGCATCACAGACAGTGCAATATCAATATATAAATGAGGGGTACTATATAATAGGCAGATAGATAATGTGAAAGGTACTATATGATAGATAGATAGATAGATAGATAGATAGATAGATAGATAGATAGATAGATGTAAAAGGCAATATATCATACATAGATAGATAGATGTGAAAGGCAAAATATGATAGATAGATAGATAGATAGATAGATAGATAGATAGATAGATAGATGTGAAAGGCAAAATAGATAGATAGATAGATAGATAGATAGATAGATAGATAGATATAAATGAAAGGCAAAATATGATAGATAGATAGATAGATAGATAGATAGATAGATAGATAGATGTAAAAGGCACTACAGTATATTATAGATAGATGGACAGATAAATGTAAAAGGTAATATATTATAGACAGATAAAAGAAAAGTTGCCGCAAACATTATGCCCCAACACAATTTTCCCCCCACATTTAACTCCTCACACAGATATTTTTCCTATCACCTACCTGGATCATTTAAAAGTTTTTATCACCTGTATTTTATTGTTTTGTTTTTAAATTTTGATTTTATTTTAAATATCGTAATAGAGTTCCAAAGAACTAGAGTTTCTGGATTTCACGTGTTTTTTCGTCAGCACCATTGCTCAATTTAATGTGTCCGAACACACTACGGCCGTTACACGGTGTGCGCCTGACTATTGGCCGTGCATCACAGTGCTGAAGAACAAGCAGCGCGTTGCAGACAGTACAATATCAATAAATACGCTGTCACGCCAAGTGTCATATAATGTTATAAAAATTTACAATGTCAAAGAGATACATCAATAAGAGGCAATCCCGCACATTATGTGTTTTCAAAGAGAACTATAGTTTTTATTTAATATCAAATGTTAAATTGATTTGTTTTCACTACTGAGATATCAATGACTTTACCGTACAGCTGGTGTAATTGGCCTGGAGACTATATCAAAAATGGAACTGTAAATTTTATTGAAACTCTGATATTTTATTCAAAACATTGTATGACATAATAAGCATCTTAATGAGCACTACTTAAATATACTTTATATGCTTTTTGTTAACCTTAAAATTCCAGGTATATTTTCAAGTTTAATTGTATTTCACAAATTTGGCTAATTTTTTGGCAATTTTAGCATGTGCATTTATTAAACCAAAATAAATTAGAAGACATAAAAAGAGTTGCATTATTTAAATTTCTGTAACCTATTCATTATCTACAGGGGGCAAATTGTGGAAGGTGAAATGCGGTGGGACTGAAATGTGAGAGAAGACTTTTCCGTAAACCGTAAAACCTGGCCCCTCGTCTTTACAGAACTGTTCAAGCTCAGTCTGATTGGACGGTGACCGTTGGTGGTCTTCGATCTTCAAATCATGCCACACGTTTTTCAATAGGGTTTTGGGTCTGGGCTCTTATCAGGCCACACAGGGATATTCACCTTTTTTCTCCTTCAGCCACTGTGTGGTCAGCTTTTTCTGTGTGCTGTGGGTCATTGTCATATATGGGAAGGTGAACCTTCTTCCCGCTGACAACTTTCTGGTAGAGGACAGCAGGTTTTCTTCAAGAATTTGGCGGTGTTTTGCCCCATTCATTTTTTCTTTTATCTTGACAAGCTTCCTCAATCCCAGCCACAGGATGCTACCACCTCCATGCTTTACTGCAGGTCTGGTGTGTTCTTTGGATGGTAAACTGTTTTGGCTTTCCACCACATATGCTGTTTGGCGTTGAGGCCCAATAGTTCCATTTTGGTCTCATCTGACCATAACACATTTTTTCCACTTGGCCTCAGAAGTTTCAATTGTTTTTTGGCAAAACTCTTAATGTGACCTTTCTTGAGGAGTGGCAACCCTCCCATACAAGCCACTCTTGTGGAGCATTTGTGATATTGTTATCACACGCACACAATGGCTGCTCTTTGCCAGAAATTCCTAGAACTGCTTCACAGTTACTATAGACCTCTCGGTAGCTTCTCTGGCCAGTTTCCTCCTTGCTCTTCCATGCAGTTTGGAGGGACAGCCTGATCCGGGAATGGTCCTAACTAGGACTACGTTCCACTTCTTGATGATGGACTATACTGGGAGCTCCTTGATAAAACCTTTGAGATCTTTTTTGTATCCATCTCCAGACTTGTGCCTGTTCACAACTTTTTCCAGTGCCTGCCTTGCCACTCATAGTGAATTGTTTGTCTTCATTTGCACTTCCAAGCAGTGGAATTCTTCAGGAAGAATTAGAATGATTACAGCTGATCTCAGGTGGGATCCAATTAGCTTGGCATGCAATGGAGAAGCTGAATAGTTACACCTGATTGAGTTTACAAGGATTTTTAGGAGGGGGCGATCCTGTAACCAATTTAGTGATTCTCGTTTTTTATTCTTCTGAACGGCTGCTAATTATTATATATTTCACTTGGCTGCTATAAGTTGCATTGAGCTGGAGAAATACTTTTGTGCATGTCAGGCTGGAAAACGAGACTTATCATCCCTAACTGGAAAAGGAAGGGTGATCATATGGATTGTGGTAACCACACGAGGGTAACACTGCTCTCGGTGCCAGGAAAGGTCCTTGCTAGGGTTGTCCTCAATAGGATCCGTGATCACTTGCTCACCAACCAGCAACCGGAACAGTCTGGTTTTATGTCTAAGAGGTCTACCATCAACTCTATCCTGGCACTGAGGGTTGTCATCGAGAATATCAGCAGACTTTCTTTGCAGCCTTTGTCGATTTCCGTAAAGCTCAGTTGACCGAGCTGCCCTCTGGAACTTCACAGGATCCCCTCAAGGTTGCTGGATATCATGGCCGGCCTGTCCACTGGTACTGTGAGTGCTGTACAGAGTGGAGGCCGAGCATCTGCATTCTTCCCAGTTGATTCTAGGATTCATCAGGGGTCTGTTTTTGCTCCTACTCTGTTCAATGCTTGCATGTTGGGCAGGGTCGTGGAGTCCAGCGGCTGTGGGGCATCTGTGGGTGAAGAAAGATTCACTGATCTTGACTTTGCTGACGATGCTGTGATCTTCACGGAGTCAATGGAGGCTCTGATCAGGGGGCTCTTGAGAGACTGAGTGAGGAGTCTGAGGGTCTGGGCTTGTGAGGGTCCTGATAAAAAACAACATCCAGGCCTTTAATGATCTCTTGGGCACGGCCATCAGCAGTGTGTCTGTCGAGAGGTTTACTTACCTCAGCAGTGACATTCATGTCTCTGGTGACTCTTCCTATGAAGTGAGTAGACAGATTGGGAGAGCATGGGGGGTCATGAGGTCACTTTAAAGGGGTGTGTGCTGCCCCCGATATCTCTGTAAAAGGACGAAGGTCCAAGTCTTTAGAGTTCTGGTGCTCCCTGTTTTGTGAGACATGGATACTATGCAGTGACCTGAGATGAAGACTGGACTCCTACATGTGTGTCTCTTCAGAGTATCCTTGGGTACAGCTGGTTTGACTTTGTGTTGCTCATGGTGTCCCAAATGAGGCACATGACTGGCATTGTGAGAAAGCGTCAGTTACGGCACTAAGGCCATGTAGCGTGATTCCCCGAGGCTTGCAGGAATCTCATTGTTGAAGACCTGATTGGCTGGACCAGGCCAAGGGGACATCCATGTAACACCTGGCTGCAGCAGATAGAGGGTCATTTCTGGAGGGTGCGACTGGATGGTGTGTCTACATGGGGGTTTGCCAACCAGGATCCCGAGCTGTTTTGATGTATCAGTGCATGCTCCCCATCCTAACCTGACCTGTCAGGCTGCAAAGCAACAAAATGTGAATATTTGGGGTGGTGGGGGGGGGGGTTCTTTTTTATACACCTTGTGAAACCTGACCAGACGTGTGCATGAATGGGTCTTATTAAAGACAGGCATGCCATCCAGGGCATTCCCTGCTCTGTGCCCAGCTCTGCCCACCATGACCCTGAAACGGATTAAGTTGGTTAGGAGATGTTAAGCCATGTTATAAAATTCATTAAAGGGCATTGATAATAATAAATATATGTGGTAGATAATTCACGCTGTGTTGTCAAAGAAGGTAGTATTATAGGTAATGGCAGCATTTCATTTGAAGGCATCAGCCCATAAACGCCTTCTAATTTTTGATAAGTTTCCATTTTTCTTTCCCTTTTAAAGCTTGAGTGGAAACACATTGTTTTCTGACACACATTCATTTTGGTAGAGGAGCAACGTGAGGTTTGCCATTCACTTAAGCGATGTAGGATTATGCGTATTTTGGAAAACAGCTTCACTTTATCACTTACCTCTTATCACCATAATCTCTGTCTGCAGGAATGATGACTGAGCACTCACTAGTCTGAAAAATGTATTCAGAGCTGTTCCCAAATGCACACATGAATTCTACAATAGTCTCGGTCGTCTGGCTACCGCAGTGCCAATAGGTGTACCAGCTACCTCAGAGTCACACAGGGAGTCAGGGGTAGGGATTTGAACCCGTGCCTGTGTGATGAGCAGTCTAACCTCTCAGCCACTGTATAGTAATGCTGATTAGACCACTGGCTCTTAAACTGCAATTCTGGGGTCCCCATACTACTGCAGGGTTTTGTCACAACCAGTTTTACAATCAGTGAATTGTCTCAGTCCTAGTTGATGTCATATAATTAGCTGCTAATAATAATAATTCTTTACATTTACAGTATATAAGACTTTTCTCACTACTACTCAAAATGCTTTGCAAACTCCACACGGGATGTGAACCCATGATCTCTTACTGCAGCAATACCACTGCACCACCTTCCCTTCTATTTTGTGCATTTTCACTTTTACCATATAAAGCATTTTTTACATATTTGAATTTCTGGTAGACTCTCTTCCATCATTTTCCCCTTATGTTTGCCTTTTTTCAATGTCGTTTGTGCCCATAATTCTATACTAGTAATGACATAAGAATGAGGGAGCAGACACTGAAAGGCGGAACTACTTCAGCTACAGACCCACTATTGTGCTAATTAGAATACAATGGATAAGTAACCAGAAAACATGGAAAAGCAGAATGCAAATCATGATAATGAGAATCATCAAAAAAACATAAAAAAAAAAATACACTGTTCCCATATAACATGCATAAATGCTTAGTGCATTCTAATACAAATTGACTAAATTATATTTTATAATCTGCGGTGGGTTGGCACCCTGCCCAGGATTGGTTCCTGCCTTGTGCCCTGTGTTGGCTGGGATTGGCTCCAGCAGACCCCCCGTGACCCTGTTTTCAGATTCAGCGGGTTGGAAAATGGATGGATGGATATTTTATCATTTCTACATTGACCCCAAAACATCAAATTTAGGAAATATAAACTTGCTAATTTAGATAGGAGTCCAACTGAAAAGGGGTGCTTGTTGGGACAGTCGCACCGAGTTCTCAGGACTGAGTTTGAAAAGTGCTGGATTAGACCTTAAGTGGCCCACCCACGACCAGCCTGGGAATGAAGACAGGAGGACCCTGTAGGGCTCAGGCCAGCGCTTTAGTTACTGATGATTTGTCTCCAACTCTCTGAATGCTCAGCCCAGAGTCATCAGCAATGACTTCCATTGTTATACAAAGGGATTCATAACGAGTATTATCACAAAGTTCATGATAAATCAACATCTTCAAGAAGAATCAAACCTTCAAATTGAGAGGCTGCTGGAGGCTTACCACTGAGCTTATGAAGATTCTTTAATGAGATTCTTTTTAATGCAAGTACATGGTGTTCTTATCGAAAAGGTATCATTTACAGAAAAAGAAAACTTTAAATATACTTTTTACATTTTATTTATTTTGCATGTACATTATCATTGATGGGCAGCATGGTGGCACTGCTGCCTCGCAGTTAGGAGACCTGGGTTTGCTTCCCGGGCCATCCCTGTGTGGAGTTTGCATGTTCTCCCCATGTCTGCATGGGTTTCCTTCCACAGTCTAAAGACATGCAGGTTAGGTGGATTGGCGATTCTTAATTGGCGTTTGTGTGTGTCCTGCGGTGGGTTGGCACCCTGCCCGGGATTGGTTCCTGGTACCCTGTGTTGGCTGGGATTGGCTCCAGCAGACCCCCGTGACCCTGTGTTTGGATTCAGTGGGTTGGAAAATGGATGGATGGATTATCATTGCTTTATTTTAAACATGAAGAAAATGTTCCTTATTTTAAACATTTTCTATATGCAATTAAATTAAAATTTTAATAATACCTGAAAGATTAAGAGAAACAAATTGTAGAACATATTAGCACTTTTTGACAATTGCAACAACAACAACAACAACAATAATAATAATAATAATAATAATAATAATAATAATAATAATAATAATAATAATTTGATGGTGATGATGATGATGATGAAGATTAGCTTTAAACATGAGGTTACCTTTAAAGATATAGCATCCTTTCTTCAAATTTAGTCTTGTTTGTCATCTTTATGAAGTTTACTTGCTCTACTCGTGTCTTGGGGAGAGTATTTCCAGGTACTCCAATCTTCCTTTCACATCATATAGGTATATGATACAGGTTATAGTAATTGGCAATTTTTAATTGGCTATGTGTAGAGAGTGAGTGTGGCATTATGCGAATGAGCATTGCATTGAGCTGGCACCCTGTCCAGGGCTGAACTTGTCTCATGCCCAGTATTGCTCAGATAGGCTCCTGTCACCCACAAACCTGAACAGGATTAAGTTTCATGATAAGCATAAAATATAATATAATATAATATAATATAATATAATATAATATAATATAATATAATATAATATAATATAATATAATATAATATAACCAGTAATGGCGCACTGCAGAATCCACTTGACTTGAACATTCCCAGTTTTCCTCCTCTTTCTCTGTACGTTTATCATTTGTTTGCTCAGAGGTTGATGCGCTTGCTGCTTCCTGAGCAGCTCTTCTTTTCTTCACCCTAACGGCCCTGCTTCTTTTCTTCCATCGGCATCTTTTTGCATTAAAACTGATTAAGTTAGTGTTTATGTTGCAATTACTTAGTATGTTTTCTTTAAATTTTTACTTAAGCTGGCACTTAAATGTTCAATCTGCCTCAAGAATGATTTAAGATATAAAGAGATAGGGGAAGTGATGGCAAAGGTGGTAAGGATGAGAATGGCACCTGTACATATGTGCAGCACAGCCACCATGCTGGCTGCTGCTGAGTGTTGATTCTACAATAAAATAAAATAAAAATATAAAGAGGAATAATCTAGGAGGTTAATCATCACCCCGAAAGCAGATAGTAGACGTCACGTAGTATATGTGTACCAAATTTCCGGTCAATAGTTCAAACGGTTTGCGAGCTCCAGGTGATTTAAAATCCTGGACAGACAAACGAACAGCCACAGTAGTGTATAATATAATATAATATAATATAATATAATATAATATAATATAATATAATATCTGTGGTGGGTTGGCACCCTGCCCAGGATTGGTTCCTGCCTTGTGCCCTGTGTTGGCTGGGATTGGCTCCAGCAGACCCCAGTGACCCTGTAGTTAGGATTCAGCGGGTTGGAAAATGGATGTATGGATAATATAATATAATATAATATAATATAATATAATATAATATAATATAATATAATATATGGTCTATGGAACACTGCAATAGACTGATGCCCAGTGCAGAATTGTTTTCTGTCTTGTGCTCAATGCTTCCAGGAAAGATTTGAGCCCAACAAGACCTTTTAGTGGGTTAAGTGGCTAGCAATATAATATAATAATATCTGCGGTGGGCTGGCACCCTGCCTGGGGTTTGTTTCCTGTCTTGCACCCTGTGTTGGCTCCAGCAGACCTCCGTGGCCCTGTAGTTAGGATATTGCGAGTTGGATAATATAATATAATATAATATAATATAATATAATATAATATAATATACTATAATATAATATAATATAATATAATATTGCTTGGAGCAGTGGTAGGTTATACTGTCTCATACATCCAACATACTTGCTTTAAATATTTGGCCCAGTTGGTGTTTGTGTGGAGTTTGCATGTTCTCTTCTTGTCTTGGGAGTTGTTTTTGATTTTCTGGATCCTCCATTTTTCCCACAGATATGTACATGTTGGGTTATTTGCTGATTCAGAATTGTCCATGTTTGAGAGTGAGTGCAGGGTTTTGTGAGTGGACTTTGCAATAATTTGGCACCATGGCCAAGGTTAGACCTGTCTCATATCTACTGTTGCTGGGAAAGGCTCTTCCACTCATGACCTTGAACTGGATTAAGCAGGTTTCTATTGAGACTACATAATATAATATAATATAATATAATATAATATAATATAATATAATATAATATAATATAATATAATATAATATAATACCTACAATGTTGTTTCCTGCCATAAGCTCATCGCTGCCTGCATAGGCCTGACCTCCCATAACCCTGAACCGGACTAAGAGGGTTGGAGATTGAGATGATACGAGTTTTTACGTTTACAGAACAAGCACTGAGCAGTGGTAAACACTGCGAATCCAGCATTCCTTAAAAGAATCCCATGCCCAGATGCTGTCCATGTGGAATTTGCATGTGTGTGGTTTCTTCTGTGTTCTCCTTTTCCTCCCACATCCCCAAAGGCGTGCAGGTCATCTTGATGGACTGTCAGTTGGCCTCATGTCGATGTGAATGGACTCTGTGTTGTACTGGCACCTGATCCACAAGTTGTTTCACTGCCGTATGCCAAGTGATGCTGAGATAAAGCTTTGGCTCCTGGCGATTCTGACTTGGATCAGGCATGTTTGAGAATTAAATGTTATTTTATAATTTAGCGGGTCCTGGGTCCTCTCAGTCTTGTAATAGAAGACTTGGGTTCAGCATGGCAATTGAGGGGCAGACTGCTTCAAGTCCTCCCCAGTTTGACCCCTGGTGTCTACTGGTTCTCTAGAGGGGTCTCTGCTAATTGGCATGTTACAGCCTTATTTGTAATGCCTTTTCTTCGTGTCTCCTCTGTCATCTTCCCCTCTTGTTACTTTAGTATTATTGAGGTCACAAAATCAGCAAAGCTCCTTCTGTTGCACTAACCAAACCGACATATTCGAAATGCCAGCAAAGAAGACATTTGTTGGATATCTCAATGAGCCATGATGATCACATGGTTGATGGGAAACATAAAAGGGAAATCCAGCAACTAAATTGCTTTTTGAACTTGGAGATGTTAAGATATTTCATCACTGAAATTCTTCCTTCCGAAGGCCTTTATTATTTCCTGTTGTTTAAATGGGATTGGCAGGCAAGAATTCAGTGGCTCTCAGGCAGTCTCATTGTTGCTGTAGAATTCCCCGGATCATTCCACAGAGGTAATAATTTTGATTTATTCCATTAACTTTTTTTAGACCCTCTTAGGCCAGTTTGGTCTTGTAGGGGTCCAAAGCCTGGCATATTGAAGGAAACATCCTTGGATGGGATCTCATTTTATCTCAGAGCCCACTCGTGCATGCGCTCATTTGGGACCAGTTTAGAATCTTCTGTTCATAAAACCTGCACAGTTATGGGATGTGGCAAGAAAAGAGGGACATTATGGTAGGCCGCAACTGGGTGCGGATTTCAAACACAAGGTAATATCTACAGAGCCATTATGCCTCCTGTTTTTGTTCTTTTATTACTATTCTTTATTTGAAATTTGAAATTCATAGCAAAACAATCCATAACAAAATTTTAAAAAATGAACATTGAAACAGTGGAGAAATAACCACCTCTGGATCACCTTTTCATTCATTTAGAACTTGTAAGCTAAAGATGAACAATCCAGCCTGGAATATTCAGGTGCATTTGGGGTTTGGTGCTTTGGGGATGAAGTGTCATTTCAAGCTGCACTCAACAATCAGAATCTTAAACTCCAAATGATTTTTTCTTGGAAATTTCATTTTTTGGTGTGTCCGAGATTTCTATTTACAACTATTAAAGGTCAAAAGGGAAAGCCCTGAACACTGAACCAATTTTGATAACATAATAAAACGACAAGGTCCCTGCCCACTGGTGCCCAGCCTCACAAATACAAATCCAAGCCATGTACATTCATTAACTATATTTACATTTACTTGCATAGCAGACATTTTTATCCAAAGCGACTTACAAAAGAGGTCAACATAATTGAGTAACTGCCAGTCTGGGAAATTGTTTAGGAATAAGTATGACAGGAAAAGGTTATACATTTTTTTCATTCCAAATGAGGAGCTCAGAACAAAGTGAAAGCAAGTTACACTTCCTTGGTACAAAAACTGAGAAAGTTTTTATTAATTGGACAGAAATTTACCAAACAAGAGAGTCTTCAAACACATGTGAGGAAACCAGCTGGTGTCCCTGCCAGGATGGCACATTGCTCCCTTACCTAGTAAAGAAGAACAACTGGGAAGCAAAACATTCCCCTGCCATGCCAGGTACCTGGATGCGGGCACAAGAAGATACTGCATGAGAAACCCCAGAAGAACACACCTACTGGGCTGGTGGGACGGGGACGCCGGGACAGTGGGTGACTGCGTACACCGGGTGGCAGCATTCTGTCTGGAGAGCCCCAGTATGGGCACCATGGGAGTTGTGGTCCTATTGGTCTGCCCTGCCAGTTTCTTCAGGGGCCGCCAGGGGGAGCTGTAGATTATTAACACTGCAAGTACCACTGAGGTTCTACCTGACCCAGAAGTGCTTCTCATGTGTAATGCATTGAGCAGCAGAAGTACTCGGAGGCCTGGATTTAAAAGTGCGTCTCCACTTGACTCTGGGAGAGTTAGAATCAGAGTTGGATGTGGGCGAGGGAATAGAACAGAGACTGTTGGAAGAAGGTATTTTTACCATTAAACCTCCCTGAGTGAACTTAGACTGTTGTGTGTGTAGTTGTGTCTGGGGATGCCATTCATCAGCAGAATTGAGTGGGTGAGAAGGGCCAAAGGATCTCACAAGTGACTGCAAATATATATATATATATATATATATATATATATATATATATATATATATATATATATATATATATAAACTGTAAACAAACTGTATAAGGCATAAACACATTTCACACATCACTGGATAGAAGAAAGTTCAAAATTTGGTCCTATGGTCCTTGAAGTTGCAGCATGTAGCGTGACAAACATCAAAACGGTAGACCATTTCTTGTCACACACGAGTCAACTGGTCCCCAGTTACTGAATTCACAGCTATTAAATGTCGCAGATCTTGAAGATTAGTGGGCATAGGTGGAACCTTCCAATCCATCATCCTGGAATAGTGTCATTCAGGTAACATCGGACCTTCATGCAACATGGTGCCCTGCCTCATTTCCACTTGGAGGTCTGGCATTACCTGAACGACACCATTCCAGGAGGATGGATTGAAGAGGTGGACAACAAGATCGTGCTCATCATCTATGATCTCCCAGGTCTCCAGACCATACCCACTGCCATTGTTATCTATGGGGGTACATTAAAGAAAGAGGGTTTGTTCCACCTATGCTCAAACTTTGAACTTTCCTCTATCCAGTGATGTGCGGAATGTGTTTCTTTCTTATACAGTTTGTTTGAAATACAGTTTGGAAATCTGCTCTTTCATTTTGAATAGCCCTGTATGTATATATACCAGGAACTGTGCACTGCCCGATAATATTCAGTGAATACACTTGACTTGAACATTCCCAGTTTTCCTCCTCTTTCTCTGTACGTTTAGCATTCGTTTGCTCAGAGGTTGATGCGCTTGCTGCTTCCTGAGCAGCTCTTCTTTTCTTAACCCTAACGGCCTGCTTCTTCTCTTCTTCCATCGTGTGACAGATAGGGGGCGCTATTATCCTCTTGAACCCTCAGAACAGTCGCCAGACACCAAATAAAAGTCCAAATTATTAATTTATTTGAACTAAACAGTGCACAAAGCACCCTCCTCTCCACAATACTCATAAATCTATATATATAATTCACTAAGGCAAGACAACCATGGAAAGCACGCCGGAAGGGGCGTGGATTCACTAAGCCGCCGACAAGTGAGACACCTATGGCGCGCAGGAAGGAGCCACGCCCACCAACTCCAAGACCATTGGATACGACGACAACTCACAGAGCCACGCCCACCAACTCGACGCGACGGCACAGAAAAACCGGCGTCATTTATATTCATCTGTCGTAGAGGTCACATGTAGCTCCGACCTACGTTGACTGTTCATAGAGGCATGTTTCTCGCAGTGGTGAATCGCCATATGCAGCGTGTAAAACGGTTTGCGAGGGGTATCCCATGGGATCCTTAAAACATTCCTTTACAACTGAGGTTAAAACACAATGAAGTGAGCAGTCTTTAAAAAACGAGTTTTCAGTTACGACGCACGACCGCGTGCACCATAGCAAACTGTTTTACACGCTACATACAGCAATTCGCATCCGCGACAAACATGCGTCTTCTTAGATGCTCCTGCACTTTGTACACACCCCCCTCCCACCTCGCTACTACCGCGGTCGGGTGTCTTGGTGGATTATATTATATAACCGCTCAGAGCAATGAAAATTCTACGTGAGTCACAGGTGCATCTGGACTGTACAAAGAAGACAACGACTCGAGTGACGGGTTGAAGGTGGGCACATGACCAGGCAGTGCATACTGGACGAGAAATCAGCAGACTAGCATGATGGAGGGAGCGAGTGGATGTCCTTCTCCTCTCCTCCCATTTCACCCTCTGCACCTGAGCGCCGCATGGACGATTGTGTGTTGGTTCGTTCCGTGCATTGTTACAATGTTGCTTTTATTACATTACCGATTTTTCAAATGTTAATTTTCTCCCTGTGCTTAAAAATTATTAAAAAACCGGCCTGATTATGCGCGTATGGTACGCTGCGGGTTGGCTAGTACACAATAATTCTCAATAAACCAATTCAGCACTCCCAGACGCGTTGCCACCCTTCCACCCAGCTCAGCTCAACCCTGGGATTTCCCACAATCCTTTAAATAGTCTGACCCGGAAGTGCTCCTGAGGAACCCCTGTCCATGTGACTTCTTAGCACTTCCGGGTCAGATCAAAAACTCCTCCTCTTCAACCCGGAAGCACGTCATTCCCTTTGTCCATGTGATTGGGATGCACTTCCGGGTTGTAGGGAAAACACTCGCTGCTCCTCCCTGCAGCGCCTTCTAGCAGCCCCCGTGGTATCCAGCAAGGCTGAAAAAGAAAACTCCAACATCCATAATTCCCTGCTGGCATTCGGGGCACCTCCATGCTGCAGGGGGGGGTCTCCACCTGGCAGCCTGGGGGTATTGGCTGGGATGACCATAGACCACAGTCGGCACCCTTTCGCATTAAACATTATTAAGTCAGTATTTTTGTTGCAATTACTTATGCCGTTTTCTTTAATTTTTCACTTAAGCTGGCACTTAAGTCTTCAATCTGCCTCAAGAATGATTTAAGATATGAAGAGGTAGGGGAAGTGACGGCGAAGGTGGTAGGGAATGAGAAGGGCTCCTGTACGCATGCGCCTCATTGCTTCCCTGTTTGCAGCTGCCGAGAGTTGATTCTACAATAAAATAAAATAAAAATAGGAATAAACTTGGGGGTCAATCATCACCCCGAAAGCAGACAGTAGGCGTCACGTAGTATATGTGTACCAAATTTCAGATCAATAGGTCAAATGGTTTGCGAGCTACAGGTGATTGAAAAGCCTGGACAGACAAACAAACAGCCACGGTTGTATATTATATAAGAAGATATACAGTAGGTGCTGACCCAATTAGTGAATAGGATTTGTGTAGTCTGTCGAGAAAGGAAATGGCACAAAAGTCAGCCCTACTGAAGAAGAAATAAATAGCTCATAGTTCATAGAAGTTAAGGCTGACTTATACTTCTGCGTCAAGCCCATGGTGTACCCTGATGCATATCCCCTCACAAATGTGACTAAACGTATTGTCAACTTGGACCCTACAACACTGAATGGCCGATTTGGCAGCATGTATTTCCTAAAATGCGTTTCTGCTCATCCTCCACTATTGTCAAGTAAACATGGTGTAGATCAAGGAAAGACTTGCTGAAGAAGTTAGAAAATATGCACATTTATATGATACCTTATCACATCATCACAAAGTCAATCAGATGGCGGCCAATTCTTGGCATGAAATTTCAACTAACTTCGGCTGATCCTAGGATTAGCAAAGAAAATCCCCCTTCCCTGTGCCTCTTTAAGTTCACCAGTCTAACATACCATCATCTACTGGGATGCAACTTTTTCTGTCTTTGCAGTTCAAGGCTGTTCATAGTTCTCCAGTAAGATTCGTTTGTTTTAGATCGCCATGATTTCTTGCCCTGTAGGATGTAAACAGGAAATGGATCATTCGCTTTTCTTGTGTGCTATGAACATCATCACACTAGAGTCCAGGCACGTGTGTGCGGCGTGGCACAATACAAAAGTATAAACTGTTTTTTCGATTATGTTGACGACAGTGTAAGCTTGGTGTAAAAGTGCCAAATCAGCCTTTATGTGGTAAGGGGAGACGACAAACAGACACCTAACATCAGGCTTACAGTGGGTACGGAAAGTACTCAGACCCCCTTCATTTTTTCACTCTTTGTTATATTGCAGCCATTTGCTAAAATCATTTAAATTATTTTTTTTCCTCATTAATGTACACACAGCACCCCATATTGACTGACAAAAAAAAAGAATTTTTGAAATTGTTGCCGATTTATTAAAAAAGAAAAACTGAAATATCACATGGTCCGAAGTATTCAGACCCTTTGTTCAGTATTTAGTAGAAGCCCCCTTTTGAGCTCATACAGCCAGGAGTCGTCTTGGGAAAGATGCAACAAGTTTTTCACACCTGGATTTGGGGATCCTCTGCCATTCCTCCTTGCGGATCCTCTCCAGTTCTGTCAGGTTGGATGGTAAACGTTGGTGGGCAGCCATTTTTAGGTCTCTCCAGAGATGCTCAATTGTGTTTAAGTCAGGGCTCTGGCTGGGCCATTCAAGAACAGTCACAGAGTTGTTGTGAAGCCACTGCTTCGTTATTTTAGCTGTGTGCTTAGGGTCATTGTCTTGTTGGAAGGTAAACCTTCGGCCCAGTCTGAGGACCTTAGCACTCTGGAGAAGGTTTTTGTCCAGGATATCCCTGTACTTGGCCGCATTCATCTTTACCTTGATTGCAACCAGTCGTCCTGTCCCTGCAGCTGAAAAACACCCCGACAGCATGATGCTGCCACCACCATGCTTCACTGTGGGGACTGTATTGGACAAGTGATGAGCAGTGATGTTTGTCTCCACACACTGAGGAGAGGCAAGACACATGACAGCCCACATGGAGTTTGCTAAAAGACACCTGAAGGACTCTGAGATGGTGAGAAATAAGATTCTCTGGTCTGATGAGACCAAGATAGAACTTTTTGGCCTTAATTCTAAGTGGTATGTGTGGAGACAACCAGGCACTGCTCATCACTTGTCCAATACAGTCCCATTCCATTCATTTGTCAACATAGCAGCAGGGTGACCCATAGGTCCTTGCTGATGAAAGCTCCAGTATGAGTCAAATTTAAAAAAAGGTGGACCATTAGTGAGAGAAGGGGGAATCTGAAGGATTCCAGTGAGAGACTAGAGCAACTTTAAAAGCAATTGTCAGTAAAGCTGGATGACAGAGAGACGATACAGAAAGGACACAATAGAAACCAGAAAACTTTCATCCTTCTAATAGAAGCTCCTTTCCAATTCTGTTTCTCCGTTTCTTCTTTCTGGATACACAATTGGGATTTTTTTAGAACAATTAGAATGAGAACAAACCGTTCTGACAAAAAGTTAGTCAATCTTCCTCACCTAATTTCTCCAGCACTACATTACGGAGTTTTGAAGGTCCCTAAAGCGGCGGTTCTCAACCTAACAAAAAAGGGGGTGTGAAGATGTGAAAAAAAGAAAATAAGAATCAAAAATGTGAAAAATACATCTATTGAAACCAAAACAAATGAACTTAAACTACATTCTGATACTAGAAAAATAAGTATAGAGTTAGATAAACGTTGATAAAAGTTAAGTAGGTATAATAAAACTTGTAGCGGTGTATCGGCAGTGAAAAATAGAGGAATAAATTTTATTAGGGTTTCATAAAAACGTTAGGGGGGGTGCGATTAAAACTGTTATGAAAACTCGGGTCGCAAATTCTTAAAGGTTGAGAAACGCTGCCCTAAAGTCCTACACTTTGTCACTTATCCCATGTGTCCATGGTTCACCGTACGAAGAAGAGCTTTCTATGATTTGTGCAAAACCTGCCCACAACAAGCATTGGTTTCACGCTTCAATGTGAGCAGGCTCAGAGCACGGCAACAAGTTCAGAAGAATGGAATAATAAACTTTACTAATTACAAAATGAGAAAAACAAACTAATTAACATAACTGGAACCTAACAATATCTGTCCCAATAGTGATGAATAAAGTGATTTGTACGAAATTGAGTTCGCTATGAAACTTCATTTTGCTTCTCAAGTGAAACTCGTGCCATTACAGCATGGGTGTCAAACTCTGGTTCTGGTAGGCCGCAGTGGCTGCAGGCTTTCATTCTAACCATCGTCTTACTTTGTGACCAGTTTTGGTTTGTAATTAACTTGTTTTGCCTTAATTTAATTCACTTGACTCTTCTTTTTCCTTAATTAGCAGCCAAATAATAATGAGACCCAAAACAAGCCACCACGCACCAAGCACCCATCACACAATATCTGAAAATAAAGAAAGGTGAAGGTCTCAATAAGGTTGATCTCTCAGGTCACTAAAACATTTTGATGGGATTCTAAGAAAAAAACAGAAAATCAACAGTTTTGAAAATGTCTGCTGTGGCAGAATGAGAGCAGCAACGACCACTGGAATTAAATAACGGGTTTAATTAACAGCAAGAATCGGCTACTCATTAAGAAAGCGATTGGAGTGAAATTGGTTGGATTTTGAAGCCTCAATTTAGGTGGTCAACTGTTGCCTTCTGTAGTGGGCTGGCATCCTGCCCAGGGTTTGTTCTTGCCTTGCGCCCAGTGTTGGAGCAGACCCCCGTGACCCTGCAATTAGGATGTAGTGGGTTGGACGATGACTGACTGACTGTTGGCTTGTGTCATGTCTCATTTCTGTTTGGCTGCTCATTTAATGAAGAAAAGAATCAATTCACTGAACACTGAATCCTTATAATAAAGGGGTCTTTAAAATGAAGGGCACATAATTTAATTAGCAGTGAAAACTGGTCACTGATTAGGGAAAGGGTTAGAATGAAACCTCCAGGCCTGGAGTTCGACACCCCTACATATTATAATTTATTCTGTGCTGAAAGTCAGTCAGTCATTTTCCAACCCGCTATATCTTAACACATCACGTACTTGTGTTAATTCCACATGCATCTGTCATTGAGGGTCAGAATAAATATTTCTAATTAAAAAAATTGTCACCAGATTTATTTCTTGCCACTTATAGACATTTTTTGAGCCACCAGATGTGTTCTGGTAATGCACTCCCCACTTTGTAAATTATGATGACCACCATGATGATCACAATCCTAAAGATGTATCAGAGACAGAAAAGAAACTTGAGTCTTCGCGGCTCTTGGAGATTGCATATCCTCAACCTCTTCTATAGAAATCAAGAAACAGGAAAGAGTTTAGATGATGGCTGCTAAATGATGGCTGGGGAAGCAGCTTCCGTGTTTTTATCTAAAAAATATGCAGCATTTCACATTTATTTTTGTTTTTACGATTTGAAGATTTCTTACGATCATTCAGAATAGTGCCATTGCTCTCACGTTGGACCGCACTTCTTGACAGAATCAAAGTGCCTGGGGGTCTTGTCTTTGTCACTGTCACAACACTGCACCTCTTCTTTATATCTCTAGGGCATTATGGGAATGGGTTCTCGCTTCTCTATGCTGGCTTTCAGCTTTTAACATTTCACATTTGCAAAATTAAAAAACAGTACTGCACTTCTCTGTGGTGATGTGATCAAGAGAGAAATAAGTAGTATCGATTTGACAAGTGCTGCGGAAAAGAACACAGGTGAATATGGAAGTGAGAGCAGGGCTTCATAGGGAGAAATATTCCTTGTTTTCCTCTATAAAAAAACGTATTTAGTTTCACATTTTAGTGTCAATTTTGAGAAACTGTATTCAAATCGAAACTTAATTAAGGACAACTCCATTGAATTGTGCTCTACATTATGGGATGTTATATAACCTATGATCTTGTCAGCCGTCTTGATGACCTCTGCAAACTGTCTGGATATAGAAAATGAAGAGTCAACTATGACAAAAACAACTATGGTTGATTTTATGAGGTGTACTTTCAATTTTCAAACTCCCATTGTGTATTCAGATGTACATTTTTTACTTCTTACGTGTAATAAATTTATTTCCATTAAGTTTAATCTGCTACAAATCTTCCAAAGTCTGATTTCTGTTCTGGTCAATCTGAAATGATCTGGCAAATTCTACATTATCTTAGATTCCACCTCCTTTTATATTCTCATTAAACTTAACTATCTTGTTGTTTATATTGTTGTCCAGATTATTTAGCTGCATTATAAAATGCAGTTGCAGCACTAAACACAGATGGACATCACATTTAACATTACCTTCTTCTTCTTCTTCTTTTGGCTGCTCCCTTTAGGGGTTGCCACAGAGGATAATCTTCTTCCATATCTTCCTGTCCTCATCATCTTGTTCTGTCACCACCATCACCTGCAAGTCCTCTCTCTCCACATCCATAAACCTTCTCTTAGGCCTTCCTCTTCTCCTCTTCTCTGTTAGCTCAACATCCTTATCCCAGTTAACCCAGCATTTCTTCTCTGCACACGTCCAAACCAATGCAATCTCGCCTCTCTGACTTTGTCTCCCAACCGTCCAACTTGAGCTGACCCTCTAATGTCCTCATGTCTAATCCTGTCCATCCTTGTCACACCAATGCAAATCTTAACATCTTTAACTCTGCTACCTCCAGCTCTTTCTCCTGCTTTCTGGTCAGTGTCACCGTCTCCAGCCCATATAACATAGCTGGTCTCACTACCGTTCTGTAGACCTTCCCTTTCACTCTTGCTGATATCCGCCTGTCAGAAATCACTCCTGTCACTCTTCTCCACCCACTCCACCCTGCCTGCTCTCTCTTCTTCACTTCTCTTCCACAATCCCCATTACTCTGTACTGTTGATCCCAAGTACTTAAACTCATCCACTTTCACCAACTCTACTCCTTCACCCTCACCATTCCACTGACCTCCCTCTCATTCACACACATGTATTCTGTCTTGATGATCCTACTGACCTTCATTCCTCTCCTCTCTAAAGCAGATCTCCACCTCTCCAGGGTCTCCTCAAACTGCTCCCTACTATCTCTACAGATCACAATGTCATCAGCAAACATCACAGTCAACGGGGACTCCTATCTAATCTCCTCTGTCAACCTGTCCATCATCATTGCAAATAAAGGACTCAGAGCCGATCTCTGGTGTAATCCCACTTCCATTACTCCTACCAGAGACCTCACCACAGTCACACTTCCCTCGTACATATCCTGTGCCACTCTTACATACTTCTCTGCCACTCCTCACACTTCCTCATACAATACCACATCTCCTCTCAGTCGCCCTGTCATTTGCATTCTTCATGTCCACAACGATGCAATGCAACTCCTTCTGGCCTTCTCTCTACTTCTCCATCAACACCCTAAGAGCAAACATCACATCTGTGGTGCTCTTTCTTGGCATTAAAACCATCTTGCTACTCACTAACCATAACCTCCCTTCTTAATTGAGCTTCCACTACTCTTTCCCATACCTTCATGCTTTGGCTCATCAGTTTTATTCCCCTGTAGTTACTACAGTCCTGCACATCTCTCTTATTCTTAAATATCGGCCCACCAGTCCACTTCTTCTCCACTCTTCAGGCATCCTCTCACTTTCCAAGATTCCATTAAACAATCCGGTTAAAACCATCTTTTAACATTATCCAATTCTGAAAAAATTTCTTTCACAATAACTCGTTTGATCCCACTGTTTAAGCCAAAGTTCCACATGTCTACTCACTGCTCTTTGAATTCCGTCTTCCTTTAGATTGACCAGAAGCCTGTCATGTGTAACTTTATCAAAAGCTTTTTGAAAATCTCGGTCAATTATATTATATGCACCTCCATGGTCATATCCTTTAATTGCTTCTTCTTAGAATTCCACCATATTACTAAAACATAATAAGGAGCACACACTCCAGAATGCCTCCACCTCTGCCATGCTATGGACACCAAGGGGTGGACTTTTTGGTGACTCACAGGGGCACTTGCTCCGGGCACCAATGGAGACCACCCACAGGTCCTCGAGGTCTAATAATACTTAATGTGTGCTGTCGACACCATTTATGATCTTTTTCCAAAATATCCCCCCACCCTCGCCAGTTTACAGTATGGACAACAAGGGGCGCCGTTTTGGTAACTCAAGAAGCACATGCTCCGAACACCTAGAGCTCCATATGGCCTTCAACCAGCACTGCTCCCAACACATGCCGACTGCTCAGTGATACACGTGTTCTTGCCATATGTTGCTCAATTGTTTTCTGAACAGTTAATTCCATTATTTACCCATAATACATGTTTGTTTTCTATTTTAGCTTTGTAAGCTTCCTTTCCTTCAATTTCTGCTGGTGAAGTTCTTGCCTACTGATGTGACTGTTGTGACTTCCACGCCACTGTTTGTGCTTGTGAAAAGGCCAGGACACAAGCTTGTCCATTTTCACGTTGGGTGAATTCTCCTACCATGAAAGTTATGATGAATTTATGTAAAAAACATTCTTCTGAATCTCTTTGTAAATTTAACCCTTTAATTGATTTAGTAAAGTCAGTGTATGTGTCTGACAGGCAAAATGTTGCACAGATTTCTCATCTGTGCATGACAAGGCTGCAGTTATGCTTAGTTCTGAAATTCTTCCTCTTGTCGAACTTCTGCGCTTTATTAGGCGGCGTGCCCCTGGGAAGGCATTTTCTGAAAATGATTCAGGTATGCAAAGTTGCTCCCCGCAGTGTATTTAGTTTATCAAATTTTGGTTTGTGGGCAAAATTAATCCCCCTAAGGAATTTATTTAGTGGTCACACCAGCATTTTGTTCCACCATGTGCGGTGCTGGGTACCCCTGCTACTTATAGATACAGGCCGCATGTTTAGCATGGAATGGGCAATTTCTAGGTTCTCAATTTTCTCTTTCTCTTTAGAATCCACCACATGCTGCACCTGCCATGCCTACCACAGATGAGGTGGCATTGCAGGTTTAGTCTCCTGTCAGTCAAGTGGTGGTGTTAGTGAAGGGAAAGCTTCAAATGTGAATGGCACCTGCACCATAGCTTTGAGGTACAAGAACTTTCTACTCTTTGCACATCATGATGGCACTTGTCCATTGGTTTTCAAGTGGCAACACACATGTCAGTCATTTTTAGAGAGAGCGTGTCCATGTTCGATGATTGAATGTTATTCTCAAGATCTTTGGGTCATCCATTTCACTCAAAACCTTTACAAGGATAACCTTAATCGTTTACGCCCGTCCTTCTTAACACTGGTGATTCTAAATGGGTACTGTGTGACTGTGGGGGTTTGTGATTTGGGCCTGAGATTGACAAACATCCTGTCCAGAGTTAGTCCAGGGCTAATTTAGAGCTGCTAGTTAAACTGGCAGACACGGGGAGAACATGAAATTTCCATACAGACAGTGACTGGGCATGGATTTCAAACCCACCCATAGGAATGAAAAATCCAAAAAAGAGATCACCTTTTTTTGGTTTTCCTAGACAACAATGATAAATAATTTCTTTTGTCTCATGCTTCTCACCCTGGTATTCTCACAAAAAATGTCTCCTTTTAAATTTCAGCAAAGTTGGGCACAGGTTTTAGAAATACCGTCTTGACATTCATTTTGTAATCTGAAAAAATTAGCATCGTGTGCTCAGTAATATGTGGTGAAATGTGTGGACAGTTGTTTTGTGGTAATAAAACACTTTGCTATGATTACAAAGTTGTAGTCCTTGATTCTGAATAATGCTATTAATTGCTTAAAGTTATACTACTGTGCCCCAAATAGATCCCACTCAGAGTCTTGGAGAAGAGGCAGGCAATGTGGCATAGAACTTCAAATCCTGAGGTTGGGGGTTCAAATCCCACTACTGACACCACTGTGTGACCATAAGTAAGTCACTTTATCTACGCCTGCTCCATCATATCTCAAATGTTGCATTGATCCAGTTAATGAATGAAAAATGAAAACCATAAAGAGATCTCACAAAATATAACAAGCATTCCAAACCAAATGTTTTTGTTTTATTCACCTCGGTTGTGTCGGTCGTGGGGTCCAGCGGCTGTGGGGCATCTGCTGGTGAAGAGAGATTCACGGATCTTGACTTTGCTGACGATGCTGTGATCTTCATGGAGTCAATGGATGCTCTGATCGGGGCTCTCGAGAGACTGAGTGAGGAGTCGGAGTGTCTGGGCTTGCGAGGGTCCTGATAAAAACCAACATCTAGGCCTTTAATGACCTCTTGGGCACGGCCATCAGCAGTGTGTCTGTCTGCGGAGAGAGTGTCGACCTCGTCGAGAGGTTTACTTATCTTGGCAGTGACATTCAGGTCTCTGGTGACTCTTCTTGTGGGGTCAGTAGACGGATTATGAGGTCGCTGGAAAGGTGTGTGTGGCACTCCTGATATCTCCGTAAAAGGACAAAGGTCCAAGTCTTCAGAGTCCTGGTGCTTCCTGTCTTGCTATATGGTTGTGAGACATGGACGCTATCCAGTGACCTGAGATGAAGACTGGACTCATTTGGTACTGTGTCTCTCCGGAAAATCCTTGGGTACCGCTGGTTTGACTTTCTGTTGATCATGGAGTCCTGAATGAGGCACATGACCTGCATTGTGAGGGAGCGTCAGTTACGGCACTATGGCCATGTGGCATGATTCTCCGAGGGTGATCCGGCTTACAGGAATCTTATTGTTGAAGACCTGATTGGCTGGACCAGGCCAAGGGGACATCCATGGAACACCTGGCTGTAGCAGATAGAGGGTCATTTCAGGAGGGTGGGACTGTATGGCGTGTGTACCTGGGGGTTTGCCAACCAGAATCCTGAGCTGTTTCAATGTACCAGTGCATGCTCCCCATCCTACCCTGACCTGTCAGGCTGCAAAGCAACAAAATGTGAATATTTGGGGTGGGGGGGGGATTCTTTTTTATACACCTTGTGAAACCTGACGAGATGTGTGTATTAGTGGGTCTTATTAAGGACAAGCATGCCATCCTGGGCATTCCCTGCTCTGTGCCTAGCTCTGCCCACCATGGCCATGTGGCACGATTCCCCGAGGGTGATCCGGCTTGTAAGATCCTCATTGTTGGAGACCCAAGTGGCTGGACCAAGCCAAGGGGTCACCCACGTAACACCTGGCTGCAGCAGATAGAGGGTCATTTCCGGATGGTGGGACTGGACCACGTGTCTGCCTGGGGGGTTGCAAAACGGGATCCCGAGTTGTTTTGCCGTGTAGTGGTTGCAGCAACGCACTGTACCAGAGCATGCTCCCTAACTTGACTTGTATCTCATGTCTCCTTTTTGTCTAATGCTGTTTTGTCCTAAGGAATTTAAGAAGAAACATCTGTGACAAAGTTGACTCTTAAATGAAACATAAATGAGAATCTCTTTTAAGTCTCATGAGCCATCAAAAATCAGCCTTTTTGAGCAGAAAGGGCAAGATACTGAATTCATGAGGCAGCAGTGCTTACCCCTGCACCTCACTACACATAATATAATATAAAGTATTACACATAGGAAGTACAAATGTGAGGTCTGAATACACAATGGGAGGTTGGAAAATCAAGAGTCCACCTTATGAGAAGGATTTAGGAGTTGCAGTGGACTCTAAGCTGTCGACTTCTCTACAGTGTTCATAAAAAATAAGTGGATAGGACTGGCAAGCTTTGTTGGATTGAATGGCCTGTTCTCGTCCAGATTGTTCTGATGTTATAATATAATATAATATAATATAATATATAATATAATATAATATAATATAATATAATATAATATAATATAATATCACTCTCTGCATCTCAATAAATTTGAATGGTTGTCCCATCTCAAAGAAGGTATTGGAGCAGAGATTTTAACAGCCTGATGCTCTTCCTGATGCTGGCCTTCTTTAGTGGTCTTCAAGACATGCAAGAGGGATGGTGACTTTATTCTAACCAAAGGTCACAGGGGTCAATAAAATTATATAATATAATCTTATATATAAACGTCTACACGTGGAGGTCTGCATGTCTGTCTGTTCGGCCCGGAAGTGAAAGGTGGGGTCGGGGTAAGGGCTCTGCCTCCAAGGAAACAGACAACTCGCTTAGCCACTAATAACACAAGTGAGGCCAGCAGGTCGGCAAAACAAAATCTCAGAAGAAAGACAACGTCACTTAGCCACTAACATCGGCAAACCGGTATCCCTTTTACTTTTCCAACCGCCGCTAAGGCACAAGCGATGCGAGCACGTCAGCAAACCGAATCCTCCTAGGAGAGAGATGCCCAGAGTAGTTCCTTTCAATTACCTGACATCTCTACATTTCAGTTTACTTTCTGACGATTTCAATAGTTTCTAGGACCCTGGGCTTTTTACAGCACAGGCTCACACGGCTAGTATAAGATAAACATCTATACGTGGAAGTGTGTGTGTGTGTGTCTGAGAGGTGAAGTCGAGGTAAGGGCTCCACCTCCGAGGATACACAAGCGAGGCCCAGCTTGTCAGCAAAATGAAACCTCAGAAGAAAGAGTCACTCGCTTAGCTGCTAATACAGAAGTGAGGCCAGCATGTCGGCAAAACAAAACCTCCTAGGAGAGAGACGCTCAGAGTAGTTCCTTTCAATTACCTGACATCTCTACATTTCAATTTTTTTCTGTCAATTTCAATAGCTTCTAGGACCCTGGGCTTTTTGCGGCACATGCTTAAACAGCTATTATATTATATTATATTATATTATATTATATTATATTATATTATATTATATTATATTATATTATAATAAATAGATAAATAGATACTTTATTAATCAAAAGGGGACAATCACATACTCCAGCAGCAGCATACTGATAAAAAACAATATTAAATTAAAGAGTGATAACAATGCTTAGTGACAATAACTTTGTATAATATTAACGTTTTAAGGGTGGAATTAAAGAGTCACATAGTGTGGGGTCTCCTCAGTCTGTCAGTGGAGCAGGATGGTGACAGCAGTCTGTCTCTGAAGCTGCTCCTCTGTCTGGAGATGATCCTGTTCAGTGGATGCAGTGGATTCTCCATGATTGACAGGAGTCTGCTCAGCGCCGCCGCTCTGCCACGGATGTCAAACTGTCCAGCTCCGTGCCTACAATAGAGCCTGCCTTCCTCACCAGTTTGTCCAGCCGTGAGGCGTCCCTCTTCTTTATGCTGCCTCCCCAGCACACCACCGTGTAGAAGAGGGCGCTCGCCACAACCGTCTGGTAGAACATCTGCAGCATCTTATTGTAGATGTTGAAGGACGCCAACCTTCTAATGAAGTATAGTCGGATCTGTCCTTTCTTACACAGAGCATCAGTATTGGCAGTCCAGTCCAATTTATCATCCAGCTGCACTCCCAGGTATTTATAGGTCTGTACCCTCTGCACCCAGTAATAATATAATATAATATAATATAATATAATATAATATAATATAATATAATATAATATAATATGCAGGTCCTCATTGCATGTAGTTTCTATGTTCTCCCAGTGTCTGCATGGGTTTCCACCAGGCCCTGCTTTCCTCCCTCTAGTTGGATGAATTGATTGTAATAAACTGGCCTGTAGTGTGTGTGTCCACCCTCTGATGTCCAGGGGATGTTCCTGACTGGTGCCCTATGATTGCTAGGTTACACTCCAGCCATCCAGAAATGACTCTGATCAAGAGTAAGCGGGTTTAGAAAATGGTATGGTATAAAACAATATAATTTTATCCCCGGGCTATTAGTAAGCGTCTATGAAATTAAAAAATATTTGTATTCTTACTGGGCGGCACGGTGGCGCAGTGGTAGCGCTGCTGCCTCGCAGTTAGGAGACCCGGTTCGCTTCCGGGTCCTCCCTGCGTGGAGTTTGCATGTTCTCCCGTGTCTGCGTGGGTTTCCTCCCACAATCCAAAGACATGCAGGTTAGGTGGATTGGCGATTCTAAATTGGCCCTAGTGTGTGCTTGGTGTGTGGGTGTGTTTGTGTGTGTCCTGCGGTGGGTTGGCACCCTGCCCAGGATTGGTTCCTGCCTTGTGCCCTGTGTTGGCTGGGATTGGCTCCAGCAGACCCCCGTGACCCTGTGTTCGGATTCAGCGGGTTAGAAAATGGATGGATGGATGTATTCTTACTCAAATCAATCAATTGTCTTAGGGACAAGTATTAAAAAATAAATGACAGCAATCAGAGTAAAGAGATCACTTGCGGCCGTGAAGTGTCCACAATGGAACTGCTGGTGAGGGACAGATGTTTAGATTGGAGTCTGTTTTGTACTAAGTAATGAAAGGCCTGCTCTCCTCACAGCCAGCTGGTTCTGAGTCATAAATGAATTATATTGCACTTGGCCTGGGCGCTGTTAACACTCACATTACAAAAGGGTTTTACAACATGTCAGTCTCAAAAGATGTGGTAAGACTAGTCGGTGAGTGTAATGTGATCTTGTCAGTATTTATATAACTGTGTTAACTGACATCACAGAAGGAAAAGCACCGGAAACACAGAACTGGGAGTTGGGAAAGGTAGTGGGAATTCCCAGTAACAGATGAGCGGCAAGGAGGGACCTCTTCACTGGCTCCAGCTCCAAGGGTGTATTGTCATGTTGTTGTGGTTCATTATATATATATCAAACACAGAAAATGGAGTAACCTGGAGCAACAAGGAGACAAGGTGGATAGTGACAGATTTCAAAGGGTACGTAAAATAAAATAATAATAGTCACGTTGTTTTCTGTGTTATTCCCAGAGACCAATTTGACAAATGAGTTGGGAAAGTCAACGTGTGATCTTGTGACCATTTTCTTTTTTTCAAAAGTAACAAAAAGTGTGAACTAGGCTTATAAAAACCTCAACGGATGATCCAAAGCCATCGTGTTTACAACCAGACTTTAAAATGTTTGGAAAAAGTGCAGTGTAAATGAAGCCTACTGAGAACTGTCCTTCAGTGTTTTAACCATCCATATCCCATCATCCATTCATCCACTTTATATCGGTGCTTAAATATCTTGGAGATGGTCAAGACGTTGAACAATCCATTGATGAAAACATTGATAATTCAGTATATTCCTTTTCAAATGTAAGTAATCCTGGTAATGTTGTAAGTATTCATCAACAAATCATCTGTTAATCTAATCCTGAGGTGAATATCAAACCAGCCATATATTTTTTAACAAGACTTATCTTGGGGATGATTTCAATAGAAATCAATCAAATTAAGATGTATTGACCATCCACCCATTGATTTTTTGATTTCATTCATTCAATCAATCAATCAATCAATCAATAAATCAAAAATGTGTCCTCACTCATCCATATGATGTTTGAATTTTAATCAACTGATGATATGCTTATTGATTTTCTAATATTTCTGCTCCAGAGATGGCCACACAATTTTCCCAGCAATTTGCTTTCTGATCGTACTTCTCCAGGAAATGATTTTAGTATCAATAAAATGTAAATCAATCGATCGTTCATGCAATAATTGTTTAATTGTGGATATCTTGGTATTGGTGTCAGTATTCAACAAAGCTAATCAATCAATTCATTATCCATTGATTTTCTGATATTCCTTATCTTCCAGATTTTTTTTTTCAGTATTAATCAGCTGATCATCTGCTTGTCAGTTTTCTAATAGCACGTATTCAGGAATGGGATCGACCTAATAATCCATTTTGTGATACGAGTAATTCTATTAATTAATTCAATATTAATCAACAAAATGAATGAATTAGCAAACCACTAATTTTGTTTTTGTACTTTTTTGGGCTGATGGTCTTTGTTGTAATCAATCAATAAACCATTCAACTAATACAACATTTATTTATTTATATAGCACATTTTATACAAACAGTAGCTCAAAGTGCTTTACATATTAAAGAATAGAAAAATGGAAGACATAATAATATATTTACGGTGGCACAGTGGGTAGCGCTGCTGCCTCACAGTTAGGAGACCTGGGTTTGCTTCCGAGGTCCTCCCTGTATGGAGTTTGCATGTTCTCCCCGTGTCTGCGTGGGTTTACTCCGACAGTCCAAAGACATGCAGGTGAGGTGCATTGGCGATTCTAAATTGTCCCTAGTGTGTTCTTGGTGTGTGTGCCCTGTGGTGAGCTGACACCCTGCCCAGGGTTTGTTACCTGCTTTGCGCCCTGTGTTGGCTGGGATTGGCTCCAGCAGACCCCCGTGACCCTGTAGTTAGGATATAGCAGGATGGATAATAATACATTTATTTTTTATTTATTTTAATACATTTTATTTATTCATAGATGCATTTCTAAACACTCAAGGACACTGAACAATAAATAAAACACACAATATAAACAAAACTAAAAATACAAAAATTAAAATCAAACAGAGCAATTATAATCAAAGAAAAAAAGCAGTCTTCTAAGTTTCGATTTGAAAAGTGAGAATGAACCAGTTTTTCCAAACTGGGATGGTAATGAGTTCCAAAGCTGGGGAGCAGAGCAATTCAACTAGTTATTCATCAATCTCAAACAGGACTTACCTGGGTGATGGTCTTAAAATCAATCAATCATCAATCAAATCTTCATCCATTCATTTTCCAGTATTATTTATCCTGGCGATTTTTTTCAGTATTAATTAAGTTTTCATGTGTTCTTCAGTTTTCTAATACACAACCTAGAAATTGTCATGATTTGGATTTAAGACTTTATCAAACAGGGTGTGAGGCCTTCAAAGTAGCAGAAGAGCAGGCCAAACAAGCAAACTCTCCCCAATCCAGTCAGCTCTCCCATTACTGCCCGAGGTTGTGGTCTACTCAGGACCAGAAATGGAGAAATCGGCTTTAAAGTTCAAGATGCCTCCAATAATTCTAAAGCAACTTTGATGTCTTCTAAAGGAAAGGAAACCATAACAAAAACTTTCGGCTTGGAAAAAACAATCCACAAAACAGACTTTAGATATCAAAAATATTTATTCCAAAAAAAAAAAAAAAACAGTTACAGACTTAAAAATGGCAAAAATGAGATGCTGAAAAGGTAATCCACAAATAGCTAATCCTAAAGCACAATTTGCATTCAGAACCAGAAAATTACCAGAATACTGGAAATATCCACAAGCAAAAAAAACACATTTTGCTGTAACTCCAAAGAACTTCAGAGCACCACATCTGAACTCTCCTCTGGCTTTGGCTTAAGTAGCCAGAGGGAGGGCTTAGGAGTGGTGCAGTGAAGGTGGCCCCGCCTCCTGGGGCTCCACCCACCAAGAGCTTAGAACATAACCATATCTAAAGCAACAGCACATAAACTTAAACATAAAATACTTAAAAATAAATACACAAATATTCATAAACAGCAAACATAACCATACAATACACGTGTAATACCATAACAGAGATGTCCATGGGATCAATCCAACAATCCATTTTCTTCTTTAATTTTTTGGCAGTCCACTAACTGTGCATACATACTTTTTTTAGGGGATGGTTTTAGTATCAATCAATCAATCAAGTGATTATTCATCCACTTCCAATAGAACTTATCTGGGTGACAGGTTTAGCATTAATTAATCAATCAATCAATCAATCAATTAATTAAGTCTCTATTAATTTTCTGATATTATTTATCCTGGTGATTCTTTGAGTATTAATAATCGATTATCTGATGTTTGGTTTTCTAATAGTACACTTCCTGGAGATAGCCATGGGATCAATCCAACAATCCATTTTCTGATAGTACTTCTCCTATGAAATGATTTTGATCAACAAAATTAATTAATCAGCAATCCACTAACATACGTCTTTGAGAAGATGATAATAGCAGAAATCAACTAATCAATCAACCAATCAGTTATTCATCTAGATCGAATGGAACAAGTCTGGGTGATGGTCTTAGTATCAATCAATTAATCAGTTCCTTATCCTTTGTGTAATATTGCTCCTCCTGGTGTTTTTAGAATATTGGGGCTGGGCAGACTCATGGCATTGGGACCCCTGCAGATTTTGTTTGTTTTTTTTCTCCAGCCTTCTGGAGTTTTGGTTTTGTGATTTGGCCATCGGACCTTACTTTATTCTTTGTTACTTAGTATTGCCTGATCTTTTCTTTATAAACTCATCTTGAAAAGCACTTTGAGCTACATCACTTTCATGTAAAATTGCTATAGAAATAAATGTTGTTGTTGTTGTGGTTAATCAACTGTTTGCTGATTTTCTAATAGTTCCTGAAGATGATTATGGGATCTGTCCATCAACACTTTATCTGTTACTTCTTATCCTGGTTGATGGTTTAAGTATTAAGCAGCAAAATAAAAATCAATTGATTATCCACATGCTAATCGTGCAATAGAACGTCAATCAACTAATTATTATCCATCCATTTAATAAAGGTGGTAATGTTGGTGATGGTCATCGGATGAGTCCAGCAATACATTTGTTAGTGGTACTTATCCTGGTGAACATTTCATTAATAAGCCATAAAATGAAAATCAACTGATCAGTCATCCGTTTATCTAGAGGTGGTCTTGGCATCAGTCTACGGACCAATCTCCCACTTACTGATGTTGTAATCGTAATTAACCGAGTGATTGCTTCTCCATAAGTCAATCCACAGAACAGTGATAGTAATGTTAGGATAAGTCAATAATTACCTGCACACATTGACAATAATTTTGTTTGGCTTATCTGTACTGCTTCCCCTGTGCCCATATAGAAACCTGGTGAGTCTTTGGTCACAGTGGTAAAGTTCTGACCTTGATTAGTGGGTTGCTCTTACTTTTATTCTAGGAGTAAATGTGGCTGCTCCCCTCTCTATTTGAACCAAAGAAGTGCGTGAGCAGTGGTCTGCATTTCATGGGCTGAAGGTGTACCAGGGGCCGGAACCCATAAAAGGCTTTCTGTAAATTTGGAGACAATTGTTTTTAGAGTGTTTATAAATTGGAGAAGTTCAAACAAGGTGAGAAAAGTGTTAAGTACAAAGGAGGAGTGGGACATCCATCCATCCATCCATCCATCTATCCATTATCCAACCCGCTATATCCCTAACCACAGGGTCACGGGGGTCTGCTGGAGCCAATCCCAGCCAACACAGGGCGCAAGGCAGGGAACAAACCCCGGGCAGAGCGCCAGCCCACTGCAGGGCACAGAGTGGGACACCCGTCCGCATTCATTTCTGAAGACAACATTAAGCAAGTCCATACCATGAGGTTTTTGACCCCGGTACACTTTCAGCCATTTTTCTTTGGGCTGGCTTGGTTTACTCCTACAAAACAAGAACAGCAACTGAATGATCAAGGTTGAAAACTGGGCACTTTGACCACAGACACACCACATTTTCACAGTTTTGAATAAACAATGGGAGGTCTGAAAACTAAAGGTACAACTGAGAAGAATTTAGGAGTTGTAATGGACTCGACACTATCAACTGTCAGACAGTGTTCAGAAGCCATTAAGAAGGCTTGAAGACAGAAAGTCAAATTATATAGCGCCTTGATGTGTGGAGTACAAGTCACAGGAGGTTCTGCTCAGGCTTTACAACACACTGGTGAGGCCTCATCTGGGGTCCTGGGTGCAGGTTTGGTCTCCAGGCTACAAAAAGGACATAACAGCACTAGAAAAGGTCCAGAGAAGAGCAACTAGGCTGATTGAGGGCTACAGGTGATGAATTATGAAGAAATATTAAAAGAGACGAGCCTTATTAATTTGAACAAAAGATGATTAGGAGAAGACCTGACTGAAGTGTTTAAAAGTCTGAAGGGAATTAGTCCAGTGGATTGAGACGGTGACTTTAAAATGAGTTCATCAAGAACAAGGGGACACAGTTTTTAAGGGTAAATTTTGGGTAAACATTAGGAAGTTTTTCTTTATACAGAGAACCAGAGACACATGGAATAAGGTGACTAGGTGGTGTAGTAGACAGGGGGACTTTAGGGGCTTTCAAAACTCAATTTCATGTTATTTTGGAAGAATTAAGTGGATAGGACTGGCGAGCTTTGTTGGGCTGAATGGCCCGTTCTCATCCAGGTTGTTACAATACAATACAATACAATACAATACAGTTTATTTTTGTATAGCCCAAAATCACACAGGAAGTGCCGCAATGGGCTTTAACAGGCCCTGCCTTTTGACAACCCCCCAGCCTTGACTCTCTGAGAAGACAAAGAAAAACTCCCAATAAAAACCTTGTAGGGAAAAATGGAAGAAACCTCGGGAAAGGCAGTTCAAAGAGAGACCCCTTTCCAGGTAGGTTGGGCGTGCAGTGGGTGTCAAAAGTAGGGGGTCAATATAATACAATATACAGAACAGAACAATTCCTTAAGACAGCATAATAATAAAAATTTTAGAAGTACGGTTTAACAGTAGATGATATGACATAATTAGGTTTGGATATAATGTTCTAATGTTGTAATGTGCGTAAGGAAAGCTGAACAGCCAACCCAAACAAAATGATCACAAATGTGTGGATAATTATTGACTTACCCCCATATAATACCTACAAGAAAACAAACACACAATGTTACATATGCAGAATTAAACATATGTAGAGTTGTTCATATACAAGAACGTTTACAGTATTTTCTGTTCTGACTCTCTTGTTGGTAACCTTAAGATCTGTGGGTAGAAACTGTCTGAATCTACTGGTGTGTGTGCCAATGATCAAGAAGGAAGGAGTGAGTAAAGTGACGGTGCAGGATGGCGCAGGTGTTTAGTAATTCTGTGAGTCTTTCCAGTTGAATGTTATACTTGTCCTGAACGAAGGCAGCTGGGTGCCATTTCCACCCTCGTGTATAACCAGAATGTTACATAACTGGACTCCAATATACCCCTGTATGACCTGAGGAGAATAGCAGAGAGTTACAGTCATCTGCAGCAATGGCTTCAAGGAAGGTATCAACCATGGAGAAATCACATGCACACACACACCCAAACTCAGGTTTAAGAAAATGTTTCTCTTCTTCTTTCGGCTGCTCCTGTTAGGTGTTGCCACAGCAGATCATCTTCTTCCATATCTTCCTGTCCTCTGGATCTTGCTGTGTCACACCCACAACCTGCATGTCCTCTCTCAGCACATCCATAAACCTTCTCTTAGGTCTTCCTCTTCTCCTCTTACCAGGCAACTCTATCCTTAGCACCCTTCTCCCGATATATCCAGCACCTCTCCTCTCCACATGTCCAAACCAACCCAATCTTGCCTCTCTGACTTTGTCTCCCAACATGCCAAACCGACCTGATCCTCTAATGTACTTTCTTTGTCACACCCAATGCAAATCTTAACATCTTTATCTCTGCCACCTCCAGCTCTGTCTCCTGTGCCACCGTCTCCAGCCCATATGACACAGCTGGTCTCACTACCGTCCTGTAGACCTTCCCTTTCACTCTTGCTGATACCCGTCTGTCACAAATCACCCCTGACACTTTTCCCCACCCACTCCATCTTGCCTGCACTCTCTTCTTCACTTCTCTTCCACAATCCCCATTACTCTGTACTGTCCACCTTCACCAACTCCACTCCCTCATCCTCACCATTCCACTGACCTCCCTCTCATTCACACACATGTATTCTGTCTTGATGGTCCTACTGACCTTCATTCCTCTCCTCTCTAAAGCAGATCTCCACCTCTCCAGGGTCTCCTCATCCTGCTCCCTACTCTCACTACAGATCACAATGTCATCAGCAAACATCACAGTCCACGGGGACTCCTGTCTAATCTCGTCTGTCAACCTGTCCATCACCATTGCAAATAAGAAAGGGCTCAGAGCCGATCCCTGATGTAATCCCACCTCCATCACTCCTACCACATTCACACTTTCCTCGTTCATTTCCTGTACCATTCTTACGTACTTCTCTGCCACTCCCGACTTCCTCATACAACACCACAGCTCCTCTCGAGGCACCCTGTCTTGCTTTCTTCAGGTCCACAAAGACGCAATGCAACTCCTTCTGGCCTTCTCTCTACTTCTCTATCAACATCCTCAGAGCAAACATCACATCTCTGGTGCTTTTTCCTGGTTTAAGAAAATAATAAACAAAAAAATAAATAAAGATGTTGGTTGAAATTCTGCAATTACAGGACCCAGCAGAGGAAAAATGATATATAAGAAGTCATCCAAACAATATGAGATTTTCAATTCAGACTGCACTTAGGAGAAAGGCCTTCTTGGCGTCCATTCTGAAACGGATGAAACCGTCCTTAATATTTCCATATTCACTCGATGTGCCATTTTCACAGTTGGGAGGTGGCCTGGGTTAGGTGTGTGTTTTTCAGCTAAATTCTTGCTAGGGAAACTGAGCAGATTCCAGATTTAGATAAACAAACAGCAAATTAAATTTAATAGAAATATAAAAATGATTAATAAGGCATATAATATACAGTATTATTAAACAATGGGGTGTTTAAATTCAGAAATTGTCCTTAATGAGTACGTTTTGGGTGTCCTAGTGCCACCGTAAATGGCCTAAGAGCACCTAGAATAGGTTAGCAGTGAGAGACCACATTTTATATCGTTCCTCCTTCATGTAGAGCACTACTCCAGAGAGCTCGTTCTGAGTGAATATATTATGTTCGGGAGGCCACATGTGGAAGAGTGCATAAAGTCTTCATCTTACGTTGGCACTTATAATTATATGAATATATATATTATATGAATATATAATAGAAAATATATATACTATATAAAAAAATCGTGGAATGTGAAAGCAAGGCAAGAAGTTCTTGAAAGACATTTTAAAAACCCGCGAGACAACAAAGACTGGCCACGGAGCATCTTGTGGGGACCGTAAACATGAGACTTTGTGCCAAGAGATTGTCCCAGGGCAGTCTCGTGGGGACGTGGAACATAAGATTCTTTCAAGACCCAACCTTCTTATCAAATAAGACCACGGACAGCCAGCAAAACATTCAGTCATGTAGAGTCACATGGCACACACAGATGCTGTGCTCTCAGCAAAGAAGAAAGAGCAGCACGGAGAAAAGAGATACATATGCAGAGAAAGGTACAGAATATGAATGCAGTAACAGTCGAACGTATTGTAGCGGCCCAGCCAAGCTGAAGTCGTTTTTTTTTTTTACGTGACTGTTAGGTCTGATCGAGGGAGGGCAGGGTGCAGCATGGCAGACTGATAGCTGGGTGCTGATTGATGCGGTAAGGGGAGGTGGGGTTGGAGAGGGTTCTAGAAAGTTGTGTTTGGGGTTACGCAGTCGGCAAATGTTAAAGTAGAACTTTTGTGACACTTTATTACGTCGGCCGCTACAGTATCAAAACAAAGATAGCACAGATCGCATTGACGCAAACAAAAGGAAATTACTTTAAGTCAGAGAATTTCAAAAACGGAGTTTAACTCACATGCCTTTATTTAACTGCTGCTGATGTCGATCGTTTTGTCTGTGCTGAAATTCCAAACAGAGAAACCTTTCCTACATTATGGTACAAAGTCACGAAACACAAGTCTCACAGACCTCATTTAAAAGATTCAGCATATTGGGACACGAAAGATTCCAAATATTGTTGTTACAGAAGTTCTGAAATAAAAGTGCAACTAATGAAATAGCAACAATTCAAAGAAAAAAAAATCTTACAAGTGTGTATCCGGAAAACCAAACACAGGGGTTGGCGAAGCGAGCAGGGGGCGAAGCCCCTAGTAAGGATTAACAGGATAGATTTGAGATAGCTTGCTCTCTTTTTCACACCCACCCTCCATTTTGTCTCCCGACGTGAGGCTAGACCACACTTCACAAAGTCCCAGTCCCTGACATGCCTAGAGACAGAGCACGTACCAAAACAAAACAAGCCCCCCCCAGCAGTATAAGGCTTAAAACAGAGATATCTACAGTCCAAGTACTATTAGCATAAAATATAATCTTAAACAGTTTTGTGGAAGCAAACCCAGGGAATGATGTAAAACAGTAGCCCTGGATAAGCATAGCCCTAATCCAACTTTGCCAGCATGCCTCGTATGCATTTGCTCCGCCTTGTGTGTCGAACACTCACATTTTCTCTTTTGATCACATCACCAAAGCCAAACTGACCAATCAGATTGCTCACAGGGACGGTACACACAGACCATAGTGTTTTATTATATGGTAGATTGTTACTAGAAATTAGCATTATTTGTTTTGCTATTATTTCTGTGTTTCCATTGTCCCATTGTCAGGTTGCAACTGCCCGTTGTCAGGGGGTGTGGTTTCATCATATGTTGCTGTGTGTGACATCATTCACATTATGCACATGACACCTTTTTTTTTTTTTTACTGGTGCGACAGATCATTTAGCATTCATGAAGAAGGATTAAACACAGAGAGCTTTGCATGTTACTAGATATAAGTTTTCAAATATCTTACTTTACATTTTGACTTATTGTTTTCAATTTGGCTTTAGTGTTTGAATTAAGGTCTTCTTGGTATTGACCCATTTCCGGCAGGTCGATTTTTCTTTTTCATTTCCTCTCTTCTTAGTCTTCAGAGAGAACAGAGAGCAATATTTGCTGGCTACCTTAAAGATTCTTTCCCTAAATAATTAAAGGACGATGAAGATTTGTTTCTCCAAGGTTTTAATCTAAAACGCCGACATCCTTGTCCTCATGCCTCCATCTTAAATAGTGTGCACATATTTGATGTCGCCTGAAGACACATGACTGGCAATGGTGCCTAGGCCATGAAAAATGCCCACTGATTATGAAACGTGGTATTCACAAAATGGCACTGTAATAACGTCACAAAGAAATTATAAATACTCTGTGACAGATAGGGAGCGCTATCGCTCCCTTGAACCCTCAGACTTGACTCCAGACACCAGATAAAAGTCCAAATGTTGACTTTATTAATACACAGCAGTGCACAAAGCACCCTCCTCTCCACAATACTCATTAATCACAATACTAATAATCAATGATAAACTCTCCACCACAGCCAGACGCGTTGCCACCCTTCCACCCAGCTCAGCTCGCCGCCTGGGATTTCCCATCGTCCTTTTATAGTCCCTGAACCGGAAGTGTTAGGAGATCACATGGACTGGGGGATTGGAAACACTTCCGGGTCAGGGACTATAAAAGGACGATGGGAAATCCCAGGCAGCGAGCTGAGCTGGGTGGCAGGGTGGCAACACATCTGGGTCAGATAAAAAGTCCTTTTCTTCACCCCGGAAGCACATCATTCCTCTTGTCCATGTGACTTGGATGTACTTCCGGGACGTAGGGCAAATAGTCTTTGTTCCTCCCTGCAGCTCCATCTAGTGTCCCCTGTGGTATCCAGCAGGGCTGTGGATGAAAACTCCATTGTCCATAACTCCCTGCTGGTATTCGGGGCACCTCCACGCTACAGGGAGGGCTCCACCTGGCGGTCTGGGGGTACTGGATGGGATGACTGGCCGGCCATAGACCACAACTCACTATACAAAACAATTACCTTTGCTCTATCTGTCTGATTTTACTGCATAATATCTTGTATTTTATAATATCAGTCGAACTCACGCTATTGGTCCAAGAGATTATGATATGCTAACACCACCTGAGAGAGTAATCACAGGCACACTGCCTTTTTTTTTCGGTGTATAGTGCCTACGTGACCACACGGTAATACCTGAACTATTCCAAAGTGACGTTTGCACTGATTTGTGTTTTTTGTATCTCACACCCTCATACACCTTTATCGTAAGGCAGCGGTTCTCAACTTGTGGGGCACACCCCCTAGGGGGGTGCGAAGTAACAAAAAAGGGGGTCACGAAGATGTGAAAAAAAGAAAACAAGAATCGAAAATATGAAAAACACATCTAATGAAAGCAAAACAAATGAACTTAAACTACATTCTGATACTAGACAAATAAACGTAGAGTTAGATAAATGTCGATAAAAGTTAAGTAGGTATAATAAAACTTGTAGCGGTGTATCGGCAGCAATAAATATAGGAATACATTTTATTAGGGTTTCAAAAAAACGTTAGGGGGTGCGATTAAAACTGTTATGAAAACTCGGGTCGCAAATACTTAAAGGTTGAGAAACGCTGTCGTAAGAGCATCCCTTATCTACAATGGAGTGTTCGATCAGAAGAAAACATGAAGCTGGTTTTAAATTAAATGTCGTTGAAGTAGTGGAAGAAATTGGTAACTGTGCTGCCGCAACAAAATTTGATGTGTCTGAGAAACTGATGCGAGATTGGAGGAGGCAAGAAGAAAAAAAAATTGTCGCATTTTTGAACGGGTGTATAATTTGGGGTCTGATTTTATGATCGATTTTTCGGCATTCAAAACCCGACTTATACACAAGTATATGCAGTATCTAACTATCTAGTATCAACCTGATTCTATGGAATAAAAAAGCGGTGACTTCAAACAAAAAATGGAAGAAAAACTGCAAATTATTACAGTGACTCTCATACTTGAGGACACCTAGTGGAGACTAAAGGAAGCGCATTCAAGACAGAATTCAGGAAGCTCTTTATCACACCAGGAGTCATTGGAGTCAGCAGCAAACCACTGAGTTAACCTTAATAACTTTTACATAGTGTTTCGATGGAAGTAGTAACAGATATGAGGTAACCAAATAGCAACAAACTGACTAAATCGGCGGTTCTCAACCTGTGGGGTAACAAAAAAGGGGGCGTGAAGATGTGATAAAAAGAAAACAAGACAAAGCTTTCTTAAAAACAGATTTTTGCTTTCTTGGGATTTTAGTGAAGCAGCAAAAAACTCTTGAGGTTTATTATCTATCTATCTAACTTTTTTTCATGTTTATTACTATTTAATATTGTTTCTTTGTATCAGTATACTGCTGCTGGATTATGTGAATTTCCCCTTGGGATTAATAAAGGATCTATCTATCTATACTCTATCTTTAACGTAGGAATTGTTACCAAATGGCTCTTAAGCTTGTTTGGGTTTCATGCTGTCTGCCGCCAAAATTTTCAAACAAATAACACAAAGGGGCCTCTCCTCGCCGGCCACTTCGGTTCTCGTGAATTCAAAATTTCAATACTCTTCAGAATCTTTTCTTGATTTAATCTTCGGACGACGCTCTTCTCCGCGCTCGTTGATGCTCCACAATTGTCCGATGCCCGTTTGCGCCCAATTAAAAATGTATCCATGGTGGTGAGCTTAAAAATGTTTGGTTTTTACAACGTATATTCGAGTTGCTACGGACACTATCGAGTACTTAAGTCAAACAACCCGACTGAAATATGGCCTCGGCGAGACGAAGTTCACATTTATACTATCAGGTGCATCTCGAATAAATTCGGAAAAGGTTGAAACTTTCCGTGAAAGCGCAAGAAAAAAAAGAAGAGGTGGGCAGTGTTGCCATTTGTGGCGTAATTTCGCTATTCGCAGGGAAATTTTAAACTTGTAGCGGTGTAAAGCAAAAAATATAGGAATAAATTTTATTAGGGTTTCAAAGAAATGTTAGGGGGACGCGACTAAAACTGTTATGAAAACTCGGGTCGCAAATACTTTGAGAAACGCTGGACTAAATAGTCTCCGTTCATTTGTTAAACTTGTTATGTTTTACATGCAGTTGATCGCTAACAGAACATGAATATAATGCGGCTTTGACCTTTTAATATCCAACTGCTGCTTGGTTAGCAACACATTTCAGTTGGTTGAGTGAGAGGACTTTAGAGTGCTTTGAATAGACGGAAAGGCACAGTCAAACACACTGTTGGAACAATGTATGTTATTGTGATATATAATATCATAAAAAGACAAAAATGATAGCAACCATGAATACCTGAAAATTAGGACTAGCAGTAATGTATTACTTGGACCAAGAGATGGACGAGACAAATTCTATTGGCAGTTGTTATGAGAGTCAAACGAGTTTCCCAAAGCTACCAAACCAAAAATGACTATTTAAGAAACATACAAGAGTTTCTAAACCTTTAGTTCTTTTTGCAGAATAAATAGCACTACACTGTGGTGGGTTGGCGCCCTGCCCGGGGTTTGTTTCCTGCCTTGTGCCCTGTGTTGGCTGGGATCAGGGATGTTCTTAGGCATACGTGAACCACGCATCCGTGTAAGGCCCCGACCCAGCCCTGACTTACACATGCCCCTGGCACTGCAGCCATCTGTGCCAGTCCCTCACGTCGTGCATCACGATACCCTCCTCATCCTAAATTTTATTGTTCTGAGTCGAATATGGAGGGGAAGGGTAGGTTTAGGGGGCAGCAGGCAGGGAATCAGGCGCGTAGCTGTGGGACTGGGAATGTATAAATAGCGATCGCTCAGCCTGGAATGTGCATCTCTTCGTTTTATTAACAATGGTAATTTATTATCCAAATTGCAGTCTTCACCTAAATCCCTAATAATATTGTCACCCCGTCGTAACTTTGCCAAATGCACTATAGCAAACGTTAATTTTAGAGATTCGTTTGATCCCCGTAAAATCATGAGATATCCCAATATTACCGGCCTTTACCAGATCGAGAACATAATCAATATTTTATCACTCTGCATACACACAAGTGTACATGTAGGCCTACTGGTCATCTAAGGCCTTTTCCAGACGTTTTATTAGATCACCTTCCTGAGCTCCAGGTTGTGTGACGATGTGGGTTCTGGCTCCACGCTCCCTTTGATGTTTGGGAACCCTTGAACCCCACACCGTCGATAATGTTACCGAGCGAGCTAGTCAGTGAAGGCAAATAATTGAGCATCTGAACAAGGGGATGGTTAAAAGTGAAAACAGTGCTTTTATTAAAAACAGTCAACAAAAAAAACAGTGTTCATAAAGTGCAGTTCTTCAATAAATAAATACTTTAAGATGAAAAGTGGAGGTTAAAACCATTGGAAAAAACAATCCTTTAAAATGAGAGGTAAAATCTTCTCTAGGAAGCAGTCTTTAAAACAACAAATCCGGTGTAACGTTTCTGTTAGCGTCTCACCTGCTTATCCCGTTTGGGCTTAGCAGCAGGCAAGACGCTCTCTGCAGCTGCCCTCCTCTTACACTTTCGCGAGACTGGAGACCTCCCGATCCCTGGCTTCGGTTTGGCTCTCAACCAATGGCCAGGACGCACACACTGGGGATTCCACCACCAAGCCTCCCGACGTCCGCTGCCTTTCCCCGGCCTTCTGCGGCTCGTCGCTTTCCTCTAGGCACTCCCGCTACCTGGTCGCTCAGCGGGAGCAACATCAACTCAAACGTCTGGGTGTTGGCCTAACACCCAGCTTCCTTACAGCTGCCCTCGATCGCGCGCTCAACACACGCACGCACCGCCTGCTTCCTCGCTCCCTGTAACCTCCGTCCTCTTTTCCTTTCTTTCCTCTTTTCATCCTCTCTCCATTTTTTCCACCCCACAACCGACTCCGCTTTTTAAAATGACGAGGGCCACAGCAGCTGCAGCATTAGCCATGGGACAATCACGAATGTGGGCAGTTCCTCGCCTGTGCACTCGGTGAGAAACGCCCACACCCTACGGATCGTCCCACGGCTCGCTATGGCCCAACGACTCCTCGCTAAGCCGCCTCGGGTGCGGTGATTAAAAATGGCCTTTGCTCAGTGAGCTGTGGACCCATAACACCACAGGGGGCTGCACATTTCTGAACCCCAAACTGCTAAGAACGGCCCTGCTGGGACTCCCCGTGACCCTGTAGTTAGGATATAGCGGGTTGGGTAATGGATGGATGGATGAATGGATGGAAATAACACTACAAACACTTTGTTGATAGAATCCGGAATCTTGGACAGCCAAGCAGTGCAAGACGCTAACTCTTATAGTGTCACAAAGGTGATGGCACGTGCCACAACCTCTGATTGTCATGTGAAAATATCAGGGAAGAAAATTATACACAAGATTACAGCACCAATAGAAAAAAAAAAATAAACCTAAAATACCTGAACAAGAAACTAAAGTTTCATCCTAAATATTTTTAGGGGTTGTCACAGACGGGGTTGTCTTGTAAACCCAAAGTGTAGCAGGGTTTGGAGAGACTCTTCTCTTGCGTTTCTGCATGGAATGATTCTTCTTCCCTCTTCCTAGCTTGTGGACTTTTAAAAGCTGGCCAGGGCCACGGTGAAACATCCCTAGCTCTTCTCTGTCTAATAACATTTTGAAAGACCATAGCAGTACATAGCATCCAGTGGCTGAAGGGCTTTGCTCATAAACAGATGGAAAGTCCAGAAAAAATGATCAGTTCACCCGTGGACGTTCTTAACTTTTTGTCTTGCCAGATTGCACTTTTTTTTTTACAATGGTAGGATTCATTTAGCAAAGTTTAGCTCCCGGTCTGGTGCCTCTGCTAACACTTCCTCTTGCTGTTCTTTCTGTGGTTAAACAAACCATCCTGCTCAAAGATTAAAAGTTCAAGTAAAAATAAAAAAATAGTAAAAGTCACAGCTTTTTAAAACTGCATGCATTGTCCACCCATCCATCCATTATCCAACTACAGGGTCATGGGGGTATGCTGGAGCCAATCCCAGACAACACAAGGCGCAAGGCAGGAAACAAACCCCGGGCAGGGCGCCAACCCACCACAGGGCAGCATTTATTGTTCAAAACCGTTTTAACAAATATTTTAGAAAGAAAGAGAGAATGTTAATGTTGGTTAATCCACTCACATTAATGACCAGAGGAACTGACCAAGGGAAACTCAGAAGGAGTGTGGGGGCGCCAGCCAACTTTAATTGGCCCAAACAAAAACGACAACAAAAGAAATAACGTACTTGGCACATAGTAGGGTTGACTCAAATCAGCCTTGTGGAAGTAAGGTTGTGTCAGCAGGAGCTCTGCCCGTGTTGAGGGCACGGTCCAAACTGAGATGCCACTTTCCAGGAGCTGCCCATTTTATAGCATCCAAGGTAGAAGAGGTGGGGCATTGCCAATGGGGCTACCCATAGGAAAATGTTACTGCTCAAAGGTTGATCTTTGGCTCATGACACTTGAAAGAGACTCTCATTTATGTTCAGTTTAAGAATCAACTTTGTCACAAATGTTTCTTCAAAAAAATCCTTAGGGAAAAAAAAATAACTTTAGACAAAAAAAAAAAGGAGACATGAGCTACAACTGAGGGATTGAGAATTTGGTTTGAAAAGCATGTTATATTTTGTGAGCGCTCTTTCTAGTCTCGTTTGAACACTTCACTTTTGTTACTTATTACTGGACTGATGACTTTATCCAAGGTGACTAACACTGTTGAGACACACCTGGCTACATTTCTTTGGTTTTTCCAATTGAAGCGCAGGCAGATGAAGGGACTTGCTCATCGTTACGTGGTGTCAGTAGTGGGATTTCAACCCATAACATTAGGGTTTGAAGGCCAAAGTCTTAACCACTATGTCAAGCTGCCTGCCTTTTCTTCCAGGATGAGTTTGATCTAATTGGAGTACAGCATTAAAAATGAGAGCAACTAATAGTATCATTCAGAAGCCGGGACTAGAGTTTTGTAATCGTAGTAAAGTGTTTCATTACTACAAACAACTATCCATACATTTCGCCACATTTTACTGAGCACACAATACAAATACTTTCAAATTTTAAAAAAAACAAAAATGTCAAGACACTGCTTGGAAAATCTGAGCCCATTGTGTGAGATACCTGCTGAAACTCGAGAGGAGACACTTGTGGGGTATTTTGTCTGTCAGGAGAAAAATCAGAGAAGCGCAAGACAAAAGAAAGTGTCTCCATTGAGTTTCTTTCTGATTTCCTTGTTGTCCAGGAGAAACCAAAAAAAAAACTTAAGGAGATGTATTTTTTTATTATTTTTCATTACTATTGGTAGGCTTCCTCCTTGGATGTCTTCTCGTAACAACGGGGGAAAGAGGAGATACATTTAGATGCCTGCAGGGCTGGAGATAATATATATATATATATTATGTCCATAAAGTCCATAAAGTCCGTGTGCAATTTAAAATTGTTGTAACTTTGTAAGTATATGTGATAAAAAGAATTATATTAATTATAATGCAGACCACCGTGACCCTGTGTTCGGATTCAGCAGGCTGGACAATGGATGGATGGATAATATATTATATTAATTTTATAAATATGTGATGAATCGCAGTTAATTGAATACATTTATGTGATTAATTTTTTTATTGATTCCCAGATATAATATACACATACACACACATATATTTTCATCCATTATCCAACCCATTATATCCTAACTACAGGGTCACGGGGGTCTGCTGGAGCCAACCCCAGGGCACAAGGCAAGAAACAAACCCCGGGCAGGGCGACAACCCACCTTAGGGCACACACACACAACACACCAAGCACACACTATGGACAATTTAGAATCGCCAATGCACCTAACCTGCATGTCTTTGGACTGTGGGAGGAAACCCACGCAGACACGGGGAGAACATGCAAACTCCACTCAGGGAGGACACGGGGAGCAAATCCAGGTCTCCTACCATGCAAGGCAGAAGCGCTACTCACTGCGCCACCATGCCACCCTCATCGTTTCCAATGAAAATATAAAGGTGCAGAAACTTTTTGAACATCCCTCACATATGGCAATAGATGTAGACTGCACGCAGGGAGGACCTGGGAAGCGAACCTGGGTCTCCTAACTTTGAGGCATACAGTGGTGTGAAAAACTATTTGCCCCCTTCCTGATTTCTTATTCTTTTGCATGTTTGTCACACAAAATGTTTCTGATCATCAAACACATTTAACCATTAGTCAAATATAACACAAGTAAACACAAAATGCAGTTTTTAAAATGATGGTTTTATTATTTAGGGAGAAAAAATCCAAACCTACATGGCCCTGTGTGAAAAAGTAATTGCCCCCTGAACCTAATAACTGGTTGGGCCACCCTTAGCAGCAATAACTGCAATCAAGCGTTTGCGATAACTTGCAATGAGTCTTTACAGCTCTGGAGGAATTTTGGCCCACTGATCTTTACAGAATTGTTGTAATTCAGCTTTATTTGAGGGTTTTCTAGCATGAACCGCCTTTTTAAGGTCGTGCCATAGCATCTCAATTGGATTCAGGTCAGGACTTTGACTAGGCCACTCCAAAGTCTTCATTTTGTTTTCTTCAGCCATTCAGAGGTGGATTTGCTGGTGTGTTTTGGGTCATTGTCCTGTTGCAGCACCCAAGATCGCTTCAGCTTGAGTTGTGAACAGATGGCCGGACATTCTCCTTCAGGATTTTTTGGTAGACAGTAGAATTAATGGTTCCATCTATCACAGCAAGCCTTCCAGGTCCTGAAGCAGCAAAACAACCCCAGACCATCACACTACCACCACCATATTTTACTGTTGGTATGATGTTCTTTTCTGAAATGCTGTGTTCCTTTTCGCCAGATGTAACGGGACATTTGCCTTCCAAAAGTTCAACTTTTGTCTCATCAGTCCACAAGGTATTTTCCCAAAAGTCTTGGCAATCATTGAGATGTTTCTTAGCAAAATTGAGACGAGCCCTAATGTTCTTTTGCTTAACAGTGGTTTCGTCTTGGAAATCTGCCATGCAGGCCGTTTTTGCCCAGTCTCTTTCTTATGGTGGAGTCGTGAACACTGACCTTAATTGAGACAAGTGAGGCCTGCAGTTCTTTAGACTTTGTCCTGGGGTCTTTTGTGACCTCTCGGATGAGTCGTGTCTGCGCTCTTGGGGTAATTTTGGTCGGCCGGACACTCCTGAGAAGGTTCACCACTGTTCCATGTTTTGCCATTTGTGGATAATGGCTCTCACTGTGGTTCGCTGGAGTCCCAAAGCTTTAGAAATGGCTTTATAACCTTTACCAGACTGATAGATCTCAATTACTTCTGTTCTCATTTGTTCCTGAATTTCTTTGGATCTTGGCATGATGTCTAGCTTTTGAGGTGCTTTTGGTCTACTTCTCTGTGTCAGGCAGCTCCTATTGAAGTGATTTCTTGATTGAAACAGGTGTGGCAGTAATCAGGAAATTGAACTCAGGTGTGATACACCACAGTTAGGTGATTTTTGAACAAGGGGGCAATTACTTTTTCACACAGGGCCATGTACGTTTGGATTTTTTCTCCCTAAATAATAAAAACCATCATTTAAAAACTGCATTTTGTGTTTACTTGTGTTATATTTGACTAATAGTTAAATGTGTTTGATGATCAGAAACATTTGTGTGACAAACATGCAAAAGAATAAGAAATCAGGAAGGGGGCAAATAGTTTTTCACACCACTGTATGTATATGGTGAGTCAAAATGATGATAACTCTAATAATACTGCTATTTATATACTTTCATACAATTTTTGTGGACAATTTATTTGCCACATATGGTACATGTGTTATGGCGAACATGTTGAGGCATTCCTGTAAATCATCTTGCCTGGTTGTCTCCACACATACCGCTTAGAATTAAGGCCATAAAGTTCTATCTTGGTCTCATCAGACCAGAGAATCTTATTTCTCACCACCTCAGAGTCCTTCAGGTGTCTTTTAGCAAACTCCATGCGGGCTGTCATGTGTCTTGCCTTTCCTCAGTGTGTGGAGACAACCAGGCACTGCTCATCACTGTCAATACAGTCCCCACAGTGAAGCATGGCGGTGGCAGCATCACGCTGTGGGGGTGTTTTTCAGCTGCAGGGACAGGACGACTGGTTGCAATCGAGGGAAAGATGAATGCGGCCAAGTACAGGGATATCCTGGACAAAAACCTTCTCCAGAGTGCTAAGGACCTCAGACTGGGCCGAAGGTTTACCTTCCAACAAGACAATGACCCTAAGCACTCAGCTAAAATAACTGAAGGAGTGGCTTCACAACAACTCTGTGACTGTTCTTGAATGGCCCAGCCAGAGCCCTGACTTAAACCCAATTGAGCATCTCTGGGGAGACCTAAAAATGGCCGTCCACCAACGTTTACCATCCAACCTGACAGAACTGGAGAGGATCTGCAAGGAGAAATGGCAGAGGATCCCCAAATCCAGGTGTTGTGAAAAACTTGTTGCATCTTTCCCAAGAAGACTCCTGGCTGTATGAGCTCAAAAGGGGCTTCTACTAAATACTGAGCAAAGGGTCTGAATACTTAGGACCATGTAATATTTCAGTTTTTCTTTTTTAATAAATCGGCAACAATTTCAAAAATTCTTTTTTTTTTGTCTGTCAATATGGGGTGCTGTGTGTACATTAATGAGGGAAAAAATGAATTGAAATGATTTTAGCAAATGGCTGCAATATAACAAAGAGTGAAAAATTGAAGGGGGTCTGAATACTTTCCGTACCCACTGTATATATAGATATATATATATATATATTGTAAAGACCGAGGAGACAGTAGCAAGGGTTGGGGTTTTCCGGCCCGTATATTGTAAAATACAAACAAAAGGTCAAAATCATAAACAAAACAGTTCATAATCGCGACCCGACTCCTGGCGTCGCGCCATTTTATTGGGGAGGAGCGGAAGTGGAGGAATGCGGGAAGGACCGCAAGGGAGGATGGGAAGGATGGCGTCAGGGCAAGATGGCGGAGGAAGGGCGGAAGTATCGCACTGCGGTCAATCCAGGCCTATGGTGCAGGAAGGTCTTTCTTTCTATGAGGAAGCAGAGGGAGAAAGTTAATACCCCACCATTCCCTGGCGCGAGTGGTTTCCCAGGTGCTGTCGAATCAATCCGCTGCCTCCTACTGCGCGTCGTGACACGATCCCCCTTAGCCCAGGACCGTCAGGTGGGCGGACCTAACCGAGAGGTCGTGAATACGAGAGAGGGCATCGGCATTGGCCTGAAGGGTGCCCGCCGATAAGTGACAGTGAACTTATACGGCTGTAAGTCCAGGAACCACCTGGTGACCCGCGGATTCGACTCTTTGTGTAGGGACATCCACTGAAGTGCAGCGTGATCAGTCACCAGAGCGAATTCGACCCAGCAGGTAGTACGGAGGTGGGTCACTGCCCACTTAATGGCCAAGGCCTCCCTCTCCACTGCAGCGTGCGGGTCTCCCGGTCCATCAGTTTCGGCTAAGGTACATCACAGGGTGCTCGACACCATCGGCGCTTTGGCTCAGCACGGCACCCAGGCCTGTGTCCGGCGTCGGTCTGGAGAATAAGCGGGAGCCCAAAATGGGCGTCCGTAACACAGGTGCCGGCGTTAGGGCCTTCTTTAGGTCACTGAGCGCGTGTTCTGCTTTGTCGGTCCACACCACGTATAGGGGCGCCCTTTTTGTCAGGTCAGTCAAGGGTGCTGCTCTTTGGAGAACGAGGAACAAACCGGCGGTAGTAACCCGCAAGCCCCAAGAAAGCCTGCACCTGTTTCTTGGTACTCGGACGGGGCCATTCTAAGATGTCTTTAACTTTGGAGCTCTGTGGCGCACCTGTCCTTGTCCCACGAGGTAGCCTAAATATTTGGCCTCCTTTAATCCAAAAACACTTCCGGGGTTTATGCGGAGGCGGCTTTAGCCAGTGTTAGGAGGACAGCTGCGACCTGCAGTAGATGCTCCTCCCAGGTGCGGAATAGATGACAACGTCATCCAGGTAAGCGGCACTATAGGACTGGTGGGGCTTCAGCACTCTATCTACCAGGCGTTGGAAGGTCGCGGGGCCCGTGCAGCCCAAATGGGAGGACCTTGTACTGCCAGTGCCCGCTAGGGGTGCTAAAGGCCGTTTTCTCCTTTGCGGATGCCGTTTAAAGGAATTTGCCAATACCCTTTGTCATGTCAAGGGTAGTCAGATATCGAGCCGTACCCAGCCGCTCAAGGAGGTCGTCAATGCGGGGCATGGGGTAGGCATCGAACTTGGAGATCTGATTCAGGCGTCTAAAGTCATTACAGAACCTCCAGGAGCCGTCTGGCTTGGAGGCGAGGACAATAGGGCTGGACCAGGGACTATGGCTCTCTTCAATTATGTCCATGTCCAACATACGTTTCACCTCCAGTTCGACCTCTGCGCGTTTTGCCTCCGGAGTCGGTAGGGCCTCTCGGACGATTACCCGGGCTCCGTGACTATATCGCGCTCAATCAGCGGTGTCCGGCCGGGTGACTCGCTCTCTACCTCGGGGATGGCTCGGAGTGTTTGGGCTAACTCCTGCCGCTGCTTGGGGTCAGCTCTTCGCCGAGGTTAAGGGCAGTTGTGCTTGCGAAAGGGAGAGTGACCTACGGGGCTGGGAGCTCCTCTCTATCTCTCAGGGCTTTAACAGGTTGACATGATAGATCCTCTCACTTTCGATCGACGATTGGGCTGTTTCACCAAATAGTCGGCGAGTCCTTTCTCTCCTTAACCTCGTAAGGCCCTTGCCAGTGGCGAGCAGCTTCGAGTGGGAGGTCGGGGCGAGCACCATAACTTCGGTCCCCGGCGGAACTCCCTGAGGGCGGAGTTGCGGTTGTAACACCGGGCCTGCGCTGCTTGCGCACGAGTCACGTGCTCTTTTAGGAGGGGCCTGATCTTTGTGAGTCGGTCGCGCAGTTGCTCACGTACTCAAAATGTTAGAGGAGGGAAGAGCCTCGGCCTCCCAGCCTTCTTTTAGGATGTCGAGGATTCCCGGGGTTGTCGCCCGTATAGTAATTCAAAGGGGAGAAGCCTGTAGAGGCCTGGGGTACCTCCCGGTAGGCAAAAGCACGGCGGGAGGAGCTGGTCCCAGTTCCTGCCGTCCGCTGACTACCTTGCGGAGCATCTGCTTAAGCGTCTGATTAAATCGTTCGACCAACCCGTCAGTTTGCGGGTGATAGACTGGCGCTTTCAGGTGCTTTATCTGCAGTAATTTGGCTACCTCCTTGAGCGTATCCGAAGTGAAGGGCGTACCCTGGTCCGTGAGGACCTCCTTGGGTATGCCCACGCGTGAAAAAAGTTAACCAGTTCCGTCGCGATGCTTTTAGTATTAGCGGGCGCAGGGGAACCGCCTCTGGGTACCGGGTGGCATAGTCCACCATGACTAGGATATACTTGTGGCCACGGGTTGAGGGCTCCAGGGTCCCACCAAATCGACCCCTATCCTTTCAAAGGGATGTCCACGAGGGAATAGGGACTAGAGGAGCACGGTCCCTCCTAGGAATCTGGCGGGTCTGGCACTCCGGACAGGATTGACAGAACCGCCGGACCTCCTCATTGATCCCAGGCCAGTAAAAGCGGGCTTAATCCTCTCCAGTGTTTTTCGCCCCGAGGTGGGCCTAGGAGGTGAGCATGTGCCAACTTCGCATATCTCCCGCCGGAAGGTACGCTGAATTAGCAACAACTTCCGCACCTCGCCCTCATGGGTAGCCACTTTCGGTACAACAGATCATTCTCAAGGACAAAGAAGGGTTCCGCGTGTGGATCCGTCCGCTGTTGAGCTGTTAGGCAGAACGATCGCATTCGGGCAAAGCGCGGGAGTCATCATTCCACTGCTCCCTCTTAAAGGAGGCGGCGTGGACGAAATTGATGGTCCAGGCGCGAGAGGGTCTTGGGGCCTGGGCCGGGAAGAGTTCCTGGCTAGTCCCTTCTCCGGCGGAATCTTCGGGTCAAGGTCCGTAGCCACGAAAGGTCCCCGAGACACCAGCGCCCATAGGGCCTGCCCTTGTGCACGGCGTGGAGGCCGCGGGAGGGTGCCTTTTCCCCTCATACAAGATCCAACGAGGCCCGGGGCGGCGAATGGCTTACCGCTGATTCTTTTAGACCAGTCTTGTCCCAGAATCACTGGGAAGGGGGTCAGGTAACACAGCGACCGTCATTTGGATTGGTTCCCCTTCCAGGTAACATAGCAGTGGCGGAGCGATATGACCTAGTCCCCCATGCACACAGGTAACCAACAAATGCTGTTTTAACCACTGTTGCGGTAAGACAAACGGCGAGCAACAATGGTAATGTTGCTGCGGAATCAAACAAAGCCACCACGGCGTGCCCATTTAGCAACACCACTCCCGTTCGGACTCGCCAAGGGATGCGGCGGGTACAATACCTCTCCGATGATGTCCAGCTGCAGTCCATAGGCTCCGGGCGTGTGATGGGGCAGTTTGGCAGCAGGTGGCGGTCTCGCCACACTTGAAACAGCGCGGCGGACCCGGCCTCTCTCTGGCTCTGGCTGGCGCTTCTGCAGCGCGTCGAGGGCTCGGGGTGGCCGCCCGTCCCTGCGGTTCCCGCGAGCAGGCTTTTCTGACCCCCAAGTCGGAGGACCGCCAACTGGCGCTCCAGGGCGTCGAGGAGGCCCGACATGTTCTGATAGGCGTGTCCCGGACCTGCTGGGCGAGGGAACTGGGCATCGCGTTGACCAGGCCTTCACAGGCCACCCGCCGACCACTTTCCGCCCGTCGGGCTCTCTGGCCGTAGCCAGCGGCCCATCTTGCCCCAGAACTTCGAGCGCCTGGGCGCGGCGGGCACGGGTCAAAGACCCAGTTCCGCCATTCGCCGCCTGCTGGCCGGGCTAATGCCGTAGCGGGCCAATATTTCGGGCTTGAGGAGGTCGTAATTAGCGCCTCCTCCTCAGGGAGGTCATAATAGGCCCAGCGCGGTCCTTCAGGTATGGCGCCAAGATGGGCGCCCACTGGACCGCTGCCACTGCGTTCGGGTGGCGTCCTCTCAAACATGCCCAGGTAGGCATCGGCGTCCTCGAAGGGCCCATCGGACCATAGGAGGCGGCTGCCTGGGCGGGTCTGGTCTCGCCCGTTGGGCTTCCACTAACCTGGCCTCGTGGCCTCCAGCTCCCGGTGGTAGCGGCTTGCGCTTGCTGCAGGGCCTGGAGCTGGCGTTCATTCCTGCAGCACGGTGTTCAGGTCCTGTCCCTCCGTCATTCCGGGATCTCTGATCCTGCCGCTCGCCACTTGTAAAGGACCGAGGAGACAGTAGCAAGGGTTGGGGTTTTCCGGCCCGTATATTGTAAATACAAACAAAAGGTCAAAATCATAAACAAACAGTTCATAATCGCGACCCGACTCCTGGCGCCGCGCCATTTTATTGGGGAGGAGCGGAAGTGGAGGAATGCGGGAAGGACCGCAAGGGAGGATGGGAAGGATGGCGTCAGGGCAAGATGGCGGAGGAAGGGCGGAAGTATCGCACTGCGGTCAATCCAGGCCTATGGTGCAGGAAGGTCTTTCTTTCTATGAGGAAGCAGAGGGAGAAAGTTAATACCCCACCATTCCCTGGCGAGTGGTTTCCCAGGTGCTGTCGAATCAATCCATGACCTCCTACTCAGCGTGCGTGACAATATATATATATATATATATATATATATATATATATATATATATATATATATATATATATATATATATATATATATATATATATATATATATATATATATATATATACTAAACATTAAGCCCGTTACAATAACGGGCGCTAGAACAGTAGTGCATAAACATTAGTAGGACCAGTCTATATTAAATGTCAAGGACCTTGATCTCATTCTGTTTGTTGTCTTAATTTTCCACCAACACATTTGAGTCCTTCTGGCTTAGATAATAGAGAGCTGCTGCGGTGACTAACAGGCTTGTAGGTGGCATTACGATGAGGTCAGGCCTGCTCAGGTTGTACCACATGGTTATATTTAAAGTCATTAACATTTGAATAGAGCAGGTGCAGCTTCTGGTGTCCACAAATAGAACATGCTGATAGACGTTTGTTTCCTTCTTTGAAATCACCAGCATTCGTAATGTATCTTCATGTTGTACGTTTCTGAAGTAAAGCTCTTCTTAATGTGCTTTACTGGTGCAGATCACTAATTTCTACATTAACGATAATAATAATCATAATTTAATACATTTCTACTGAGCCTACTATATATACTTTTGGCCCAATACTCTCACCACATATTAGCTTTAAGGAGATGAAATAGTAAGAGAGAGACAGACATGGGGTTATTATAGGCCAGAATGACCAGGCCTGTCAGGACCAGGATATCAAAACACACCCTACTCTTTTAAAAGGATGTCCGGGGATCTTTTATGACATATGGAGAATCAGGACCCCAGTATTTTATGTCTCATCCAAAGGATGGTGTCATTTTCTGGCTCAAGAATGGCAGCAGGCAGGTGGGAGTGAGGTAAAGACTTGTGGAGGATGGCCTGGTGGGTGTGAAGAAGGGCAGGACTGCTGAGGTCAAGTCATTTTCTCTGATGAATCCCCTTTCCTGTTGTTTGAAAAGGTGAGCAGCGCTACCATCAGTCCTGTCTCACTCTGCTAACAGTAAAACATCCTGAGACCATTCATGTCAGCCAAGGCAGTGCAGGGCTCAGAACACAGCCAGGAATAAAGAATTGGAGCAAAACATCTTCTGAGAGCAACTTCTACCAACCATCTGAGAACAGTTTGGTGACCACCAATGAACAATCCAGCATGACGGAGCACCGGGCCATAAGGCACAAGTGACAACTAAGTGGCTCTGGGAACAAAACATTAACATTTGGGGTCCATGGCCATGAAACTCGCTGTTGAGAAGTTGTGGTCAAGAGGAGGGTGGGCAAACAAAAACCCACCAATTCTGATTATGTAAGAATGGGCTGCCATCAGTCAGGATTGGGCCCAGAAGTTTATTGCCAGCCTGCCAGGGAGAAATGCAGAGGTCTTGAAAAAGAATGAAGGACCAGCACTGCCAATATGGACTCTGTGCATAAACCTCATGTCGTTGTCAATAAAAGCCTCTGAAACTTGTGAACTGCTTGTAATTCTACTTCAATACACCAGAGAAACATCTGACACAAAGATCTAAAGACACTGAAGCAGCAAACCAACACTTGGGTCATTCTCAACACTTTTGGCCACGACTGTATATAATATCACAGAGTCTTGTATATTTAACAAATAACTGTACATAAAGCAATCATGAAAAGATTATTTTATACTACATTAACCCACACTGAAGAAATTGTGACTATCTCCATAACTTTGTAAGAATGTCACTGTTTTCTGTAAACCTGAACCTGAGCTGTCACTTATATCTGGGGAGCTCCAGTTACACAGCATCTGATAGAGTGAAGAGTGTAGGGAGCTTTGAGGAAGGCGAGGAATTTTCTGTACAGTATTTAGAGGTAAAGATGGTTTATCTCCTCGACATCTGCACTTCTACCTGGAGCTATGGGCCATGGGGCACGAATGAGCTTACAGTATCATTCGTCCTTCTTACTGGCATTACATTCATGGATGCTGCGCTACTGGACAGACGATGAGCTGTGTCTTTCAAAAGTCAGGATCTCTCCCCGGTACTGCTAATGAAAATTTCTGACATGTAACTTTAAAGTTGTACGACATTTTTGCAAAAGTGTAGTAAGTAACCCAGCACTGCCTTGTTTTCTTACTCCGACACAGCATTTCCAATGACACACTGTGCCCCCTTTTTCCTCGACATGTTACTTCTCCTCTTTATGAGATCTACGTTTGCTCACGGATGCTGAAAATAAAAATGGATTCCTACAGGGTTCCACGAGCGGGCTGCAGACAAAATGTCGCTTTAATATTCATTGTCTCATTTGCAATTTATATGTATTGAAAATATTATTTACCATTTTAACAATGCTAAAGTATGAACATTACCATTGGAGATGGATCGTTGTGTTCACCCTTAATAGATTTTGAGTTTTAATGGTAGCTCACATTAAAATATGTCATTCGCCCCTGCTTTCCTGCCTGTGGTGTACACTGTTAAATCATCTGCTCAAAGTTGCTTTGCAGGGCTAATGACCCTTTGGAATTCTACACTATTGTCACACCAGGAATTCAAAATCTGAACGTCT